>NC_092336.1:350762000-351098500 GCF_046630445.1 Rutidosis leptorrhynchoides
CAGCTTCTAGAAGTATTTACTATTGGTATATACCAATAGAAATCTTCAATTATTGGTGTAATATGTCATTCATGACATAATATATTTTAACTTATCTTAGATATTTTCACTAAAAACCAAATTTTCAAGCCTATAAATAAGCATCATTTTTAACTCATTTTTACACATTCATTTTCCAAATTTTACTTTCAATTTTCACACACACTTGCAAGAACTCTCTCAAATTTATTTTACTACTTCTTTCCAGCAACTTTACATTTTAAACTTAAGGTAAAAACTCTACTTCAACTCTTGTTCAATTCATATGTTTATAGTTATCTATATAAGAATTTATAAACTAGAACATAGTTTGAATGATTTCAAACTTATTCGCAAACTAAATAGATCCTTCTAACTTAACTTTTAAAACATTTCAAGACCTGTAATATATCATAATGATATGCTAACTTAACAAGATACAACTTGTTTTTACAAAGAACACCTTAAAACTGAATCTACGGCGTCGGAGTGTAACCGGGGGCTGTTTTGGGTTGGATAATTAAAAACCATCTTGAACTTTGATTTAGAAGTTCATGTTCTGGAAAAATGATATTTCTTATGAATATGTTAACACATAAAAATTTCATGGTTTAATTCAAAGTATAAGTATTTTTAGAAAAATGACCATTAAATGTTGTTTTTATGACAAAAATGATTACTTTCATAAGATTCACCTAGAGTATGGACTATAACCTGTGATCACGAATATAAACCATGGTATTTACAGTTCATATTCTTAAATTTTGACTCGATCCAAGGAGATGGCAAGTTGAATCAACAAAAACGGAGTTGTAACGAAGAAACTACGACTAAAATAAGATCGGGTGTCCAAAGCTTGTTTAACAACGAAAATAATTGGAGAAAAATTAAATAAATCATATCTTTCCTAATTAATATGATATTTCATATATATTTACTCATGATTTAATTTTATATATTTCAGGACCACCCGTAAACAACACGAGAAGATTAATCATAAGACCTCATGAACGTACGCAACACGTCATTTGACAACACCGGTACTTTATGTACGCAATACGTCATTTGACAACACGGTACCATGGGTCAAGATTAATCTCGACCAATACATATACGATGGGGGTTTTATTTATTTCATTGGGGGTTTATTAAACAACTAAATATGAACCATTAAAATTAAATTACTAACATCGGACTGCTAACTACGGACTAAGGAATTATTAAAAGTATTAAAAGTATTATAAGTATATATATGTGACGATTGTTTAAAAAGAAAAGGTATTGATATATTATATATGGATAGGTTCGTGATATTAATCGGAGACCAAGTCGAAATTACATATCTTCAAGACAAAAGTGAGTATATAGTCCCACTTTTAAACTCTAAGTATTTCGGGATGAGAATACTTGTATTTTATGTTTTACGTTATGGACACAAGTAACTGAAAAATATATTCTACGTTGAGTTGTACCACTGGCATACTTCCCTGTAGCTTGGTAACTATTATTTACAGCGGTATTGTAAACGCGAATCCTGTTGATAGATCTATCGGGCCTGACAACCCCAACCGGACTGGACGACCAGTATTCAACGGTTGCACAGTACTTCGTTTCGTGACTACACCTTGGTACGGTGTAGTAAGATTTCATAATAAAGGGAATATGCGACGTGATTAAATGTTAAGTATGGTTACCAAGTGCTCAACCACTTAGAATATTTTTATTAAAATGTTTATATATGAAATCTTGTGTTCCATTGTTATAACGCTGCTAGCATCAAACCTATATATCTCACCAACTTTATGTTGACGTTTTAAAGCATGTTATTCTCAGGTATGAATTAAGTCTTCCGCTGTGCATTAGCTCATGTTAAGGATACTACTTGGGACCTTTTTAAGCCATGATACAAAGACGTTGCATTCGAGTCATTGGAGTTCAATAGAGAATATAAATAAGTAAATGACAGATTAGGTCATTTGGATATTATGAAATGTTAGACGAAAATGTCAAATATTGATGTAATGATAGTTTGCCTTTTAAGAATAAATGCAACGTTTGTAAAATGTATCATATAGAGGTCAAGTACCTCGCAATGTTATCATATGTTATTGTATTCGTCCCTATGGATTGGGTCGGGTCGTCTCATGTGGTATCAGAGCGTTGGTCTTAGCGAACCAGGCTTTGCATTAGTGTGTCTAACTAGTAGTTGTTAGGATACATTAAGTGAGTCTGGACTTTGACCGTGTCTGCCTGTCAAAAGTTTTGCTTATCAATCCTAGTCGAAAATCATCTGCTTATCATCCTTAGGGAACTGCCTGCTTATCATTCTTAAGTCTAGACACGTCTTACTGCATTTAGTGCATCGATAGTGTATAGACAAAATTCATATCTTAGCGTATCTGTTACTATAGACATTGCCTGACGTATTTCAAAGATTCTCCGTAATTCATGGGATTTTGATATTATATATACATATGTAAATTATGTATTGAAGAGTACCAAACCCAACTCCTATAATCTATTCCAAACCAAAAATTCATTTCTCCGACTATACAAGATGGATTCTTCATCCAGTTCGAATTCCTCCGACTTCGATAGCTACGCCGATATGGATTTCCATTCGAGCTCCGAGAACAGCGTCACCGGAATGGATCAACCAATTTCCCATCATCTATTTTGGATGAATTGGGGATGGGTTCGTAATATACTAAATCTCTGGAGACAAGAAGAAGGTGATCCATTCCATCCACCAAATTGTCCTCTTAACGATGAACCTGAAGCACTTACCGGCGAACCTATTCGAAACACCATTTTCTCGCTCATTTCTAGAGTATCTCGTCATGATTACATACTATCCCATATTTCGAATCTTGTTCATTCGCTCGTTCCAACTGTCAATCATCCCGGTATAATAGAAGAAGTCAACGAGCTTCGCGCTCGGGTAGTGGCTTTAGAAAATACGGTGCGAAGGTTACAAACACCAGCAGCAGCACCAGCAGCATAATCTGTATCACTATCAACAACGCCGACAGTACTTTTGTCACCCCCAAAATCTCAACATCACAAACTGTATCTCGGATATCAACATCACATACCTCAAAAACCTCATCGGAACTTCGAGTATGATCTTCGTTCTATATATCGTTCTACATCGATTATCTTCGCTTTACGTATCGTTTTACCTCATTTATCTTCGTTCGACCTGGCGATTATGTAATCTCTAATGCTTTAGAAGTTATGTAATCTAGTATTAACGATAAATCAAATGAGTTTAATACTTCATTGACTCATTGAATCTATGATTACATCTGAAGAAAATATATATGCAAGTATATTTTTATAAAGATTGTAATTAAAAATTCTTTCGTACAAACTGTTAATGATGAAAATATTTTAACGGGAGGGTAGTACCCGAGGAATATTTAGAATTCACATTAATAAGTTACGTTGTACATTCTCTAAATCTGATTCAACGGTCATTTACTATCCTACTTACAACTACCGATATACGTATCCGTTCACCACAGAATAACCATTTCTATTCAAATTTCATATTTGGATTTTGATCTATCAGAATCCAACAAGTGGCATAATGAAGAAAACATTGGACAAAAATAAAAAGTGTTAGAAACAAACGAATTAATTAATTGAAATTGTGATAGGATTTCACGCTAACTGTTCCGGCTAACTGTTCCCAGTTAACTGATTAACATTTAATTTATCGCAATTTACATTCTTGCAATTTTAATTTCTGTACTTTACATACCGTCGGGACACATGTACAACAACACGTCGGATTAATTCTGAGACAACACGTTGTATAATGGGTCATGATATATATTTATTTATTTTACGCATTTTAAATAACGGGACACGTATACAAGGTTTCGACTTATCATATTGATCCATCTATATATATATTTCGGAACAACCATAGACACTCTATATGTGAAGGTGGGAGTTGGCTATACGGGGTCCGAGTTGATTCCAAAATATATATATACTTTGAGTTGTGATCGACACCGAGACCAGTACACGGGTCACGATACGTATTAAGTAATTCGAATATTATATATTTAGTTCATATATGAATTTATTGAACCATTGGACAATCGGACTATTGGACTGCTAACTTTAGACAATTAAAAATGAGTTAAAATGATGATTATTACATATGAAACTAAACAATCCTTCAAGTTTGCCACTTGATTCTATTTTAAACCTCATTTGTATCTTGACGATTACAATTCGCATTCACAACTTTTCATGATTCTTGAAAACATCTCGATCGAGAAGTTCAACCAGTCTCACCTCGTCTACGGAATAAAGATTTATGCATACAGTTATGCACCTAAAAATTTTTGAACTCGAAGTTATAGTTAAAACGTATCCGCATCGAATTCCTTATCATCCATTAGCAAAAACAATCACGCGATTCCTTTTCAATTAACTAATTTTGTCACAGCTCCACTTCGATATCTCAGTAAGACTACTCTTATTACAATCTCGATATATATATGTACGTTGTTCTTTCGCCATCGTTACCGGAGAACCTTTTATATTCCATCATATTACCATCAGCGTTTAATCATCTAAAAATACAATTCTCCTTAAACCATCTTGGTTTGATAACCAATGACCCAGATCCGATAACTTTGAAAATACTGACGAAGCAGCATGTTGTAGAAGGTCTTAATGACCAAATGTTGATGATAAAAGAAGGAAGTGTTAGGAACGCTCGATAGAAAATTGGTACTGAAAACCGGATTGAACAAACCATGAAGGAGACTCTGAACAAGTTACAAGGACTAAACTTGTACATAAAGAATTATGACGATTCTGTAGCAAACACCTTGCTTCTGAATCTAAACCCTTACGGGTCAATCTTCATCATCATCCTTCGACATTAGAAATTCCAAGATATTATCATATCTTTCATTATAAATATCCTCAATATTTCTGAAGATATTTTCACCACTATCCTTATCTGAAATCATTTATCTCTCTGTAATATCTGCGTTACAATATAAAGGAAACTGTGTTAGTTTCTAAATCCTTCAAGTTTAAAATAGGAATGTTCTGAAGCAGTGTTGGGAACTGATGCATGAACTAGTATAATATAATGAAACTTGATCAACTTCATTATATTACAGTAAGTCATGTTAAGTTTCTAATGAAATGTGATGATTCACAGTACCATCATCATGTGCCATGTTACACGGCTCTTACATTCTATCCAATTCTCAAACATAATAGGAACATGTCATCCTGACAGTTCTATCTTTTTCGGGGTATTCTGGTAATTTGACAAATCAAAATTTGTCCTATTACCATTTCTTTCTTAGAGCATTAGCTATACTCATTTCGAATCTCATATCTACAAATTCCGGACCATTACTCGCTTGACTCGAAGTCAGGAAGAGAAAACGAAAGTATGAAGCTTTGAAAAATAATGAAGAATACAAAGGCCGAAAATCACCCAGGATTTACAAACCGTGTATATCAATACGTATTGCAACGTAAAGACACGGGAGAATTAGAAACATTATAATTCCAAGAAAATCATAAAAGTGAATAGATTCTTCTAGCGGTAGATGAAAGAGAAGAATGAAAGATATGAAAGTTAGAAGTATAACAAAAATCAGAACGGGATGAAGCATTTTAAAGGATACCTTAAGGTATGAATTAGAGGAGGAAGAGTAAGAGATGTGAGGTATGGAAGTAAGAAAGGGAAGGAGGTGGATTTATAGTGAAATATCCGACAAAGAAATCGAAACAGATTATCGCATTAAATCAAAGGAGATCCTGTTTTCTAAATCATCGAAAAACCAAATCTTATTACATAAGATTTTCTTTAAATCCCTTAAATCCCGGAAATCAATTCTAAACCACGTCATCAGTTAAAACGATATCATATTACTCATTCCACTCTCTTTTATGATAGCTTCGCTCGTACGCTTCACATGATCGAAATATTTTATCTATATCTATCAATAAAGATAAAACTTCATTATCACCTCATAATTGTCATGAAAACATTCCTATTGTTATTTATGACAACCTCTACCAAATTTCGAGGACGAAATTTCTTTAACGGGTGGGTACTGTAACGACCCGGAAATTTCCGACCAAATTTAAACCCTAAACTCTATATGGTTCCGACACGATAAGCAAAAACCCTAAAGTTGAGTCTAGAAAGTTTAAAATTGTTATTCGGATGATTAGTTACCCTTTGACCATCTATTTGTCCGACGATTCACGAACATCATAACTTGTATTAATTATATACTTATGTATATATACGGATATATATGGATTATATCTATCTTGAATATATGATAATTAAGTATCTCATTAAATATATTAACAATGGATTATATACATAAAATTGGACTACTAACTTAAGGACTTCAAAACGATATATATATATATATAAAGCTTAACGACGTTATAACTTCTAAGTTAAAATAAATATATATGTATTGTATTAAGATGTATTTACTATTGGAATATACTAGTAGGAAAACATCATTTTCAACCTTTTATCATGGAAAATGACATCTTTGTCATTATATATGATTCATGAAACATCTTTATATATTTTATACCCGTATTATACTCGTACTATACACAGCTTCTAGAAGTATTTACTATTGGTATATACCAATAGAAATCTTCAATTATTGGTGTAATATGTCATTCATGACATAATATATTTTAACTTATCTTAGATATTTTCACTAAAAACCAAATTTTCAAGCCTATAAATAAGCACCATTTTTAACTCATTTTTACACATTCATTTTCCAAATTTTACTTTCAATTTTCACACACACTTGCAAGAACTCTCTCAAATTTATTTTACTACTTCTTTCCAGCAACTTTACATTTTAAACTTAAGGTAAAAACTCTACTTCAACTCTTGTTCAATTCATATGTTTATAGTTATCTATATAAGAATTTATAAACTAGAACATAGTTTGAATGATTTCAAACTTATTCGCAAACTAAATAGATCCTTCTAACTTAACTTTTAAAACATTTCAAGACCTGTAATATATCATAATGATATGCTAACTTAACAAGATACAACTTGTTTTTACAAAGAACACCTTAAAACTGAATCTACGGCGTCGGAGTGTAACCGGGGGCTGTTTTGGGTTGGATAATTAAAAACCATCTTGAACTTTGATTTAGAAGTTCATGTTCTGGAAAAATGATATTTCTTATGAATATGTTAACACATAAAAATTTCATGGTTTAATTCAAAGTATAAGTATTTTTAGAAAAATGACCATTAAATGTTGTTTTTATGACAAAAATGATTACTTTCATAAGATTCACCTAGAGTATGGACTATAACCTGTGATCACGAATATAAACCATGGTATTTACAGTTCATATTCTTAAATTTTGACTCGATCCAAGGAGATGGCAAGTTGAATCAACAAAAACGGAGTTGTAACGAAGAAACTACGACTAAAATAAGATCGGGTGTCCAAAGCTTGTTTAACAACGAAAATAATTGGAGAAAAATTAAATAAATCATATCTTTCCTAATTAATATGATATTTCATATATATTTACTCATGATTTAATTTTATATATTTCAGGACCACCCGTAAACAACACGAGAAGATTAATCATAAGACCTCATGAACGTACGCAACACGTCATTTGACAACACCGGTACTTTATGTACGCAATACGTCATTTGACAACACGGTACCATGGGTCAAGATTAATCTCGACCAATACATATACGATGGGGGTTTTATTTATTTCATTGGGGGTTTATTAAACAACTAAATATGAACCATTAAAATTAAATTACTAACATCGGACTGCTAACTACGGACTAAGGAATTATTAAAAGTATTAAAAGTATTATAAGTATATATATGTGACGATTGTTTAAAAAGAAAAGGTATTGATATATTATATATGGATAGGTTCGTGATATTAATCGGAGACCAAGTCGAAATTACATATCTTCAAGACAAAAGTGAGTATATAGTCCCACTTTTAAACTCTAAGTATTTCGGGATGAGAATACATGTATTTTATGTTTTACGTTATGGACACAAGTAACTGAAAAATATATTCTACGTTGAGTTGTACCACTGGCATACTTCCCTGTAGCTTGGTAACTATTATTTACAGCGGTATTGTAAACGCGAATCCTGTTGATAGATCTATCGGGCCTGACAACCCCAATCGGACTGGACGACCAGTATTCAACGGTTGCACAGTACTTCGTTTCGTGACTACACCTTGGTACGGTGTAGTAAGATTTCATAATAAAGGGAATATGCGACGTGATTAAATGTTAAGTATGGTTACCAAGTGCTCAACCACTTAGAATATTTTTATTAAAATGTTTATATATGAAATCTTGTGTTCCATTGTTATAACGCTGCTAGCATCAAACCTATATATCTCACCAACTTTATGTTGACGTTTTAAAGCATGTTATTCTCAGGTATGAATTAAGTCTTCCGCTGTGCATTAGCTCATGTTAAGGATACTACTTGGGACCTTTTAAGCCATGCTACAAAGACGTTGCATTCGAGTCATTGGAGTTCAATAGAGAATATAAATAAGTAAATGACAGATTAGGTCATTTGGATATTATGAAATGTTAGACGAAAATGTCAAATATTGATGTAATGATAGTTTGCCTTTTAAGAATAAATGCAACGTTTGTAAAATGTATCATATAGAGGTCAAGTACCTCGCAATGTTATCATATGTTATTGTATTCGTCCCTATGGATTGGGTCGGGTCGTCTCATGTGATACCACATGTCATAATCTGTCCTTAACCATAAGAACGTGTTAGATAACGTATGATTTCATTGCGAGGTATTGACCTCTATATGCGACATTTTTAAAAGAAACTGCATATATTATACATTACAAACCACAACCGTTATTTTTGTTACAAGCTTTAGACAATAAAAAGATGATTATCGTTTAGCGATAATCTTCGACTTACAAACTTTACAAATGATAATAACAACACGGTTTCTAGCATATTTTACAGTACAACATCTCGGATATGCAGTTTTATTTTTGACACAAACATGCGTACGCAAGATCCTGGTTAGATCCAACATGATGCAGCGGAAGCTTTAGAAATCACCTGAGAATAGACATGTTTTAAAAGGTCAACATAAAGTTGGTGAGATATAGGTTTAATGCCGGCAGCAATATATATATAGACCACAAGATTTCGTATATAAACAGTTTAATAAAAGTATTCTAAGTGGTTGAGCACTTGATAACCATACTTAACATTTTCACGTCGCATATTCCCTTTAATATGAAATCTTACTACACCGTACCAAGTGTAGTCACAAAACGAAGTACTGTGCAACCGTTGAATACTGGTCGTCCAGTCCGGTTGGGGTTGTCAGGCCCGATAGATCTATCAACAGGATTCGCGTTTACAATACCGCTGTAAATAATAGTTACCAAGCTACAGGGAAGTATGCCAGTGGTACAACTCAACGTAGAATATATTTTTCAGTTACTTGTGTCCATAACGTAAAACATAAAATACATGTATTCTCATCCCGAAATACTTAGAGTTTAAAAGTGGGACTATATACTCACTCTTGTCTTGATGATATAAATAATTTGACTCGGTCTTCCGGTTGATATCACGAACCTATCCATATATAATATATCAATATGTGTTCATTTTTAAACAAACGTTATAAATATATACTTGTTATACTTTTAATACTTTGAATAATTCCTTAGTCCGTAGTTAGCAGTCCGATGTTAGTAATTCAATTTTAATGGTTCATTTTTAGATGTTTAATATACCCGCAATGAAATAAATAAAACCCCCAACGAAATCAACAAAACCCCATCGTATATGTGTTGGTCGAGATTAATCTTGACCCACGGTACCGGTGTTGTCAAATGACGTGTTGCGTACATAAAGTACCGGTGTTGTCAAATGACGTGTTGCGTACAAACATGGGATCTTATGATTAATCTTCTCGTATTGTTTACGGGTGATCCTGAACCATATAAAATTGAATTATAAGTACATATATATAAAATATCATGTTATCTTAGAAATATGTGATTTATATCATTTTTTTCCAATTGATCCCGTAGTTGAAATGATCTAGGATAACCAATTTTGTTTCGGTCATAGTTTCTTCGTTACAAATCCGTTTTCGTTGATTCAAATTGCCATCTTCTTGGATCGAGTTCTTCTTTAAGACTATGAACTGTAAATACCTTGGTTTGTATTCAAAATCATACGGCATAGGTGAAAGTTTAGTGAAACATATGAAGTTAAACATTTTTGTTACAACAAAATCATTTAATGACCATTTTTCCAAAAATACTTATACTTTGAAAAACCAAGTTTTACCTTGTTAAATTAACATATAAATAAGTTATGTTACATGTCTTGAAGCATTTTAAAAGTTAAGTTAGAAGGATCTATTTAGTTTGCAAACAAGTTTGAAAACATTCAAACTATGTTCTTGTTGTTAAACTTTTGTACCACAAAATAAGATAGCTATATATATATGAATCGAATAAGGTTATGAACAAAGTTACTACCTCAAGTTACTTGGACAAGATTGCTGTAAAAGAGGAGTAAGAACCTAGAACCAAAAGAGTGATGGAAGTGGATGAAAGATTGGAAGTAAGTTGGTGTTCTTGGAAGGATTTCTTGAAGTGTTTTTGTAAGGTTTTCTTATGAGGTTTAAGTGTTGTTTTTGAAGCTAAATTATGGGGAAAATGCTTGGAGATGATCAAGTATGAAGTTAAGAGTATTTTGAGAGAGAAATGGAAGTGTAAGTATGAGAAAATGGGGTGAAGAAATGGTGTGCATGCATAAAAACGTTTTTAGGTTATAAAGGAAAAAAAAGATACCTAACTTTGTTTTCTTGCTAAATAATTCATGCTACTTGACAAATGGTTGGTTCCACATGTTTCTTAATCATTTAAGGCTGCTAAGGAGCAGATTTTTATTGGTATATACCAATAGTAAATACATCTAGAAGCTGCGTATGATACGGGTACATATACCCTAGATATACGTGTAGAAATCTTTGAGAAAACGGAACGAGGATTCAAATATAGCTATCTTTTGTAAATATACTTATATTGTTTTATGTATGTAAGCCCTTTAAAAGTGATAAAATACATATCTATACGATGCATGTATAAGTATTATAGGTTATAAGTATTTATGTCGAAGAATGTTACGTATAGTTATCGTTTTGAAAACTTAAGTTAGTAGTTTCAAAATATACTTATAACTCATTGTTATTAGTACCCAATGAGATGTTAAACATCCTTAGATCATGTTAAATATATATAAATACATATATATACATAAACGTATAATTATCGTATGTTATATAGTTCGTGATATCATCGGTCAAATTGGACGGTCAAACGTTGTGTAAAACTCTTTTCAAAAACATAAATCTCAACAATTTAGATTGCTTATCATGTTGGTAAGGTTTAATTTATGTAAATATTAATCTTATAAGTATAAATTGATCGAAAAAGTCCGGGTCATTACAGTACCTACTCGTTAAATAAATTTCGTCCCGAAATTTTAAAATCGTACCTATTTTGCGTCATCGGGAAACAAATGCGGGTATTTTTGTTTCATTTGATCCTCTTGCTCCCAAGTAAACTCGGGACCTCTTCGTGCATTCCAACGAACTTTAACGATCGGTATGTTGCTCTGCTTGAGCCGTTTAACTTCACGATCCATGATCTCGATTGGTTTTTCTATGAATTGTAGTTTCTCGTCAACTTGAATTTCTTCAAGAGGAATGGTGAGGTCTTCCTTTGCAAGACACTTCTTAAGGTTCGAGACGTGAAATGTATTATGTACTCCGGCGAGTTGTTGCGGTAACTCGAGTCGATAAGCTACCGGTCCAATGCGTTCGATGATCTTGAACGGGCCTACATATCTTGGGTTCAGTTTACCTCTTTTACCGAAACGTATTACACCTTTCCAAGGTGACACCTTTAGCATAACCATGTCACCGATCTGAAACTCTAATGGTTTCCTTCGGACATCGGCGTAGCTCTTTTGGCGACTACGGGCTGTTTTCAATCTCTCCTTGATTTGTACTATCTTTTCAGTAGTTTCATGTATGATCTCGGGACCAGTTAATTGTCGATCTCCTACTTCATTCCAACAGATAGGAGATCTACACTTCCTTCCGTACAATGCTTCGAATGGCGCAGCTTTAATGCTCGCATGATAACTATTATTATACGAGAATTCTGCTAATGGTAAATATTTATCCCATCCGTTTCCAAAATCGATCACACATGCCCTGAGCATGTCTTCAAGAGTCTGAATTGTTCTTTCACTCTACCCGTCGGTTTGCGGATGATATGCGGTGCTCATATCCAAACGAGTTCCTAGGGCCTCCTGTAGTGATTGCCAGAACTTTGAGGTAAATCTACTATCACGATCAGATATAATGGAAATAGGTATTCCATGCCTTGAAACAATTTCCTTTATATACAATCGTAATAGTTTCTCCATTCTATCCGTTTCCTTCATAGGCAAGAAATGTGCAGACTTGGTGAGACGATCAACAATCACCCAAATGGTGTCGTATCCCCAGGCAGTCTTTGGTAACTTCGTGATGAAATCCATGGTAATACCGTCCCATTTCCATTCTGGAATTTCTGGTTGTTGAAGTAACCCTGACGGCTTCTGGTGTTCTGCTTTGACTTTGGAACAAGTTAAACATTCCCCAACATATGTTGCAACGTCTGTCTTCAAATTAGGCCACCAATAATGCGTCTTAAGATCTTGGTACATCTTTCCAACTCCAGGATGTATCGAATATCTTGTCTTATGTGCCTCGTTCAATATCAACTTCCTTAATCCACCCAACTTCGGTACCCAAATACGATTTGCAAAATATCGAATTCCATCTTCCCGCATAACGAGTTGCTTCTCATACTTCTTCATTATTTCATTTCTTATATTTTCTTTAGTAAGTGCTTCTCGTTGAACTTCTTTGATTTGTGAGTTGAGATTCATGCGAATTTTTATGTTCATCGCTCGTACTCGAATTGGTTCTCGTTCCTTTCTGCTTAGAGCGTCGGCCACCACGTTCGCCTTTCCGGGATGATAACGAATTTCACAATCATAGTCGTTTATTAACTCGACCCACCTACGTTGCCTCATGTTCAATTGTTTCTGATCAAAAATATGTTGAAGGCTTTTATGATCAGTAAACACAGTGAATTTAACCCCATACAAGTAGTGTCTCCACATCTTCAATGCAAACACGACTGCTCCCAATTCTAGATCATGCGTCGTATAATTCCGCTCGTGAATCTTCAATTGCCGGGATTACCTCCATTTAGATCGGTAGAATTTCAAATAGATTTAGTACCAGGAGCTGCACCAGTGGCTCGTGCTCCATATAGACTTGCACCGTCCGAGTTAAAAGAACTTCAAAGTCAGTTAAAAGAATTACTGGACCGTGGATTCATACGACCAAGTACTTCACCGTGGGGAGCTCCAATTTTGTTTGTTAAGAAGAAAGATGGATCTTTCAGGATGTGTATAGATTATCGTGAATTAAATAAGTTAACTATCAAGAATCGGTATCCACTACCGAGAATCCGACCAAATTTAAACCCTAAACTCTATATGGTTCCGACACGATAAGCAAAAACCCTAAAGTTGAGTCTAGAAAGTTTAAAATTGTTATTCGGATGATTAGTTACCCTTTGACCATCTATTTGTCCGACGATTCACGAACATCATAACTTGTATTAATTATATACTTATGTATATATACGGATATATATGGATTATATCTATCTTGAATATATGATAATTAAGTATCTCATTAAATATATTAACAATGGATTATATACATAAAATTGGACTACTAACTTAAGGACTTCAAAACGATATATATATATATATAAAGCTTAACGACGTTATAACTTCTAAGTTAAAATAAATATATATGTATTGTATTAAGATGTATTTACTATTGGAATATACTAGTAGGAAAACATCATTTTCAACCTTTTATCATGGAAAATGACATCTTTGTCATTATATATGATTCATGAAACATCTTTATATATTTTATACCCGTATTATACTCGTACTATACACAGCTTCTAGAAGTATTTACTATTGGTATATACCAATAGAAATCTTCAATTATTGGTGTAATATGTCATTCATGACATAATATATTTTAACTTATCTTAGATATTTTCACTAAAAACCAAATTTTCAAGCCTATAAATAAGCACCATTTTTAACTCATTTTTACACATTCATTTTCCAAATTTTACTTTCAATTTTCACACACACTTGCAAGAACTCTCTCAAATTTATTTTACTACTTCTTTCCAGCAACTTTACATTTTAAACTTAAGGTAAAAACTCTACTTCAACTCTTGTTCAATTCATATGTTTATAGTTATCTATATAAGAATTTATAAACTAGAACATAGTTTGAATGATTTCAAACTTATTCGCAAACTAAATAGATCCTTCTAACTTAACTTTTAAAACATTTCAAGACCTGTAATATATCATAATGATATGCTAACTTAACAAGATACAACTTGTTTTTACAAAGAACACCTTAAAACTGAATCTACGGCGTCGGAGTGTAACCGGGGGCTGTTTTGGGTTGGATAATTAAAAACCATCTTGAACTTTGATTTAGAAGTTCATGTTCTGGAAAAATGATATTTCTTATGAATATGTTAACACATAAAAATTTCATGGTTTAATTCAAAGTATAAGTATTTTTAGAAAAATGACCATTAAATGTTGTTTTTATGACAAAAATGATTACTTTCATAAGATTCACCTAGAGTATGGACTATAACCTGTGATCACGAATATAAACCATGGTATTTACAGTTCATATTCTTAAATTTTGACTCGATCCAAGGAGATGGCAAGTTGAATCAACAAAAACGGAGTTGTAACGAAGAAACTACGACTAAAATAAGATCGGGTGTCCAAAGCTTGTTTAACAACGAAAATAATTGGAGAAAAATTAAATAAATCATATCTTTCCTAATTAATATGATATTTCATATATATTTACTCATGATTTAATTTTATATATTTCAGGACCACCCGTAAACAACACGAGAAGATTAATCATAAGACCTCATGAACGTACGCAACACGTCATTTGACAACACCGGTACTTTATGTACGCAATACGTCATTTGACAACACGGTACCATGGGTCAAGATTAATCTCGACCAATACATATACGATGGGGGTTTTATTTATTTCATTGGGGGTTTATTAAACAACTAAATATGAACCATTAAAATTAAATTACTAACATCGGACTGCTAACTACGGACTAAGGAATTATTAAAAGTATTAAAAGTATTATAAGTATATATATGTGACGATTGTTTAAAAAGAAAAGGTATTGATATATTATATATGGATAGGTTCGTGATATTAATCGGAGACCAAGTCGAAATTACATATCTTCAAGACAAAAGTGAGTATATAGTCCCACTTTTAAACTCTAAATATTTCGGGATGAGAATACATGTATTTTATGTTTTACGCTATGGACACAAGTAACTGAAAAATATATTCTACATTGAGTTGTACCACTGGCATACTTCCCTGTAGCTTGGTAACTAATATTTACAGCGGTATTGTAAACGCGAATCCTGTTGATAGATCTATCGGGCCTGACAACCCCAACCGGACTGGACGACCAGTATTTAACGGTTGCACAGTACTTCGTTTCGTGACTACACCTTGGTACGGTGTAGTAAGATTTCATAATAAAGGGAATATGCGACGTGATTAAATGTTAAGTATGGTTACCAAGTGCTCAACCACTTAGAATATTTTTATTAAAATGTTTATATATGAAATCTTGTGTTCCATTGTTATAACGCTGCTAGCATCAAACCTATATATCTCACCAACTTTATGTTGACGTTTTAAAGCATGTTATTCTCAGGTATGAATTAAGTCTTCCGCTGTGCATTAGCTCATGTTAAGGATACTACTTGGGACCTTTTAAGCCATGATACAAAGACGTTGCATTCGAGTCATTGGAGTTCAATAGGGAATATAAATAAGTAAATGACAGATTAGGTCATTTGGATATTATGAAATGTTAGACGAAAATGTCAAATATTGATGTAATGATAGTTTGCCTTTTAAGAATAAATGCAACGTTTGTAAAATGTATCATATAGAGGTCAAGTACCTCGCAATGTTATCATATGTTATTGTATTCGTCCCTATGGATTGGGTCGGGTCGTCTCATGTGGTATCAGAGCGTTGGTCTTAGCGAACCAGGCCTTGCATTAGTGTGTCTAACTGGTAGTTGTTAGGATGCATTAGTGAGTCTGGACTTTGACCGTGTCTACATGTCAAAAGTTTTGCTTATCATATCTAGTCGAAAATCATCTGCTTATCATCCTTAAGAATTGCCTGCTTAGTATTCTTAAGTCTAGACACGTCTTACTGCATTTGGTGCATCGATAGTGTATAGACAAAATTCGTATCCTAGCGTATCTGTTGCTATAGACATTGCCTGACGAATTTCAAAGATTCTCCGTAATTCACGGGATTTTGAGTATTATAAATACATATGTAAATTATGTATTGAAGAATACCAAACCCAACTCCTATAATCTATTCCAAACCAAAAATTCATTTCCCCGACTGTACAAGATGAACTCCGCGTCCAGTTCGAATTCCTCCGACTCCGACAGCTACGCTGATATGGATTTCCATTCGGGCTCCGAAGGCAGCGTCACTGGAATGGATCAACCAATTTCTCATCATCTATTCTGGATGAATTGGGGATGGGTTCGTAGTATACTAAATTATTGGAGACAAGAAGAAGGTGATCCCTTTCACCCACCGAATTGCCCCATTGGCGACGAACCTGAAGCACTTACCGGCGAACCTGTTCGAGAAACCATTTTCTCTCTCATTTCTCGAGTATCTCGTCACGATTATATCCTATCCCATATTTCGGATCTTGTTCATTCGCTCACTCCAACCGCCAATCATCCTGGTGTACTAGCAGAAATTAACGAACTTCGCGCTCGTGTGACGGCTTTGGAGAACACGGTGCGAAGGTTACAAACACCAGCAGCAGCACCAGCAGCATAACCAGTACCGTTAACAACATCAACCTCGCAATCTTCAGTACCAGTAGCATCATCGACGTCAACGACATCATCAGCATCAACACCAACCGTTTCATTACCACCACCAACAATCACATCCGCACCACGTACCTCAACATCATCATCTGAACTTCGAATATGATCTTTGTTCTACATATCATTCTACACCGATTACCTCTTCTTTACGTATCGTTCTTCGTTCGACATGACGATTATGTAATCTCTAATGTTTTGGAGATTATGTAATCTAGTAATAACGATAAATCAAATGAGTTGAATATTTTATTGACTCATTAAATTCATAGTTACCTCCGAAGAAAATATATATGCAAATATATTTTCATAAAGATTGTAATTAAAAATTTCATTCGTACAAACTGTTAATGATGAAAATATTTTAACGGGTGGGTAGTACCCAAGGAATATTTAGAATTCACATTAACAAGTTACACTGTACATTCTTCGAATCTGATTCAACGATCATTTATTATCCTACTTACAATTACCGATATACGTATCCGTTCACCCCAGATTAACCATTTCCATTTAAATTTCATATTTGGATTTTTACCTATCCGAATCCAACAAGTGGCATAATGAAGAAACATTGGCAAAATAAAAATTGTTAGAAACAGATGAATTAATTAATTGAAATTGTGATAGGATTACACGCTAACTGTTCCGGCTAACTGTTCCCAGCTAACTGATTAATATTTAATTTATCGCAATTTACATTCTTGCAATTTTAATTTCTGTACTTTACATACCGTCGGGACACATGTACAACAACACGTCGGATTAATTCTGAGACAACACGTTGTATAATGGGTCATGATATATATTTATTTATTTTACGCATTTTAAATAACGGGACACGTATACAAGGTTTCGACTTATCATATTGATCCATCTATATATATATTTCGGAACAACCATAGACACTCTATATGTGAAGGTGGGAGTTGGCTATACGGGGTCCGAGTTGATTCCAAAATATATATATACTTTGAGTTGTGATCGACACCGAGACCAGTACACGGGTCACGATACGTATTAAGTAATTCGAATATTATATATTTAGTTCATATATGAATTTATTGAACCATTGGACAATCGGACTATTGGACTGCTAACTTTGGACAATTAAAAATGAGTTAAAATGATGATTATTACATATGAAACTAAACAATCCTTCAAGTTTGCCACTTGATTCTATTTTAAACCTCATTTGTATCTTGACGATTACAATTCGCATTCACAACTTTTCATGATTCTTGAAAACATCTCGATCGAGAAGTTCAACCAGCCGCACCTCGTCTACGGAATAAAGATTTATGCATACAGTTATGCACCTAAAAATTTTTGAACTCGAAGTTATAGTTAAAACGTATCCGCATCGAATTCCTTATCATCCATTAGTAAAAACAATCACGCGATTCCTTTTCAATTAACTAATTTTGTCACAGCTCCACTTCGATATCTCAGTAAGACTACTCTTATTACAATCTCGATATATATATATACGTTGTTCTTTCGCCATCGTTACCGGAGAACCTTTTATATTCCATCATATTACCATCAGCGTTTAATCATCTAAAAATACAATTCTTTTTAAACCATCTTGGTTTGATAACCAATGACCCAGATCCGATAACTTTGAAAATACTGACGAAGCAGCATGTTGTAGAAGGTCTTAATGACCAAATGTTGATGATAAAAGAAGGAAGTGTTAGGAACGCTCGATAGAAAATTGGTACTGAAAACCGGATTGAACAAACCATGAAGGAGACTCTGAACAAGTTACAAGGACTAAACTTGTACATAAAGAATTATGACGATTCTGTAGCAAACACCTTGCTTCTGAATCTAAACCCTTACGGGTCAATCTTCATCATCATCCTTCGACATTAGAAATTCCAAGATATTATCATATCTTTCATTATAAATATCCTCAATATTTCTGAAGATATTTTCACCACTATCCTTATCTGAAATCATTTATCTCTCTGTAATATCTGCGTTACAATATAAAGGAAACTGTGTTAGTTTCTAAATCCTTCAAGTTTAAAATAGGAATGTTCTGAAGCAGTGTTGGGAACTGATGCATGAACTAGTATAATATAATGAAACTTGATCAACTTCATTATATTACAGTAAGTCATGTTAAGTTTCTAATGGAATATGATGATTCACAGTACCGTCATCATGTGCCATGTTACACGACTTTTACATTCTATCCAATTCCGAAACATATTAAGAACAAATCATCTTGATAGTTCTATTTTCCTGGATATTCTGGTAATTTGACAAATCAAAATCGTGCCATTACCATTCCTTTCTTAGAGCATTAGCTATGTTCATTCCGAATTTTATACCTACGAATTTCGAACTATTGATCGCTTGACTCAAGGACGGGAAGAAGAAACGAAGGGACAAAGTCCCAAAATAGAAATTGGGGTATAGATTACAGCAAATAGGAGAGAGTATTAACTATGGATGACAATGATTATGGAAAACAGAAGCAGGAGCATCGAAATATAAGGAAAGATATCAAACCCAATAACCACCCAGAAACTACAAACCGTGTGTATCAATACGTATGGCGACGTAAAGACACGGGAGAATTAGAAACATTATAATTCCAAGAAAATCATAAAAGTGAATAGATTCTTCTAGCGGTAGATGAAAGAGAAGAATGAAAGATATGAAAGTTAGAAGTATAACAAAAATCAGAACGGGATGAAGCATTTTAAAGGATACCTTAAGGTATGAATTAGAGGAGGAAGAGTAAGAGATGTGAGGTATGGAAGTAAGAAAGGGAAGGAGGTGGATTTATAGTGAAATATCCGACAAAGAAATCGAAACAGATTATCGCATTAAATCAAAGGAGATCCTGTTTTCTAAATCATCGAAGAACCAAATCTTATTACATAAGATTTTCTTTAAATCCCTTAAATCCCGGAAATCAATTCTAAACCACGTCATCAGTTAAAACGATATCATATTACTCATTCCACTCTCTTTTATGATAGCTTCGCTCGTACGCTTCACATGATCGAAATATTTTATCTATATCTATCAATAAAGATAAAACTTCATTATCACCTCATAATTGTCATGAAAACATTCCTATTGTTATTTATGACAACCTCTACCAAATTTCGAGGACGAAATTTCTTTAACGGGTGGGTACTGTAACGACCCGGAAATTTCCGACCAAATTTAAACCCTAAACTCTATATGGTTCCGACACGATAAGCAAAAACCCTAAAGTTGAGTCTAGAAAGTTTAAAATTGTTATTCGGATGATTAGTTACCCTTTGACCATCTATTTGTCCGACGATTCACGAACATCATAACTTGTATTAATTATATACTTATGTATATATACGGATATATATGGATTATATCTATCTTGAATATATGATAATTAAGTATCTCATTAAATATATTAACAATGGATTATATACATAAAATTGGACTACTAACTTAAGGACTTCAAAACGATATATATATATATATAAAGCTTAACGACGTTATAACTTCTAAGTTAAAATAAATATATATGTATTGTATTAAGATGTATTTACTATTGGAATATACTAGTAGGAAAACATCATTTTCAACCTTTTATCATGGAAAATGACATCTTTGTCATTATATATGATTCATGAAACATCTTTATATATTTTATACCCGTATTATACTCGTACTATACACAGCTTCTAGAAGTATTTACTATTGGTATATACCAATAGAAATCTTCAATTATTGGTGTAATATGTCATTCATGACATAATATATTTTAACTTATCTTAGATATTTTCACTAAAAACCAAATTTTCAAGCCTATAAATAAGCACCATTTTTAACTCATTTTTACACATTCATTTTCCAAATTTTACTTTCAATTTTCACACACACTTGCAAGAACTCTCTCAAATTTATTTTACTACTTCTTTCCAGCAACTTTACATTTTAAACTTAAGGTAAAAACTCTACTTCAACTCTTGTTCAATTCATATGTTTATAGTTATCTATATAAGAATTTATAAACTAGAACATAGTTTGAATGATTTCAAACTTATTCGCAAACTAAATAGATCCTTCTAACTTAACTTTTAAAACATTTCAAGACCTGTAATATATCATAATGATATGCTAACTTAACAAGATACAACTTGTTTTTACAAAGAACACCTTAAAACTGAATCTACGGCGTCGGAGTGTAACCGGGGGCTGTTTTGGGTTGGATAATTAAAAACCATCTTGAACTTTGATTTAGAAGTTCATGTTCTGGAAAAATGATATTTCTTATGAATATGTTAACACATAAAAATTTCATGGTTTAATTCAAAGTATAAGTATTTTTAGAAAAATGACCATTAAATGTTGTTTTTATGACAAAAATGATTACTTTCATAAGATTCACCTAGAGTATGGACTATAACCTGTGATCACGAATATAAACCATGGTATTTACAGTTCATATTCTTAAATTTTGACTCGATCCAAGGAGATGGCAAGTTGAATCAACAAAAACGGAGTTGTAACGAAGAAACTACGACTAAAATAAGATCGGGTGTCCAAAGCTTGTTTAACAACGAAAATAATTGGAGAAAAATTAAATAAATCATATCTTTCCTAATTAATATGATATTTCATATATATTTACTCATGATTTAATTTTATATATTTCAGGACCACCCGTAAACAACACGAGAAGATTAATCATAAGACCTCATGAACGTACGCAACACGTCATTTGACAACACCGGTACTTTATGTACGCAATACGTCATTTGACAACACGGTACCATGGGTCAAGATTAATCTCGACCAATACATATACGAGGGGGTTTTATTTATTTCGTTGGGGGTTTTATTTATTTCATTGCGGGTATATTAAACATCTAAAAATGAACCATTAAAATTGAATTACTAACATCGGACTGCTAACTACGGACTAAGGAATTATTCAAAGTATTAAAAGTATAACAAGTATATATTTATAACGTTTGTTTAAAAATGAAAACGTATTGATATATTGTATATGGATAGGTTCGTGATATCAATCGGAGACCAAGTCGAAATTACATATCTTCAAGGCAAAAGTGAGTATATAGTCCCACTTTTAAACTCTAAATATTTCGGGATGAGAATACATGTATTTTATGTTTTACGTTATGGACACAAGTAACTGAAAAATATATTCTACGTTGAGTTGTACCACTGGCATACTTCCCTGTAGCTTGGTAACTAATATTTACAGCGGTATTGTAAACGCGAATCCTGTTGATAGATCTATCGGGCCTGACAACCCCAACCGGACTGGACGACCAGTATTCAACGGTTGCACAGTACTTCGTTTCGTGACTACACCTTGGTACGGTGTAGTAAGATTTCATAATAAAGGGAATATGCGACGTGATTAAATGTTAAGTATGGTTACCAAGTGCTCAACCACTTAGAATATTTTTATTAAAATGTTTACATATGAAATCTTGTGGTCCATAGTTATAACGCTGCTAGCATCAAACCTATATATCTCACCAACTCTATGTTGACTTTTTAAAGCATGTTATTCTCAGGTATGAATTAAGTCTTCCGCTGTGCATTAGCTCATGTTAAGGATACTACTTGGGACCTTTTAAGCCATGATACAAAGACGTTGCATTCGAGTCATTGGAGTTCAATAGAGAATATAAATAAGTAAATGACAGATTAGGTCATTTGGATATTATGAAATGTTAGACGAAAATGTCAAATATTGATGTAATGATAGTTTGCCTTTTAAGAATAAATGCAACGTTTGTAAAATGTATCATATAGAGGTCAAGTACCTCGCAATGTTATCATATGTTATTGTATTCGTCCCTATGGATTGGGTCGGGTCGTCTCATGTGGTATCAGAGCGTTGGTCTTAGCGAACCAGGCCTTGCATTAGTGTGTCTAACTGGTAGTTGTTAGGATGCATTAGTGAGTCTGGACTTTGACCGTGTCTACATGTCAAAAGTTTTGCTTATCATATCTAGTCGAAAATCATCTGCTTATCATCCTTAAGAATTGCCTGCTTAGTATTCTTAAGTCTAGACACGTCTTACTGCATTTGGTGCATCGATAGTGTATAGACAAAATTCGTATCCTAGCGTATCTGTTGCTATAGACATTGCCTGACGAATTTCAAAGATTCTCCGTAATTCACGGGATTTTGAGTATTATAAATACATATGTAAATTATGTATTGAAGAATACCAAACCCAACTCCTATAATCTATTCCAAACCAAAAATTCATTTCCCCGACTGTACAAGATGAACTCCGCGTCCAGTTCGAATTCCTCCGACTCCGACAGCTACGCTGATATGGATTTCCATTCGGGCTCCGAAGGCAGCGTCACTGGAATGGATCAACCAATTTCTCATCATCTATTCTGGATGAATTGGGGATGGGTTCGTAGTATACTAAATTATTGGAGACAAGAAGAAGGTGATCCCTTTCACCCACCGAATTGCCCCATTGGCGACGAACCTGAAGCACTTACCGGCGAACCTGTTCGAGAAACCATTTTCTCTCTCATTTCTCGAGTATCTCGTCACGATTATATCCTATCCCATATTTCGGATCTTGTTCATTCGCTCACTCCAACCGCCAATCATCCTGGTGTACTAGCAGAAATTAACGAACTTCGCGCTCGTGTGACGGCTTTGGAGAACACGGTGCGAAGGTTACAAACACCAGCAGCAGCACCAGCAGCATAACCAGTACCGTTAACAACATCAACCTCGCAATCTTCAGTACCAGTAGCATCATCGACGTCAACGACATCATCAGCATCAACACCAACCGTATCATTACCACCACCAACAATCACATCCGCACCACGTACCTCAACATCATCATCAGAACTTCGGATATGATCTTTGTTCTACATATCATTCTACACCGATTACCTCTTCTTTACGTATCGTTCTTCGTTCGACATGACGATTATGTAATCTCTAATGTTTTGGAGATTATGTAATCTAGTAATAACGATAAATCAAATGAGTTGAATATTTTATTGACTCATTAAATTCATAGTTACCTCCGAAGAAAATATATATGCAAATATATTTTCATAAAGATTGTAATTAAAAATTTCATTCGTACAAACTGTTAATGATGAAAATATTTTAACGGGTGGGTAGTACCCAAGGAATATTTAGAATTCACATTAACAAGTTACACTGTACATTCTTCGAATCTGATTCAACGATCATTTATTATCCTACTTACAATTACCGATATACGTATCCGTTCACCCCAGATTAACCATTTCCATTTAAATTTCATATTTGGATTTTTACCTATCCGAATCCAACAAGTGGCATAATGAAGAAACATTGGCAAAATAAAAATTGTTAGAAACAGATGAATTAATTAATTGAAATTGTGATAGGATTACACGCTAACTGTTCCGGCTAACTGTTCCCAGCTAACTGATTAATATTTAATTTATTGCAATTTACATTCTTGCAATTTTAATTTCTGTACTTTACATACCGTCGGGACACATGTACAACAACACGTCGGATTAATTCTGAGACAACACGTTGTATAATGGGTCATGATATATATTTATTTATTTTACGCATTTTAAATAACGGGACACGTATACAAGGTTTCGACTTATCATATTGATCCATCTATATATATATTTCGGAACAACCATAGACACTCTATATGTGAAGGTGGGAGTTGGCTATACAGGGTCGGAGTTGATTCCAAAATATATATATACTTTGAGTTGTGATCGACACCGAGACCAGTACACGGGTCACGATACGTATTAAGTAATTCGAATATTATATATTTAGTTCATATATGAATTTATTGAACCATTGGACAATCGGACTATTGGACTGCTAACTTTGGACAATTAAAAATGAGTTAAAATGATGATTATTACATATGAAACTAAACAATCCTTCAAGTTTGCCACTTGATTCTATTTTAAACCTCATTTGTATCTTGACGATTACAATTCGCATTCACAACTTTTCATGATTCTTGAAAACATCTCGATCGAGAAGTTCAACCAGCCGCACCTCGTCTACGGAATAAAGATTTATGCATACAGTTATGCACCTAAAAATTTTTGAACTCGAAGTTATAGTTAAAACGTATCCGCATCGAATTCCTTATCATCCATTAGCAAAAACAATCACGCGATTCCTTTTCAATTAACTAATTTTGTCACAGCTCCACTTCGATATCTCAGTAAGACTACTCTTATTACAATCTCGATATATATATATACGTTGTTCTTTCGCCATCGTTACCGGAGAACCTTTTATATTCCATCATATTACCATCAGCGTTTAATCATCTAAAAATACAGTTCTCCTTAAACCATCTTGGTTTGATAACCAATGACCCAGATCCGATAACTTTGAAAATACTGACGAAGCAGCATGTTGTAGAAGGTCTTAATGACCAAATGTTGATGATAAAAGAAGGAAGTGTTAGGAACGCTCGATAGAAAATTGGTACTGAAAACCGGATTGAACAAACCATGAAGGAGACTCTGAACAAGTTACAAGGACTAAACTTGTACATAAAGAATTATGACGATTCTGTAGCAAACACCTTGCTTCTGAATCTAAACCCTTACGGGTCAATCTTCATCATCATCCTTCGACATTAGAAATTCCAAGATATTATCATATCTTTCATTATAAATATCCTCAATATTTCTGAAGATATTTTCACCACTATCCTTATCTGAAATCATTTATCTCTCTGTAATATCTGCGTTACAATATAAAGGAAACTGTGTTAGTTTCTAAATCCTTCAAGTTTAAAATAGGAATGTTCTGAAGCAGTGTTGGGAACTGATGCATGAACTAGTATAATATAATGAAACTTGATCAACTTCATTATATTACAGTAAGTCATGTTAAGTTTCTAATGGAATATGATGATTCACAGTACCGTCATCATGTGCCATGTTACACGACTTTTACATTCTATCCAATTCCGAAACATATTAAGAACAAATCATCTTGATAGTTCTATTTTCCTGGATATTCTGATAATTTGACAAATCAAAATCGTGCCATTACCATTCCTTTCTTAGAGCATTAGCTATGTTCATTCCGAATTTTATACCTACGAATTTCGAACTATTGATCGCTTGACTCAAGGACGGGAAGAAGAAACGAAGGGACAAAGTCCCAAAATAGAAATTGGGGTATAGATTACAGCAAATAGGAGAGAGTATTAACTATGGATGACAATGATTATGGAAAATAGAAGCAGGAGCATCGAAATATAAGGAAAGATATCAAACCCAATAACCACCCAGAAACTACAAACCGTGTGTATCAATACGTATGGCGACGTAAAGACACGGGAGAATTAGAAACATTATAATTCCAAGAAAATCATAAAAGTGAATAGATTCTTCTAGCGGTAGATGAAAGAGAAGAATGAAAGATATGAAAGTTAGAAGTATAACAAAAATCAGAACGGGATGAAGCATTTTAAAGGATACCTTAAGGTATGAATTAGAGGAGGAAGAGTAAGAGATGTGAGATATGGAAGTAAGAAAGGGAAGGAGGTGGATTTATAGTGAAATATCCGACAAAGAAATCGAAACAGATTATCGCATTAAATCAAAGGAGATCCTGTTTTCTAAATCATCGAAGAACCAAATCTTATTACATAAGATTTTCTTTAAATCCCTTAAATCCCGGAAATCAATTCTAAACCACGTCATCAGTTAAAACGATATCATATTACTCATTCCACTCTCTTTTATGATAGCTTCGCTCGTACGCTTCACATGATCGAAATATTTTATCTATATCTATCAATAAAGATAAAACTTCATTATCACCTCATAATTGTCATGAAAACATTCCTATTGTTATTTATGACAACCTCTACCAAATTTCGAGGACGAAATTTCTTTAACGGGTGGGTACTGTAACGACCCGGAAATTTCCGACCAAATTTAAACCCTAAACTCTATATGGTTCCGACACGATAAGCAAAAACCCTAAAGTTGAGTCTAGAAAGTTTAAAATTGTTATTCGGATGATTAGTTACCCTTTGACCATCTATTTGTCCGACGATTCACGAACATCATAACTTGTATTAATTATATACTTATGTATATATACGGATATATATGGATTATATCTATCTTGAATATATGATAATTAAGTATCTCATTAAATATATTAACAATGGATTATATACATAAAATTGGACTACTAACTTAAGGACTTCAAAACGATATATATATATATATAAAGCTTAACGACGTTATAACTTCTAAGTTAAAATAAATATATATGTATTGTATTAAGATGTATTTACTATTGGAATATACTAGTAGGAAAACATCATTTTCAACCTTTTATCATGGAAAATGACATCTTTGTCATTATATATGATTCATGAAACATCTTTATATATTTTATACCCGTATTATACTCGTACTATACACAGCTTCTAGAAGTATTTACTATTGGTATATACCAATAGAAATCTTCAATTATTGGTGTAATATGTCATTCATGACATAATATATTTTAACTTATCTTAGATATTTTCACTAAAAACCAAATTTTCAAGCCTATAAATAAGCACCATTTTTAACTCATTTTTACACATTCATTTTCCAAATTTTACTTTCAATTTTCACACACACTTGCAAGAACTCTCTCAAATTTATTTTACTACTTCTTTCCAGCAACTTTACATTTTAAACTTAAGGTAAAAACTCTACTTCAACTCTTGTTCAATTCATATGTTTATAGTTATCTATATAAGAATTTATAAACTAGAACATAGTTTGAATGATTTCAAACTTATTCGCAAACTAAATAGATCCTTCTAACTTAACTTTTAAAACATTTCAAGACCTGTAATATATCATAATGATATGCTAACTTAACAAGATACAACTTGTTTTTACAAAGAACACCTTAAAACTGAATCTACGGCGTCGGAGTGTAACCGGGGGCTGTTTTGGGTTGGATAATTAAAAACCATCTTGAACTTTGATTTAGAAGTTCATGTTCTGGAAAAATGATATTTCTTATGAATATGTTAACACATAAAAATTTCATGGTTTAATTCAAAGTATAAGTATTTTTAGAAAAATGACCATTAAATGTTGTTTTTATGACAAAAATGATTACTTTCATAAGATTCACCTAGAGTATGGACTATAACCTGTGATCACGAATATAAACCATGGTATTTACAGTTCATATTCTTAAATTTTGACTCGATCCAAGGAGATGGCAAGTTGAATCAACAAAAACGGAGTTGTAACGAAGAAACTACGACTAAAATAAGATCGGGTGTCCAAAGCTTGTTTAACAACGAAAATAATTGGAGAAAAATTAAATAAATCATATCTTTCCTAATTAATATGATATTTCATATATATTTACTCATGATTTAATTTTATATATTTCAGGACCACCCGTAAACAACACGAGAAGATTAATCATAAGACCTCATGAACGTACGCAACACGTCATTTGACAACACCGGTACTTTATGTACGCAATACGTCATTTGACAACACGGTACCATGGGTCAAGATTAATCTCGACCAATACATATACGATGGGGGTTTTATTTATTTCATTGGGGGTTTATTAAACAACTAAATATGAACCATTAAAATTAAATTACTAACATCGGACTGCTAACTACGGACTAAGGAATTATTAAAAGTATTATAAGTATTATAAGTATATATATGTGACGATTGTTTAAAAAGAAAAGGTATTGATATATTATATATGGATAGGTTCGTGATATTAATCGGAGACCAAGTCGAAATTACATATCTTCAAGACAAAAGTGAGTATATAGTCCCACTTTTAAACTCTAAATATTTCGGGATGAGAATACATGTATTTTATGTTTTACGCTATGGACACAAGTAACTGAAAAATATATTCTACGTTGAGTTGTACCACTGGCATACTTCCCTGTAGCTTGGTAACTAATATTTACAGCGGTATTGTAAACGCGAATCCTGTTGATAGATCTATCGGGCCTGACAACCCCAACCGGACTGGACGACCAGTATTCAACGGTTGCACAGTACTTCGTTTCGTGACTACACCTTGGTACGGTGTAGTAAGATTTCATAATAAAGGGAATATGCGACGTGATTAAATGTTAAGTATGGTTACCAAGTGCTCAACCACTTAGAATATTTTTATTAAAATGTTTATATATGAAATCTTATGTTCCATTGTTATAACGCTGCTAGCATCAAACCTATATATCTCACCAACTTTATGTTGACGTTTTAAAGCATGTTATTCTCAGGTATGAATTAAGTCTTCCGCTGTGCATTAGCTCATGTTAAGGATACTACTTGGGACCTTTTTAAGCCATGATACAAAGACGTTGCATTCGAGTCATTGGAGTTCAATAGAGAATATAAATAAGTAAATGACAAATTAGGTCATTTGGATATTATGAAATGTTAGACGAAAATGTCAAATATTGATGTAATGATAGTTTGCCTTTTAAGAATAAATGCAACGTTTGTAAAATGTATCATATAGAGGTCAAGTACCTCGCAATGTTATCATATGTTATTGTATTCGTCCCTATGGATTGGGTCGGGTCGTCTGGATTTTTCCGATCGTTTTACACTTATAAGATTAATATTTACATAAATTAAAACTTACCAACATGATAAGCAATCTAAATTGTTGAGATTTATGATTTTGAAAAGAGTTTTACATAACGTTTAACCGTCTAGTTTGACCGATGATATCACGAACTATACAATATATGTTAATTATACATTTGTGTATATATATGTATATATACATATTTAACATGATTTAAGGATGTTTAAATATCTCATTTTGTATTAATAACAATAAGTTATAAGTATATTTTGAAACTACTAACTTAAGCTTTCAAAACGATAACTATACGTAACGTTATTTGACATAAATACTTACGACCTACAATGTTTATACATATATCGTATATATAATGTATTTAATCACTTTTAAAGACTTAAATACATAAAACAATATAAGTATATTCACAAAAGATAGCTATATTTGAATCCTCATTCCATTTTTCACAAGATTTCTATACGTATGTCTAGAGTATATGTACTCGTATCATACCTAGCTTCTATACGTATTTACTATTGGTATATACACATCAAATCACCACCAACCAGCCCTTGTTCATGCCTTATGTATAAGGTAACTACTTTTGTTATTTAGTATGACAATTTCACATGATTAAAAGATCTTTTCACAAAATTACAAATTTATACACCTTTTACACCACCATAAATACATGCATCCATTTTCAATTTTTGGAACATCATTTCTCTAGCTAAACACACACACTTACTAGCCTCATGTCTCTCTAAGAACTCCAGCAAAAATCCTCTCAAGAATCACCTTAAACACCACCATAAAAAGATCAACAAAAACACTACAAAAATACAACTTTCAATTCAAGTTTATGTCTTAAGTTGCTTCCAATCTTTCATCCAATTTCATCACTCTTTTGGTTCTAGGTTTTTACTCCTCTTTTACAGCAATCTTGTCCAAGTAACTTGAGGTAGTAACTTTGTTCATAACCTTATTCGATTCATATATATATAGCTATCTTATTGTATGGTATACAATTTTAACAACAAAAACATAGTTTGAATGATTTCAAACTTGTTTGCAAACTAAATAGATCCTTCTAACTTAAATTTTAAAATACTTCAAGACCTGTAATATAACTTAAATATATGCTAATTTAACAAGGTATAACTTGGTTTTTCAAAGAATACCTTAAAAAACTATTTTTATGACGTCGGAGTGCAACCGGGGGCTGTTTTGGGTTGGATAATTAAAAACCATCTTGAACTTTGAATTGGAGGTTTATATTCTGGAAAAATGATATTTCTTATGAATATGTTAACACATAAAAATTTCATGATTTAATTCATAGTATAAGTATTTTTAGAAAAATGGTCATTAAATGATGTTTTTGTAACAAAAATGATTAACTTCATAAGTTTCACCAAAATTTGACCTATGACCTATGATTTCGAATACAAACTAAGGTATTTACAGTTCATATTCTTAAAGAGGGACTCGATCCAAGGAAGTGGAAAGTTGAATCAACGAAAACGGAGTTGTAACGAAGAAATTATGACCAAAACAAAATCGGATATCCAAGACTAGTTTAGCCACGAAAATAATTGGAGAAAATTAAATAAATCACATCTTCCTAAAGTAACATGATATTTTATACATATGTACTCATAATTTAATTTTATATGGTTCAGGATCACCCGTAAACAATACGAGAAGATTAATCATAAGATCTCATGATTGTACGCAACACGTCATTTGACAACACCGGTACTTTATGTACGCAACACGTCATTTGACAACACCGGTACCATGGGTCAAGATTAATCTCGACCAATACATATACGATGGGGGTTTTATTTATTTCATTGGGGGTTTATTAAACAACTAAATATGAACCATTAAAATTGAATTACTAACATCGGACTGCTAACTACGGACTAAGGAATTATTAAAAGTATTAAAAGTATTATAAGTATATATATGTGACGATTGTTTAAAAAGAAAAGGTATTGATATATTATATATGGATAGGTTCGTGATATCAATCGGAGACCAAGTCGAAATTACATATCTTCAAGACAAAAGTGAGTATATAGTCCCACTTTTAAACTCTAAATATTTCGGGATGAGAATACATGTATTTTATGTTTTACGCTATGGGCACAAGTAACTGAAAAATATATTCTACGTTGAGTTGTACCACTGGCATACTTCCCTGTAGCTTGGTAACTAATATTTACAGCGGTATTGTAAACGCGAATCCTGTTGATAGATCTATCGGGCCTGACAACCCCAACCGGACTGGACGACCAGTATTCAACGGTTGCACAGTACTTCGTTTCGTGACTACACCTTGGTACGGTGTAGTAAGATTTCATAATAAAGGGAATATGCGACGTGATTAAATGTTAAGTATGGTTACCAAGTGCTCAACCACTTAGAATATTTTTATTAAAATGTTTATATATGAAATCTTGTGTTCCATTGTTATAACGCTGCTAGCATCAAACCTATATATCTCACCAACTTTATGTTGACGTTTTAAAGCATGTTATTCTCAGGTATGAATTAAGTCTTCCGCTGTGCATTAGCTCATGTTAAGGATACTACTTGGGACCTTTTAAGCCATGATACAAAGACGTTGCATTCGAGTCATTGGAGTTCAATAGAGAATATAAATAAGTAAATGACAGATTAGGTCATTTGGATATTATGAAATGTTAGACGAAAATGTCAAATATTGATGTAATGATAGTTTGCCTTTTAAGAATAAATGCAACGTTTGTAAAATGTATCATATAGAGGTCAAGTACCTCGCAATGTTATCATATGTTATTGTATTCGTCCCTATGGATTGGGTCGGGTCGTCTCATGTGGTATCAGAGCGTTGGTCTTAGCGAACCAGGCCTTGCATTAGTGTGTCTAACTGGTAGTTGTTAGGATGCATTAGTGAGTCTGGACTTTGACCGTGTCTACATGTCAAAAGTTTTGCTTATCATATCTAGTCGAAAATCATCTGCTTATCATCCTTAAGGATTGCCTGCTTAGTATTCTTAAGTCTAGACACGTCTTACTGCATTTGGTGCATCGATAGTGTATAGACAAAATTCGTATCCTAGCGTATCTGTTGCTATAGACATTGCCTGACGAATTTCAAAGATTCTCCGTAATTCACGGGATTTTGAGTATTATAAATACATATGTAAATTATGTATTGAAGAATACCAAACCCAACTCCTATAATCTATTCCAAACCAAAAATTCATTTCCCCGACTGTACAAGATGAACTCCGCGTGCAGTTCGAATTCCTCCGACTCCGACAGCTACGCTGATATGGATTTCCATTCGGGCTCTGAAGGCAGCGTCACTGGAATGGATCAACCAATTTCTCATCATCTATTCTGGATGAATTGGGGATGGGTTCGTAGTATACTAAATTATTGGAGACAAGAAGAAGGTGATCCCTTTCACCCACCGAATTGCCCCATTGGCGACGAACCTGAAGCACTTACCGGCGAACCTGTTCGAGAAACCATTTTCTCTCTCATTTCTCGAGTATCTCGTCACGATTATATCCTATCCCATATTTCGGATCTTGTTCATTCGCTCACTCCAACCGCCAATCATCCTGGTGTACTAGCAGAAATTAACGAACTTCGTGCTCGTGTGACGGCTTTGGAGAACACGGTGCGAAGGTTACAAACAACAGCAGCAGCACCAGCAGCATAACCAGTACCGTTAACAACATCAACCTCGCAATCTTCAGTACCAGTAGCATCATCGACGTCAACGACATCATCAGCATCAACACCAACCGTATCATTACCACCACCAACAATCACATCCGCACCACGTACCTCAACATCATCATCTGAACTTCGAATATGATCTTTGTTCTACATATCATTCTACACCGATTACCTCTTCTTTACGTATCGTTCTTCGTTCGACATGACGATTATGTAATCTCTAATGTTTTGGAGATTATGTAATCTAGTAATAACGATAAATCAAATGAGTTGAATATTTTATTGACTCATTAAATTCATAGTTACCTCCGAAGAAAATATATATGCAAATATATTTTCATAAAGATTGAAATTAAAAATTTCATTCGTACAAACTGTTAATGATGAAAATATTTTAACGGGTGGGTAGTACCCAAGGAATATTTAGAATTCACATTAACAAGTTACACTGTACATTCTTCGAATCTAATTCAACGATCATTTATTATCCTACTTATAATTACCGATATACGTATCCGTTCACCCCAGATTAACCATTTTCATTTAAATTTCATATTTGGATTTTTACCTATCCGAATCCAACAAGTGGTATAATGAAGAAACATTGGCAAAATAAAAATTGTTAGAAACAGATGAATTAATTAATTGAAATTGTGATAGGATTACACGCTAACTGTTCCGGCTAACTGTTCCCAGCTAACTGATTAATATTTAATTTATCGCAATTTACATTCTTGCAATTTTAATTTCTGTACTTTACATACCGTCGGGACACATGTACAACAACACGTCGGATTAATTCTGAGACAACACGTTGTATAATGGGTCATGATATATATTTATTTATTTTACGCATTTTAAATAACGGGACACGTATACAAGGTTTCGACTTATCATATTGATCCATCTATATATATATTTCGGAACAACCATAGACACTCTATATGTGAAGGTGGGAGTTGGCTATACAGGGTCGGAGTTGATTCCAAAATATATATATACTTTGAGTTGTGATCGACACCGAGACCAGTACACGGGTCACGATATGTATTAAGTAATTCGAATATTATATATTTAGTTCATATATGAATTTATTGAACCATTGGACAATCGGACTATTGGACTGCTAACTTTGGACAATTAAAAATGAGTTAAAATGATGATTATTACATATGAAACTAAACAATCCTTCAAGTTTGCCACTTGATTCTATTTTAAACCTCATTTGTATCTTGACGATTACAATTCGCATTCACAACTTTTCATGATTCTTGAAAACATCTCGATCGAGAAGTTCAACCAGCCGCACCTCGTCTACGGAATAAAGATTTATGCATACAGTTATGCACCTAAAAATTTTTGAACTCGAAGTTATAGTTAAAACGTATCCGCATCGAATTCCTTATCATCCATTAGCAAAAACAATCACGCGATTCCTTTTCAATTAACTAATTTTGTCACAGCTCCACTTCGATATCTCAGTAAGACTACTCTTATTACAATCTCGATATATATATATATACGTTGTTCTTTTGCCATCGTTACCGGAGAACCTTTTATATTCCATCATATTACCATCAGCGTTTAATCATCTAAAAATACAATTCTCCTTAAACCATCTTGGTTTGATAACCAATGACCCAGATCCGATAACTTTGAAAATACTGACGAAGCAGCATGTTGTAGAAGGTCTTAATGACCAAATGTTGATGATAAAAGAAGGAAGTGTTAGGAACGCTCGATAGAAAATTGGTACTGAAAACCGGATTGAACAAACCATGAAGGAGACTCTGAACAAGTTACAAGGACTAAACTTGTACATAAAGAATTATGACGATTCCGTAGCAAACACCTTGCTTCTGAATCTAAACCCTTACGGGTCAATCTTCATCATCATCCTTCGACATTAGAAATTCCAAGATATTATCATATCTTTCATTATAAATATCCTCAATATTTCTGAAGATATTTTCACCACTATCCTTATCTGAAATCATTTATCTCTCTGTAATATCTGCGTTACAATATAAAGGAAACTGTGTTAGTTTCTAAATCCTTCAAGTTTAAAATAGGAATGTTCTGAAGCAGTGTTGGGAACTGATGCATGAACTAGTATAATATAATGAAACTTGATCAACTTCATTATATTACAGTAAGTCATGTTAAGTTTCTAATGGAATATGATGATTCACAGTACCGTCATCATGTGCCATGTTACACGACTTTTACATTCTATCCAATTCCGAAACATATTAAGAACAAATCATCTTGATAGTTCTATTTTCCTGGATATTCTGGTAATTTGACAAATCAAAATCGTGCCATTACCATTCCTTTCTTAGAGCATTAGCTATGTTCATTCTGAATTTTATACCTACGAATTTCGAACTATTGATCGCTTGACTCAAGGACGGGAAGAAGAAACGAAGGGACAAAGTCCCAAAATAGAAATTGGGGTATAGATTACAGCAAATAGGAGAGAGTATTAACTATGGATGACAATGATTATGGAAAACAGAAGCAGGAGCATCGAAATATAAGGAAAGATATTAAACCCAATAACCACCCAGAAACTACAAACCGTGTGTATCAATACGTATGGCGACGTAAAGACACGGGAGAATTAGAAACATTATAATTCCAAGAAAATCATAAAAGTGAATAGATTCTTCTAGCGGTAGATGAAAGAGAAGAATGAAAGATATGAAAGTTAGAAGTATAACAAAAATCAAAACGGGATGAAGCATTTTAAAGGATACCTTAAGGTATGAATTAGAGGAGGAAGAGTAAGAGATGTGAGGTATGGAAGTAAGAAAGGGAAGGAGGTAGATTTATAGTGAAATATCCGACAAAGAAATCGAAACAGATTATCGCATTAAATCAAAGGAGATCCTGTTTTCTAAATCATCGAAGAACCAAATCTTATTACATAAGATTTTCTTTAAATCCCTTAAATTCTGGAAATCAATCCTAATCTCGACATCGGTTAAAACAATTCTATATTCACTCATTTCATTCTTTTGTGATAGCTTCACTCGTGCGCTTCACATGACCGAATCGTTTTATCCATATCTTCCAATAATGATAAAACTCTATTAATACCTCATATTCGTCATGAAAACATTCCTATTGTTATTTATGACAACCTCTACCAAATTTCGGGACGAAATTTCTTTAACGGGTGGGTACTGTAACGACCCGGATTTTTCCGATCGTTTTACACTTATAAGATTAATATTTACATAAATTAAAACTTACCAACATGATAAGCAATCTAAATTGTTGAGATTTATGATTTTGAAAAGAGTTTTACATAACGTTTAACCGTCTAGTTTGACCGATGATATCACGAACTATACAATATATGTTAATTATACGTTTGTGTATATATATGTATATATACATATTTAACATGATTTAAGGATGTTTAAATATCTCATTTTGTATTAATAACAATAAGTTATAAGTATATTTTGAAACTACTAACTTAAGCTTTCAAAACGATAACTATACGTAACGTTATTTGACATAAATACTTACGACCTACAATGTTTATACATATATCGTATATATAATGTATTTAATCACTTTTAAAGACTTAAATACATAAAACAATATAAGTATATTCACAAAAGATAGCTATATTTGAATCCTCATTCCATTTTTCACAAGATTTCTATACGTATGTCTAGAGTATATGTACTCGTATCATACCTAGCTTCTATACGTATTTACTATTGGTATATACACATCAAATCACCACCAACCAGCCCTTGTTCATGCCTTATGTATAAGGTAACTACTTTTGTTATTTAGTATGACAATTTCACATGATTAAAAGATCTTTTCACAAAATTACAAATTTATACACCTTTTACACCACCATAAATACATGCATCCATTTTCAATTTTTGGAACATCATTTCTCTAGCTAAACACACACACTTACTAGCCTCATGTCTCTCTAAGAACTCCAGCAAAAATCCTCTCAAGAATCACCTTAAACACCACCATAAAAAGATCAACAAAAACACTACAAAAATACAACTTTCAATTCAAGTTTATGTCTTAAGTTGCTTCCAATCTTTCATCCAATTTCATCACTCTTTTGGTTCTAGGTTTTTACTCCTCTTTTACAGCAATCTTGTCCAAGTAACTTGAGGTAGTAACTTTGTTCATAACCTTATTCGATTCATATATATATAGCTATCTTATTGTATGGTATACAATTTTAACAACAAAAACATAGTTTGAATGATTTCAAACTTGTTTGCAAACTAAATAGATCCTTCTAACTTAAATTTTAAAATACTTCAAGACCTGTAATATAACTTAAATATATGCTAATTTAACAAGGTATAACTTGGTTTTTCAAAGAATACCTTAAAAAACTATTTTTATGACGTCGGAGTGCAACCGGGGGCTGTTTTGGGTTGGATAATTAAAAACCATCTTGAACTTTGAATTGGAGGTTTATATTCTGGAAAAATGATATTTCTTATGAATATGTTAACACATAAAAATTTCATGATTTAATTCATAGTATAAGTATTTTTAGAAAAATGGTCATTAAATGATGTTTTTGTAACAAAAATGATTAACTTCATAAGTTTCACCAAAATTTGACCTATGACCTATGATTTCGAATACAAACTAAGGTATTTACAGTTCATATTCTTAAAGAGGGACTCGATCCAAGGAAGTGGAAAGTTGAATCAACGAAAACGGAGTTGTAACGAAGAAATTATGACCAAAACAAAATCGGATATCCAAGACTAGTTTAGCCACGAAAATAATTGGAGAAAATTAAATAAATCACATCTTCCTAAAGTAACATGATATTTTATACATATGTACTCATAATTTAATTTTATATGGTTCAGGATCACCCGTAAACAATACGAGAAGATTAATCATAAGATCTCATGATTGTACGCAACACGTCATTTGACAACACCGGTACTTTATGTACGCAACACGTCATTTGACAACACCGGTACCATGGGTCAAGATTAATCTCGACCAATACATATACGATGGGGGTTTTATTTATTTCATTGGGGGTTTATTAAACAACTAAATATGAACCATTAAAATTGAATTACTAACATCGGACTGCTAACTACGGACTAAGGAATTATTAAAAGTATTAAAAGTATTATAAGTATATATATGTGACGATTGTTTAAAAAGAAAAGGTATTGATATATTATATATGGATAGGTTCGTGATATCAATCGGAGACCAAGTCGAAATTACATATCTTCAAGACAAAAGTGAGTATATAGTCCCACTTTTAAACTCTAAATATTTCGGGATGAGAATACATGTATTTTATGTTTTACGCTATGGGCACAAGTAACTGAAAAATATATTCTACGTTGAGTTGTACCACTGGCATACTTCCCTGTAGCTTGGTAACTAATATTTACAGCGGTATTGTAAACGCGAATCCTGTTGATAGATCTATCGGGCCTGACAACCCCAACCGGACTGGACGACCAGTATTCAACGGTTGCACAGTACTTCGTTTCGTGACTACACCTTGGTACGGTGTAGTAAGATTTCATAATAAAGGGAATATGCGACGTGATTAAATGTTAAGTATGGTTACCAAGTGCTCAACCACTTAGAATATTTTTATTAAAATGTTTATATATGAAATCTTGTGTTCCATTGTTATAACGCTGCTAGCATCAAACCTATATATCTCACCAACTTTATGTTGACGTTTTAAAGCATGTTATTCTCAGGTATGAATTAAGTCTTCCGCTGTGCATTAGCTCATGTTAAGGATACTACTTGGGACCTTTTTAAGCCATGATACAAAGACGTTGCATTCGAGTCATTGGAGTTCAATAGAGAATATAAATAAGTAAATGACAGATTAGGTCATTTGGATATTATGAAATGTTAGACGAAAATGTCAAATATTGATGTAATGATAGTTTGCCTTTTAAGAATAAATGCAACGTTTGTAAAATGTATCATATAGAGGTCAAGTACCTCGCAATGTTATCATATGTTATTGTATTCGTCCCTATGGATTGGGTCGGGTCGTCTCATGTGGTATCAGAGCGTTGGTCTTAGCGAACCAGGCCTTGCATTAGTGTGTCTAACTGGTAGTTGTTAGGATGCATTAGTGAGTCTGGACTTTGACCGTGTCTACATGTCAAAAGTTTTGCTTATCATATCTAGTCGAAAATCATCTGCTTATCATCCTTAAGAATTGCCTGCTTAGTATTCTTAAGTCTAGACACGTCTTACTGCATTTGGTGCATCGATAGTGTATAGACAAAATTCGTATCCTAGCGTATCTGTTGCTATAGACATTGCCTGACGAATTTCAAAGATTCTCCGTAATTCACGGGATTTTGAGTATTATAAATACATATGTAAATTATGTATTGAAGAATACCAAACCCAACTCCTATAATCTATTCCAAACCAAAAATTCATTTCCCCGACTGTACAAGATGAACTCCGCGTCCAGTTCGAATTCCTCCGACTCCGACAGCTACGCTGATATGGATTTCCATTCGGGCTCCGAAGGCAGCGTCACTGGAATGGATCAACCAATTTCTCATCATCTATTCTGGATGAATTGGGGATGGGTTCGTAGTATACTAAATTATTGGAGACAAGAAGAAGGTGATCCCTTTCACCCACCGAATTGCCCCATTGGCGACGAACCTGAAGCACTTACCGGCGAACCTGTTCGAGAAACCATTTTCTCTCTCATTTCTCGAGTATCTCGTCACGATTATATCCTATCCCATATTTCGGATCTTGTTCATTCACTCACTCCAACCGCCAATCATCCTGGTGTACTAGCAGAAATTAACGAACTTCGCGCTCGTGTGACGGCTTTGGAGAACACGGTGCGAAGGTTACAAACACCAGCAGCAGCACCAGCAGCATAACCAGTACCGTTAACAACATCAACCTCGCAATCTTCAGTACCAGTAGCATCATCGACGTCAACGACATCATCAGCATCAACACCAACCGTATCATTACCACCACCAACAATCACATCCGCACCACGTACCTCAACATCATCATCTGAACTTCGAATATGATCTTTGTTCTACATATCATTCTACACCGATTACCTCTTCTTTACGTATCGTTCTTCGTTCGACATGACGATTATGTAATCTCTAATGTTTTGGAGATTATGTAATCTAGTAATAACGATAAATCAAATGAGTTGAATATTTTATTGACTCATTAAATTCATAGTTACCTCCGAAGAAAATATATATGCAAATATATTTTCATAAAGATTGTAATTAAAAATTTCATTCGTACAAACTGTTAATGATGAAAATATTTTAACGGGTGGGTAGTACCCAAGGAATATTTAGAATTCACATTAACAAGTTACACTGTACATTCTTCGAATCTGATTCAACGATCATTTATTATCCTACTTACAATTACCGATATACGTATCCGTTCACCCCAGATTAACCATTTCCATTTAAATTTCATATTTGGATTTTTACCTATCCGAATCCAACAAGTGGCATAATGAAGAAACATTGGCAAAATAAAAATTGTTAGAAACAGATGAATTAATTAATTGAAATTGTGATAGGATTACACGCTAACTGTTCCGGCTAACTGTTCCCAGCTAACTGATTAATATTTAATTTATCGCAATTTACATTCTTGCAATTTTAATTTCTGTACTTTACATACCGTCGGGACACATGTACAACAACACGTCGGATTAATTCTGAGACAACACGTTGTATAATGGGTCATGATATATATTTATTTATTTTACGCATTTTAAATAACGGGACACGTATACAAGGTTTCGACTTATCATATTGATCCATCTATATATATATTTCGGAACAACCATAGACACTCTATATGTGAAGGTGGGAGTTGGCTATACGGGGTCCGAGTTGATTCCAAAATATATATATACTTTGAGTTGTGATCGACACCGAGACCAGTACACGGGTCACGATACGTATTAAGTAATTCGAATATTATATATTTAGTTCATATATGAATTTATTGAACCATTGGACAATCGGACTATTGGACTGCTAACTTTAGACAATTAAAAATGAGTTAAAATGATGATTATTACATATGAAACTAAACAATCCTTCAAGTTTGCCACTTGATTCTATTTTAAACCTCATTTGTATCTTGACGATTACAATTCGCATTCACAACTTTTCATGATTCTTGAAAACATCTCGATCGAGAAGTTCAACCAGTCTCACCTCGTCTACGGAATAAAGATTTATGCATACAGTTATGCACCTAAAAATTTTTGAACTCGAAGTTATAGTTAAAACGTATCCGCATCGAATTCCTTATCATCCATTAGCAAAAACAATCACGCGATTCCTTTTCAATTAACTAATTTTGTCACAGCTCCACTTCGATATCTCAGTAAGACTACTCTTATTACAATCTCGATATATATATGTACGTTGTTCTTTCGCCATCGTTACCGGAGAACCTTTTATATTCCATCATATTACCATCAACGTTTAATCATCTAAAAATACAATTCTCCTTAAACCATCTTTGTTTGATAACCAATGACCCAGATCCGATAACTTTGAAAATACTGACGAAGCAGCATGTTGTAGAAGGTCTTAATGACCAAATGTTGATGATAAAAGAAGGAAGTGTTAGGAACGCTCGATAGAAAATTGGTACTGAAAACCGGATTGAACAAACCATGAAGGAGACTCTGAACAAGTTACAAGGACTAAACTTGTACATAAAGAATTATGACGATTCTGTAGCAAACACCTTGCTTCTGAATCTAAACCCTTACGGGTCAATCTTCATCATCATCCTTCGACATTAGAAATTCCAAGATATTATCATATCTTTCATTATAAATATCCTCAATATTTCTGAAGATATTTTCACCACTATCCTTATCTGAAATCATTTATCTCTCTGTAATATCTGCGTTACAATATAAAGGAAACTGTGTTAGTTTCTAAATCCTTCAAGTTTAAAATAGGAATGTTCTGAAGCAGTGTTGGGAACTGATGCATGAACTAGTATAATATAATGAAACTTGATCAACTTCATTATATTACAGTAAGTCATGTTAAGTTTCTAATGGAATATGATGATTCACAGTACCGTCATCATGTGCCATGTTACACGACTTTTACATTCTATCCAATTCCGAAACATATTAAGAACAAATCATCTTGATAGTTCTATTTTCCTGGATATTCTGGTAATTTGACAAATCAAAATCGTGCCATTACCATTCCTTTCTTAGAGCATTAGCTATGTTCATTCCGAATTTTATACCTACGAATTTCGAACTATTGATCGCTTGACTCAAGGACGGGAAGAAGAAACGAAGGGACAAAGTCCCAAAATAGAAATTGGGGTATAGATTACAGCAAATAGGAGAGAGTATTAACTATGGATGACAATGATTATGGAAAATAGAAGCAGGAGCATCGAAATATAAGGAAAGATATCAAACCCAATAACCACCCAGAAACTACAAACCGTGTGTATCAATACGTATGGCGACGTAAAGACACGGGAGAATTAGAAACATTATAATTCCAAGAAAATCATAAAAGTGAATAGATTCTTCTAGCGGTAGATGAAAGAGAAGAATGAAAGATATGAAAGTTAGAAGTATAACAAAAATCAGAACGGGATGAAGCATTTTAAAAGATACCTTAAGGTATGAATTAGAGGAGGAAGAGTAAGAGATGTGAGGTATGGAAGTAAGAAAGGGAAGGAGGTGGATTTATAGTGAAATATCCGACAAAGAAATCGAAACAGATTATCGCATTAAATCAAAGGAGATCCTGTTTTCTAAATCATCGAAGAACCAAATCTTATTACATAAGATTTTCTTTAAATCCCTTAAATCCCGGAAATCAATTCTAAACCACGTCATCAGTTAAAACGATATCATATTACTCATTCCACTCTCTTTTATGATAGCTTCGCTCGTACGCTTCACATGATCGAAATATTTTATCTATATCTATCAATAAAGATAAAACTTCATTATCACCTCATAATTGTCATGAAAACATTCCTATTGTTATTTATGACAACCTCTACCAAATTTCGAGGACGAAATTTCTTTAACGGGTGGGTACTGTAACGACCCGGAAATTTCCGACCAAATTTAAACCCTAAACTCTATATGGTTCCGACACGATAAGCAAAAACCCTAAAGTTGAGTCTAGAAAGTTTAAAATTGTTATTCGGATGATTAGTTACCCTTTGACCATCTATTTGTCCGACGATTCACGAACATCATAACTTGTATTAATTATATACTTATGTATATATACGGATATATATGGATTATATCTATCTTGAATATATGATAATTAAGTATCTCATTAAATATATTAACAATGGATTATATACATAAAATTGGACTACTAACTTAAGGACTTCAAAACGATATATATATATATATATAAAGCTTAACGACGTTATAACTTCTAAGTTAAAATAAATATATATGTATTGTATTAAGATGTATTTACTATTGGAATATACTAGTAGGAAAACATCATTTTCAACCTTTTATCATGGAAAATGACATCTTTGTCATTATATATGATTCATGAAACATCTTTATATATTTTATACCCGTATTATACTCGTACTATACACAGCTTCTAGAAGTATTTACTATTGGTATATACCAATAGAAATCTTCAATTATTGGTGTAATATGTCATTCATGACATAATATATTTTAACTTATCTTAGATATTTTCACTAAAAACCAAATTTTCAAGCCTATAAATAAGCACCATTTTTAACTCATTTTTACACATTCATTTTCCAAATTTTACTTTCAATTTTCACACACACTTGCAAGAACTCTCTCAAATTTATTTTACTACTTCTTTCCAGCAACTTTACATTTTAAACTTAAGGTAAAAACTCTACTTCAACTCTTGTTCAATTCATATGTTTATAGTTATCTATATAAGAATTTATAAACTAGAACATAGTTTGAATGATTTCAAACTTATTCGCAAACTAAATAGATCCTTCTAACTTAACTTTTAAAACATTTCAAGACCTGTAATATATCATAATGATATGCTAACTTAACAAGATACAACTTGTTTTTACAAAGAACACCTTAAAACTGAATCTACGGCGTCGGAGTGTAACCGGGGGCTGTTTTGGGTTGGATAATTAAAAACCATCTTGAACTTTGATTTAGAAGTTCATGTTCTGGAAAAATGATATTTCTTATGAATATGTTAACACATAAAAATTTCATGGTTTAATTCAAAGTATAAGTATTTTTAGAAAAATGACCATTAAATGTTGTTTTTATGACAAAAATGATTACTTTCATAAGATTCACCTAGAGTATGGACTATAACCTGTGATCACGAATATAAACCATGGTATTTACAGTTCATATTCTTAAATTTTGACTCGATCCAAGGAGATGGCAAGTTGAATCAACAAAAACGGAGTTGTAACGAAGAAACTACGACTAAAATAAGATCGGGTGTCCAAAGCTTGTTTAACAACGAAAATAATTGGAGAAAAATTAAATAAATCATATCTTTCCTAATTAATATGATATTTCATATATATTTACTCATGATTTAATTTTATATATTTCAGGACCACCCGTAAACAACACGAGAAGATTAATCATAAGACCTCATGAACGTACGCAACACGTCATTTGACAACACCGGTACTTTATGTACGCAATACGTCATTTGACAACACGGTACCATGGGTCAAGATTAATCTCGACCAATACATATACGATGGGGGTTTTATTTATTTCATTGGGGGTTTATTAAACAACTAAATATGAACCATTAAAATTAAATTACTAACATCGGACTGCTAACTACGGACTAAGGAATTATTAAAAGTATTAAAAGTATTATAAGTATATATATGTGACGATTGTTTAAAAAGAAAAGGTATTGATATATTATATATGGATAGGTTCGTGATATTAATCGGAGACCAAGTCGAAATTACATATCTTCAAGACAAAAGTGAGTATATAGTCCCACTTTTAAACTCTAAATATTTCGGGATGAGAATACATGTATTTTATGTTTTACGTTATGGACACAAGTAACTGAAAAATATATTCTACGTTGAGTTGTACCACTGGCATACTTCCCTGTAGCTTGGTAACTAATATTTACAGCGGTATTGTAAACGCGAATCCTGTTGATAGATCTATCGGGCCTGACAACCCCAACCGGACTGGACGACCAGTATTCAACGGTTGCACAGTACTTCGTTTCGTGACTACACCTTGGTACGGTGTAGTAAGATTTCATAATAAAGGGAATATGCGACGTGATTAAATGTTAAGTATGGTTACCAAGTGCTCAACCACTTAGAATATTTTTATTAAAATGTTTATATATGAAATCTTGTGTTCCATTGTTATAACGCTGCTAGCATCAAACCTATATATCTCACCAACTTTATGTTGACGTTTTAAAGCATGTTATTCTCAGGTATGAATTAAGTCTTCCGCTGTGCATTAGCTCATGTTAAGGATACTACTTGGGACCTTTTTAAGTCATGATACAAAGACGTTGCATTCGAGTCATTGGAGTTCAATAGAGAATATAAATAAGTAAATGACAGATTAGGTCATTTGGATATTATGAAATGTTAGACGAAAATGTCAAATATTGATGTAATGATAGTTTGCCTTTTAAGAATAAATGCAACGTTTGTAAAATGTATCATATAGAGGTCAAGTACCTCGCAATGTTATCATATGTTATTGTATTCGTCCCTATGGATTGGGTCGGGTCGTCTCATGAATGTAACGACCCGCACTTTTTCGATCATACTATACTTATAAGATTAATATTTACATAAATTAAACCTTACCAACATGATAAGCAATCCAAATTGTCGAGATTTATATTTCCGAAAAGAGTTTTACACAACGTTTGACCGTCTAGTTTGACCGGTGATATCACGAACTATACAATATATGATAATTATACGTTTGTGTATATATATGTATATATACATATTTAACATGATCTAAGAATGTTTTAATATCTCATTTTGTATTAATAACAACAAGTTATAAGTATATTTTGAAACTACTAACTTAAGTTTTCAAAACGATAACTATACGTAACGTTATTTGACATTAATACTTAAGACTTATAATGTTTATACATATATCGTATAAGTAATGTATTTAATCACTTTTAAGAACTTAAATACATAAAATCATATAAGTGTATTCACAAAAGATAGCTATATTTGAATCCTCATTCCATTTTTCACAAAATTTCTATACGTATATCTAGAGTATTTGTACTCGTATCATACCTAGCTTCCATACGTATTTACTATTGGTATATACACATCAAATCACCACCTAACCAGCCCTTGTACATGCCTTATGTATAAGGTAATTACTTTTGTATGATTGCAAGACTAATTACAAAAATACAAACTAAAATTTTGTCATGTTATCCTTAAAGATCACATTTTTAGGAGTATATATGTATCATCATTTTTGATTCATTTACTACTTCAATCTCTTAGCAAAAACACACACTCTTTCAAGAACTCTAAACTCCATAACACTTCAGCAACTTATCAAGAAGATCTAGCTTCAAAAACCATACTAAAACACCATAAGAAAACCATACAAAAACACTTCAAGAAAACCCTCCAAGAACACCAACTTACTTCCAATCTTTCATCCACTTCTATCACCCTTTTGATTCTAGCTTCTTACTCCTCTTTTACAGCAACTTTATCCAAGGAACTTGAGGTAGAATCTATGTTCATAACCTTATTCGATTCATATATATATAGCTATCTTATTTTGTGGTACAAAAGTTTAACAACAAGAACATAGTTTGAATGTTTTCAAACTTGTTTGCAAACTAAATAGATCCTTCTAACTTAACTTTTAAAATACTTCAAGACATGTAACATAACTTATTTATATGTTAATTTAACAAGGTAAAACTTGGTTTTTCAAAGTATAAGTATTTTTGGAAAAATGGTCATTAAATGATTTTGTTGTAACAAAATGTTTAACTTCATATGTTTCACTAAACTTTCACTTATGCCGTATGATTTTGAATACAAACCAAGGTATTTACAGTTCATAGTCTTAAAGAAGAACTCGATCCAAGAAGATGGCAATTTGAATCAACGAAAACGGACTTGTAACGAAGAAACTATGACCGAAACAAAATTGGTTATCCTAGACATTTTCAACTTCGGGATTCATTGGAAAAATTTACATAAAATCACATACTTCTAAGATAACATGATATTTTATATATATGTACTTATAATTCAATTTTATATGGTTCAGGATCACCCGTAAACAACACGAGAAGATTAATCATAAGATCCCATGATTGTACGCAACATGTCATTTGACAACACCGGTACTTTATGTACGCAACACGTCATTTGACAACACCGGTACCATGGGTCAAGATTAATCTCGACCAATACATATACGATGGGGTTTTATTTATTTCGTTGGGGGTTTTGTTTATTGCGGGTATATTAAACATCTAAAAATGAACCATTAAAATTGAATTACTAACATCGAAATGCTAACTACGGACTAAGGAAATATTCAAAATATTAAAAGTATAACAAGTATATATATATATAACGTTTGTTTTAAAATGAAAACATATTGATATATTATATATGGATAGGTTCGTGATATCAACCGGAAGACCGAGTCAAAATATATATATCATCAAGGCAAGAGTGAGTATATAGTCCCACTTTTAAACTCTAAATATTTCGGGATGAGAATACATGTATTTTATGTTTTACGATATGGACACAAGTAACTGAAAAATATATTCTACGTTGAGTTGTACCACTGGCATACTTCCCTGTAGCTTGGTAACTGTTATTTACAGCGGTATTGTAAACGCGAATCCTGTTGATAGATCTATCGGGCCTGACAACCCCAACCGGACTGGACGACCAGTATTCAACGGTTGCACAGTACTTCGTTTTGTGACTACACTTGGTACGGTGTAGTAAGATTTCATATTAAAGGGAATATGCGACGTGAAAATGTTAAGTATGGTTACCAAGTGCTCAACCACTTAGAATACTTTTATTAAACTGTTTATATACGAAATCTTGTGGTCTATATATATATTGCTGCCGGCATTAAACCTATATCTCACCAACTTTATGTTGACCTTTTAAAACATGTCTATTCTCAGGTGATTTCTAAAGCTTCCGCTGCATCATGTTGGATCTAACCAGGATCTTGCGTACGCATGTTTGTGTCAAAAATAAAACTGCATATCCGAGATGTTGTATTGTAAAATATGCTAGAAACCGTGTTGTTGTCATCATTTGTAAAGTTTGTAAGTCGAAGATTATCGCTAAACGTTAATCTTCTTTTTATTGTCTTAAGCTTGTAACAAAAATAATGGTTATGGTTTGTAATGTATAATATATGCAGTTTTCTTTCAAAAATGTCTCATATAGAGGTCAATACCTCGCAATGAAATCATACGTTATCTAACGCGTTCTTATGGTTAAGGGCGGGTTATGACATGTGGTATCAGAGCGGTGGTCTTAGCGAACCAGGTTTGCATTAGTGTGTCTAACCGATAAGTCGTTAGGATACATTAGTAAGTCTGGACTTTGACCGGGTCTGATTTAAAAACCATTGCTTATCATTGTTGGTTAAAATTTATATGTAAATATTATGTAGTACTAATGGGTTAGTTGTTGTATGATAGATGTCGGGCTCAAAACTTGTTATCACATTCAGCGACTCCGAATCAGAATCTTCAGATGGTGTTCCAGTCATTAACCTATCCGATGACGAAAATAATATCTTTGGGGAAGACTCACAAATTCCGGATGAACCGACTATAGAGAACCCGGAAAGTGAACCCGAGGAGGAAAGTGAACCCGAAGAGGTCAATACCTCGCAATGAAATCATACGTTATCTAACGCGTTCTTATGGTTAAGGGCGGGTTATGATACCACATGTCATAACCCGTCCTTAACCATAAGAACGTGTTAGATAACGTATGATTTCATTGCGAGGTATTGACCTCTATATGCGACATTTTTAAAAGAGAAACTGCATATATTATACATTACAAACCATAACCATTATTTTTGTTACAAACTTTAGACAATAAAAAGATGATTATCGTTTAGCGATAATCTTCGACTTACAAACTTTACATATAATGATAACAACACGATTTCGAGCATATTTTACAACACAAATCCTTGGGTATGCAGTTTTATTTTTGACACAAATATGCGTACGCAAGATCCTGCTCAAATTCAACATAATGCAGCGGAAACTTCTAATTATCACCTGAGAATAAACATGTTTAAAACGTCAACAAAAATGTTGGTGAGATATAGGTTTAGTGCCGGCAGCAATATATATATAGACCACAAGATTTCATATATAAACAGTTTAATAAAAATATTCTAAGTGGTTGAGCACTTGGTAACCATACTTAACATTTAATCACGTCGCATATTCCCTTTATTATGAAATCTTACTACACCGTACCAAGTGTAGTCACGAAACGAAGTACTGTGCAACCGTTGAATACTGGTCGTCCAGTCCGGTTGGGGTTGTCAGGCCCGATAGATCTATCAACAGGATTCGCGTTTACAATACCGCTGTAAATAACAGTTACCAAGCTACAGGGAAGTATGCCAGTGGTACAACTCAACGTAGAATATATTTTCAGTTACTTGTGTCCATAACGTAAAACATAAAATACATGTATTCTCATCCCGAAATATTTAGAGTTTAAAAGTGGGACTATATACTCACACTTGTCTTGATGATATATATAATTTGACTCGGTCTTCCGGTTGATATCACGAACCTATCCATATATAATATATCAATATGTTTTCATTTTAAAACAAACGTTATATATATATATACTTGTTATACTTTTATTACTTAGAATAATTCCTTAGTCCGTAGTTAGCATTTCTTTTGTTAGTAACTCAATTTTAATGGTTCATTTTTAGATGTTTAATATACCCGCAATGAAATAAACCAAACCCCCAACGAAATAAATAAAACCCCAACGTATATGAATTGGTCGAGATTAATCTTGACCCACGGTACCGGTGTTGTCAAATGACGTATTGCGTACATAAAGTACCGGTGTTGTCAAATGACGTGTTGCGTACAAACATGGGATCTTATGATTAATCTTCTCGTGTTGCTTACAGGTGATCCTGAACCATATGAAATTGAATTATGAGTACATATATATAAAATATCATGTTATCTTATAAAGATGTGATTTTATGTAAATTTTTCCAATGAATCCCGAAGTCAATTAAGTCTTGGATAACCAATTTTGTTTCGGTCATAGTTTCTTCGTTACAAGTCCGTTTTCGTTGATTCAAATTGCCATCTTCTTGGATCGAGTTCTTCTATAAGACTATGAACTGTAAATACCTTGGTTTGTATTCAAAATCATACGGCATAGATGAAAGTTTAGTGAAACATATGAAGTTAAACATTTTTGTTACAACAAAATCATTTAATGACCATTTTTCCAAAAATACTTATACTTTGAAAAACCAAGTTTTACCTTGTTAAATTAACATATAAATAAGTTATGTTACATGTCTTGAAGTATTTTAAAAGTTAAGTTAGAAGGATCTATTTAGTTTGCAAACAAGTTTGAAAACATTCAAACTATGTTCTTGTTGTTAAAATTTTATACCATAAAATAAGATAGCTATACATATATGAATCGAATAAGGTTATGAACATAGTTACTACCTCAAGTTACTTGGACAAGATTGCTGTAAAAGAGGAGTAAGAAGCTAGAATCAAAAGGGTGATAGAAGTGGATGAAAGATTGGAAGTAAGTTGGTGTTCTTGGAAGGTTTTCTTGAAGTGTTTTTGTAAGAGTTTTCTTATGGTGTTTTAGTATGGTTTTTATGGCTAGATCTTCTTGGTTATTTGCTGGATTGTTATGGAGTTTAGAGAGTAAGAAAGAGTGTGTGTTTTTGATAAGAAAATGGTAGTAAAAATGGATCAAAATGAGCATGTATATATACACCAAAAAAAACGTGTAACATGGTGTATATGGACAAAATTTCAAGTGATAATTTTATGTATCTAGTCCTAATTGCTTCCAAGTTCAATTACCTAGCCCTCATGGCATGAATAATGGCTGGTTAGGTGGTGATTTTGATGTGTATTTACTATTAGTAAATACGTATAGGAGCTTGGTATGATACGAGTACAAATACTCTAGGTATACGTATAGAAATTTTGTGAAAAATGAAATGAGGATTCAAATATAGCTATCTTTTGTGAATACACTTATATGGTTTTATGTATTTAAGTTCTTTAAAAGTAATTAAATACATTACATATACAATATATGTATAAACATTATAAGTCTTAAGTATTTATGTCAATTAACGTTACGTATTGTTATCATTTTGAAAACTTAAGTTAGTAGTTTCAAAATACACATATAACTTGTTGTTATTAATATAAAATGAGATATTAAAACATTTATTAATCATGTTAAATATGTATATATACATATATATACACAAACGTATAATTATCATATATTGTATAGTTCGTGATATCATCGGTCAAACTAGACGGTCAAACGTTGTGTAAAACTCTTTTCGGAAATATAAGTCTCGACAATTTGGATTGCTTATCATGTTGGTAAGGTTTAATTTATGTAAATATTAATCTTATAAGTATAGAATGATCGAAAAAGTGCGGGTCGTTACATTACCTCCCCGTTAAATAAATTTCGTCCCGAAATTTTAGAATTGTACCTATTTTGCGTCATCGAGAAACAAGTGTGGATACTTTCGTTTCATCTGATCCTCTCGTTCCCAAGTAAACTCGGGACCTCTTCTAGCATTCCAACGAACCTTAACAATCGGTATATTGCTCTGTTTGAGCTGTTTAACTTCACGGTCCATGATTTCAATTGGTTCTTCGACGAATTGTAGTTTCTCGTCGACATGGATTTCTTCGAGAGGAATGGTGAGGTCTTCCTTTGCAAGACACTTCTTAAGGTTTGAGACGTGAAAGGTATTATGTACTCCGGCGAGTTGTTGCGGTAACTCGAGTCGATAAGCTACCGGTCCAATGCGTTCGATGATCTTGAACGGGCCTACATACCTTGGGTTTAGTTTACCCATTTTGCCGAAACGTATTACACCTTTCCAAGGTGACACCTTTAGCATAACCATGTCCCCGACCTGAAACTCTAATGGTTTCCTTCGGACATCGGCGTAGCTCTTTTGGCGACTGCGGGCTGTTTTTAATCTCTCCTTGATTTGCACTATCTTCTCAGTCGTTTCATGTATGATCTCGGGACCAGTTAATTGTCGATCTCCTACTTCATTCCAACAGATAGGAGATCTACACTTCCTTCCATACAATGCTTCGAATGGCGCAGCTCCAATGCTCGCATGATAACTATTATTATACGAGAATTCTGCTAACGGTAGATATTTATCCCATCCGTTTCCAAAATCGATCACACATGCCCTGAGCATGTCTTCAAGAGTCTGAATTGTTCTTTCACTCTGCCCGTCGGTCTGCGGATGATATGCGGTACTCATATCCAAACGAGTTCCTAGTGCCTCCTGTAGTGATTGCCAAAACTTTGAGGTAAATCTACTATCACGATCGGATATAATGGAAATAGGTATTCCATGCCTTGAAACAACTTCCTTTATATACAATCGTAATAGTTTCTCCATTCTATCTGTTTCCTTTATAGGCAAGAAATGTGCAGACTTGGTGAGACGATCAACAATCACCCAAATGGTGTCGTATCCCCAGGCAGTCTTTGGTAACTTCGTGATGAAATCCATGGTAATACCATCCCATTTCCATTCTGGGATTTCTGGTTGTTGAAGTAACCCTGACGGCTTTTGACTTGGTCTCCGGTTGATATCACGAACCTATCCATATATAATATATCAATACCTTTTCTTTTTAAACAAACGTCACATATATATACTTGTTATACTTTTAATACTTTTAATAATTCCTTAGTCCGTAGTTAGCAGTTCGATGTTAGTAATTCAATTTTAATGGTTCATTTTTAGATGTTTAATAAACCCCCAACGAAATAATAAAACCCCCATCGTATATGTATTGGTCGAGATTAATCTTGACCCACGGTACCGGTGTTGTCAAATGACGTGTTGCGTACATAAAGTACCGGTGTTGTCAAATGACGTGTTGCGTACAATCATGGGATCTTATGATTAATCTTCTCGTGTTGTTTACGGGTAATCTTGAACCATATAAAATTGAATTATAAGTACATATATATAAAATATCATGTTATCTTAAAAAGATGTGATTTATTTAATTTTTCCCAATTATTTTCGTGGCTAAACTAGTCTTGGATATCCGATTTTGTTTCGGTCATAGTTTCTTCGTTACAACTCCGTTTTCGTTGATTCAACTTGCCATCTCCTTGGATCGAGTCCCTCTTTAAGACTATGAACTGTAAATACCTTAGTTTGTATTCAAAATCACACGGCATAGGTGAAACTTTAGTGAAACTTATGAAGTTAAACATTTTTGTTACAAAAAATATCATTTAATGACCATTTTTCTAAAAATACTTATACTTTGAATTAAATCATGAAATTTTTATGTGTTAACATATTTATAGTAAAAATCATTTTTCCAGAGAATAAACTTCCAATTCAAAGTTTAAGATGGTTTTTAATTATCCAACCCAAAACAGCCCCCGGTTGCACTCCGACGTCGTAAAAACAGTTTTTAAGGTGTTCTTTGAAAAACCAAGTTATACCTTGTTAAATTAGCATATACTTAAGTTATATTACAGGTCTTGAAGTATTTTAAAAGTTAAGTTAGAAGGATCTATTTAGTTTGCAAACAAGTTTGAAAACTTTCAAACTATGTTCTTGTTGTTAAAATTGTATACCACAAAATATGATAGCTATATATATATATGAATCGAATAAAGTTATGAACATAGTTACTACCTCAAGTTCCTTGGACAAGGTTGCTGTAAAAGAGGAGTAAAAAGCAAGAACCAAAAGGGTGATGGAATTGGATGAAAGATTGGAAGTAAGTTTGTGTTCTTGGAAGGATTTCTTGAAGTGTTTTTGTAAGGTTTTCTTATGAGGTTTAAGTGTTGTTTTTGAAGCTAAATGATGGGGAAAATGCTTAGAGATGATCAAGTATGAAGTTAAGAGTATTTTGAGAGAGAAATGGAAGTGTAAGTATGAGAAAATGGGGTGAAGAAATGGTGTGCATGCATAAAAACGTTTTTAGGTTATAAAGGAAAAAAAAATACCTAACTTTGTTTTCTTGCTAAATAATTCATGCTACTTGACAAATGGTTGGTTCCACATGTTTCTTAATCATTTAAGGCTGCTAAGGAGCAGATTTTTATTGGTATATACCAATAGTAAATACATCTAGAAGCTGCGTATGATACGGGTACATATACCCTAGGTATACGTATAGAAATCTTTGAGAAAACGGAACGAGGATTCAAATATAGCTATCTTTTGTAAATATACTTATATTGTTTTATGTATTTAAGTCTTTAAAAGTGATTAAATACATTACTTATACGATATATGTATAAACATTATAGGTCATAAGTATTTAAGTCAAATAACGTTACGTATGGTTATCGTTTTGAAAACTTAAGTTAGTAGTTTCAAAATATACTTATAACTTATTGTTATTAATACAAAATGAGATATTAAAACATTCTTAGATCATGTTAAATATGTATATATACATATATATACACAAACGTATAATTATCATATATTGTATAGTTCGTGATATCATCGGTCAAACTAGACGGTCAAACGTTGTGTAAAACTCTTTTCGAAAACATAAGTCTCAACAATTTGGATTACTTATCATGTTGGTAAGGTTTAATTTATGTAAATATTAATCTTATAAGTATAGAACGATCGAAAAAGTGCGGGTCAACCTTAGGGTTTTTGCTTATCGTGTCGGAACCATATAGAGATTAGAGTTTAAATTTGGTCGGAAATTTCCGGGTCGTTACAGTACCCACCCGTTAAAGAAATTTCGTCCTCGAAATTTGGTAGAGGTTGTCATAAATAACAACAGGAATGTTTTCATGACGAATATGAGGTAATAATGAAATTTTATCATTATTGAAAGATTTAGATAAAACGATTCGGTTATGTGAGACGCACGAGCGAAGCTATCACAAAAGAGTGAAATGAGTAAATATAGAATTGTTGTAACCGATGACGTGATTAGGATTGATTTCCGGAATTTATGGAAAATCTTACGTAATAAGATTTGGTTCTTTGGCGATCAAGATCTTCTTTGATTTAGTGCGGCGATCTGTTTCGATTTCTTTGTCGAATATTTTGCTATAAATCCATTTCCTTCTCTTCCTTATTTCCACAACTCACATCTTCTATCCTTTCTCCTTCAACTCATACCTTAAAGTATTCTTTTAAATGCTCCATCCCGTTCTAATTCTTGTTATACTTCTAACTTTCATATCTTTCATTCTTCTCTTTCATCTACCGCTAGAAGAATCTATTCACTTTTATGATTTTCTTGGAATTATAATGTTTCTAATTCTCCCGTGTCTTTACGTCGCCATACGTATTGATACACACGGTTTGTAGTTTCTGGGTGGTTATTGGGTTTGATATCTTTCCTTATATTTCGATGCTCCTGCTTCTATTTTCCATAATCATTGTCATCCATAGTTAATACTCTCTCCTATTTGCTGTAATCTATACCCCAATTTCTATTTTGGGACTTTGTCCCTTCGTTTCTTCTTCCCGTCCTTGAGTCAAGCGATCAATAGTTCGAAATTCGTAGGTATAAAATTCGGAATGAACATAGCTAATGCTCTAAGAAAGGAATGGTAATGGCACGATTTTGATTTGTCAAATTACCAGAATATCCAGGAAAATAGAACTATCAAGATGATTTGTTCTTAATATGTTTCGGAATTGGATAGAATGTAAAAGTCGTGTAACATGGCACATGATGACGGTACTGTGAATCATCATATTCCATTAGAAACTTAACATGACTTACTGTAATATAATGAAGTTGATCAAGTTTCATTATATTATACTAGTTCATGCATCAGTTCCCAACACTGCTTCAGAACATTCCTATTTTAAACTTGAAGGATTTAGAAACTAACACAGTTTCCTTTATATTGTAACGCAGATATTACAGAGAGATAAATGATTTCAGATAAGGATAGTGGTGAAAATATCTTCAGAAATATTGAGGATATTTATAATGAAAGATATGATAATATCTTGGAATTTCTAATGTCGAAGGATGATGATGAAGATTGACCCGTAAGGGTTTAGATTCAGAAGCAAGGTGTTTGCTACAGAATCGTCATAATTCTTTATGTACAAGTTTAGTCCTTGTAACTTGTTCAGAGTCTCCTTCATGGTTTGTTCAATTTTGTTTTCAGTACCAATTTTCTATCGAGCGTTCCTAACACTTCCTTCTTTTATCATCAACATTTGGTCATTAAGACCTTCTACAACATGCTGCTTCGTCAGTATTTTCAAAGTTATCGGATCTGGGTCATTGGTTATCAAACCAAGATGGTTTAAGGAGAATTGTATTTTTAGATGATTAAACGCTGATGGTAATATGATGGAATATAAAAGGTTCTCCGGTAACGATGGCGAAAGAACAACGTACATATATATATCGAGATTGTAATAAGAGTAGTCTTACTGAGATATCGAAGTGGAGCTGTGACAAAATTAGTTAATTGAAAAGGAATCGCGTGATTGTTTTTGCTAATGGATGATAAGGAATTCGATGCGGATACGTTTTAACTATAACTTCGAGTTCAAAAATTTTTAGGTGCATAACTGTATGCATAAATCTTTATTCCGTAGACGAGGTGAGACTGGTTGAACTTCTCGATCGAGATGTTTTCAAGAATCATGAAAAGTTGTGAATGCGAATTGTAATCGTCAAGATACAAATGAGGTTTAAAATAGAATCAAGTGGCAAACTTGAAGGATTGTTTAGTTTCATATGTAATAATCATCATTTTAACTCATTTTTAATTGTCTAAAGTTAGCAGTCCAATAGTCCGATTGTCCAATGGTTCAATAAATTCATATATGAACTAAATATATAATATTCGAATTACTTAATACGTATCGTGACCCGTGTACTGGTCTCGGTGTCGATCACAACTCAAAGTATATATATATTTTGGAATCAACTCGGACCCCGTATAGCCAACTCCCACCTTCACATATAGAGTGTCTATGGTTGTTCCGAAATATATATATAGATGGATCAATATGATAAGTCGAAACCTTGTATACGTGTCCCGTTATTTAAAATGCGTAAAATAAATAAATATATATCATGACCCATTATACAACGTGTTGTCTCAGAATTAATCCGACGTGTTGTTGTACATGTGTCCCGACGGTATGTAAAGTACAGAAATTAAAATTGCAAGAATGTAAATTGCGATAAATTAAATATTAATCAGTTAGCTGGGAACAGTTAGCCGGAACAGTTAGCGTGTAATCCTATCACAATTTCAATTAATTAATTCATCTGTTTCTAACAATTTTTATTTTGCCAATGTTTCTTCATTATGCCACTTGTTGGATTCGGATAGGTAAAAATCCAAATATGAAATTTAAATGGAAATGGTTAATCTGGGGTGAACGGATACGTATATCGGTAATTGTAAGTAGGATAATAAATGATCGTTGAATCAGATTCGAAGAATGTACAGTGTAACTTGTTAATGTGAATTCTAAATATTCCTTGGGTACTACCCACCCGTTAAAATATTTTCATCATTAACAGTTTGTACGAATGAAATTTTTAATTACAATCTTTATGAAAATATATTTGCATATATATTTTCTTCGGAGGTAACTATGAATTTAATGAGTCAATAAAATATTCAACTCATTTGATTTATCGTTATTACTAGATTACATAATCTCCAAAACATTAGAGATTACATAATCGTCATGTCGAACGAAGAACGATACGTAAAGAAGAGGTAATCGGTGTAGAATGATATGTAGAACAAAGATCATATTCGAAGTTCAGATGATGATGTTGAGGTACGTGGTGCGGATGTGATTGTTGGTGGTGGTAATGATACGGTTGGTGTTGATGCTGATGATGTCGTTGACGTCGATGATGCTACTGGTACTGAAGATTGCGAGGTTGATGTTGTTAACGGTACTGGTTATGCTGCTGGTGCTGCTGCTGGTGTTTGTAACCTTCGCACCGTGTTCTCCAAAGCCGTCACACGAGCGCGAAGTTCGTTAATTTCTGCTAGTACACCAGGATGATTGGCGGTTGGAGTGAGTGAATGAACAAGATCCGAAATATGGGATAGGATATAATCGTGACGAGATACTCGAGAAATGAGAGAGAAAATGGTTTCTCGAACAGGTTCGCCGGTAAGTGCTTCAGGTTCGTCGCCAATGGGGCAATTCGGTGGGTGAAAGGGATCACCTTCTTCTTGTCTCCAATAATTTAGTATACTACGAACCCATCCCCAATTCATCCAGAATAGATGATGAGAAATTGGTTGATCCATTCCAGTGACGCTGCCTTCGGAGCCCGAATGGAAATCCATATCAGCGTAGCTGTCGGAGTCGGAGGAATTCGAACTGGACGCGGAGTTCATCTTGTACAGTCGGGGAAATGAATTTTTGGTTTGGAATAGATTATAGGAGTTGGGTTTGGTATTCTTCAATACATAATTTACATATGTATTTATAATACTCAAAATCCCGTGAATTACGGAGAATCTTTGAAATTCGTCAGGCAATGTCTATAGCAACAGATACGCTAGGATACGAATTTTGTCTATACACTATCGATGCACCAAATGCAGTAAGACGTGTCTAGACTTAAGAATGATAAGCAGGCAGTTCCCTAAGGATGATAAGCAGATGATTTCCGACTAGGATTGATAAGCAAAACTTTTGACATGTCGGCTGTAATTTCTTCTTTTAAAAATTCGAGACATCGAAACCCTCATTGGGTTGTAACTTAAAAATACATTAAAACAGATTTTGATATCGGGCCGTGTTTCAATACGGGTTACCTACTTGGGCCGAATAAACCTAAATGGGTTTGGGCTTGGGAACTTGCTGTTGGGGCAAAAGAAACGAAGTCAGAAGGGTTATATGAATTTAATTGCGATTTATTTCAGAAAAATATAATAAATGTGTACTTTTGCGAAACAATCTGTATGCATATATACTTATACGTTATGAATCTTCTAAGTCCGTCGAAACGATCCTTAGGCAATTAATTAGCATTGCGAAGCATCTAAGTATTGGCAAAATCAAATACTTAGGATATAAAATTCCTTTCGCAATAATTTGTATGCAAAAGTGTGCAATTTCATCACTTTGCTATCCAACCACTGCGTAATACTACAACATTATGAAACAAATTACAAAACATTTCATAATCATTTGCATTTCACAAATAAAGTTTTCGCATACTTTTATAAGTGACTATTTTTGAAATTCCTACAAGCGTGATCAAGACTTGCAAAAATTAAAAACAAGAACACATAATAAGTATATCAGGCATAGGCCTTGAATCTAATTTCGCACTTTGTACATATATCCTTGATAGTTTTCGCAAAGCTATGCATAATATCGCTTTAATAAGACAGCATGCCACGCATTAGGTAAAGGTCTCCCTTCCATATCCGCGAGCTTATATGAACCTGCGGCATTAATTGCCATAATTTGATATGGGCCTTCCCAATTAGGACCCCATTTGCCAAGCTTTTCGGCTCTGCTTGCTTCATTATTTCGCAGTACCCATTCGCCTATAGCGAAGGACAAAGCACGCACCTTTTGTTATAATACTTAGCGATTTGCTGTTTATTATTCGCTTCTCTGATAGCAGCCATTAGCCTCAGCTCTTCTATGAAATTCAGATTTTTGCTCAACGCAGCATCATTTGCTTCTTCCTCAAAGTTAGCAATTCTATGCGTTGATACCAGAATTTCTGCGGGGATTACTGCCTCAGAGCCATACACTAAACTAAAAGGTGTTTCCCCTGTACTCGTTTTGAAAGTTGTGCGATGTGCCCACAGTACATTGGGTAATTCATCTACCCAACCAGTTCGCTTTTCGCATAATCTCTTTTTAATACCGCTTACTATATCACGATTGGTTACTTCGCATAAACCATTAGCCTGTGGGTGCACTACTGATGTAAACTTTTGTATTATATTTAAATCAGTGCACCATGTTTTGAAAGGATCTTTCGCTATTTGTGCGCCATTATCGCTAACCAATTCTCGCGGAATGCCAAATCTGCAAACAATGTATTCCCATACAAAATTTCGCACTTGCACACCAGTAATAGTGCGAACCGCCTTAGCTTCAACCCATTTGGTAAAATAATCGATGCCACAATCAGGAACTTAACATTGCCAGGCCCCGCAGGAAATGGCCCTACAATATCAATAGCCCATTTGTGAAATGGCCATGGCGAATTAACAAGAATCATATCATGCCGCGGCATTCGATTCTGCGGGGCATGCCTTTGGCAAATTTTACAGCGTTTAACAATTTTCGCCACGTCGCGTTATAGGGATGGCCAAAAGTATCCCATACACATAATTTTTGCTGCGATAGTTTTGTAGCCTGAATGCAGTGCACAAGTACCATTATGCACTTCTTCTACAATCATTTCTGCCTCAAGTGGGCCAACACATTGCATCATTGGTCCGCAGTACGATTTGCGATATAGGATATCATTTTGGATGATATACATTGGTGCCCGCTCTCTTACTAAACGAGCTTCGCGGCTATCACCTGGCAGAATATCATTGCGGATATATTGCAGGATTGGCTCCATTCAATTTGGCTGTGCTTCTGTAACAGATGCGACCATTAAGTCACTATCTACTGACTTACTTGGTAATTCCTCAACCCATACTTGTTTTTGAAAGTGCGAAAATGTTAAAGCGGCCAATTTGCTCAAAGCATCCGCCTTCTTGTTTTGACTTCTTGGCACTTGCGCAAGTTCAAAATGCTCAAAACGCGCTGTCATTTCTTTCAATAACTGCAAGTAGTTCTGCATAGAAGGATCATGTGCTTCAAAAGAGCCATTAAACTGATTCGCTACTAACTGCGAATCTGTAAATGCGCGCAACTTAGTAATATTCATTTTTCACGCGATATTTAAACTAGCAAGCAATGCTTCATATTCTGCCTCATTATTTGTCACATCAAAATTAAAACGCAATGCGTACGTATGCTCCTCACCACTTGGGCTTGCCAAAACCAAACCCGCACCTGCACCTTCTACGCATGAAGCACCTTCAGTAAATAAATCCCAAGTTTCGCCAAGTACCGGTTTTAACGCGGTTCTCTCATTGACCACCTCCAACTCTCCAGACATTTCAGCGAGATAATCTGCCATAACCTGACCTTTTACCGCGCTACGCGGAAGGTAAGATATTTGATAGGAACCTAACTCTACTTCCCACAATGCGAGTCTACCAGATATTTCTGGCTTTGTTAAGACTTGCTTGATTGGCAGATTAGTTAACACATGCACTGGATGCCCTTGAAAATATCTTCTTAACCTTCGCGATGTTAAAATAAGAGCATATACAAACTTTTCAATAGGCGCATAGCTTATTTCACTTCCTGTAAGAGCTTTACTAACAAAATACACCGGCTTTTGTATTTTATTCCTTTCCTCAATTTGAACTGAACCAAAAGCTTCATTTGCCACGGATATATAAAGATAAAGAATTTCGCCATCAACTGGCGCTGTTAGGGTAGGCAAGGTTTTCAACAACTTTTTCATTTCTTGAAACGCAGTTTCTGCTTCACTGGACTAAACAAAACTTTTTTGCTTCAAACAACCTTTTAGAGTTTTGAAAAACGGCAACTGCCTTTCGGCAGCTTTAGACAAAAAACGCATTAACGCTGACAGTTTTCCTATCAAACTTTGCACCTCTTTAACCGTTCTTGGCGCAGTCATGTTTTCAATAGCCGCAATATTTTTTGGATTAGCCTGAATACCTTGCTCTGTAACAAGATATCCCAAAAACTTTCCTTCAGTTTCGCCAAAACTGCATTTTAGCGGATTAAGCTTCATGTTTATATTTCACAGTGTATCAAATGTTTCACGCATATCTTCAATAATCTGCTCTTGAGTTGTGCTTTTAATCACCAAATCATCTACATAGGCTTCGAGATTACGCCCGATTTGTTTATCAAACACGGTATCAATCAAATGTTGATATGTCGAACCCGCATTGATTAAACCAAAAGGCATCATTATATAGCAATATATGTCTTTACCCGTATGAAATGCGGTTTTATCTGCGTCTTCTTGAGCCATTCGAATCTGATGATAACCTCTTGCCGCATCCAGAAAACATTTATACGGAAAAGCATGCAAAGATTCCACTTTCAAATCAATTTCTGGAAGCGGATAGTTATCCTTAGGGCATGCTTTATTCAAATCTTTGTAATCAATACACATTCTCCAAGAACCATCAGGTTTTTTCACCAACACTGGATTCGCGATCCATGATTGGTATTGAACTTCGCGCAATATTCCAGCCCTCACCAATTTTGTTACCTCGTCGCACAGCCATTTTACGCGATCTGGGGCCATACCCCTTCGCTTTTGTACTACAGGTTTTAGGGGTGGATTTACATTGAGCCTGTGTTCCGCAATATGTCGTGGAACACCGGTCATATTATTTTCGCACCAAGCGAAAACATCCATGTACTGAACAAGTAATTGTACAATTTGTTTTCTAGTGTCTGCACTAACATTGTGTCCCACTTTAATTTTCTGCTCAGGATATGCAGGATTAATAATTTCCATATTATCTGCGTCATCAGCGAATTCTTGTCCTGCACTTTTTACGTTAACAGCCGCACAAATGGGCATGACGCTCATTGAACATATTGTGGTAACCTTTATATGTTGGAAACTTAATCATGCCATGAATTGTAGATGGGATAATTTCAAATTTACTTATAGCGGTTCTTCCCAGCAGCATGTTATAGCGAGATGAGGCTCGCATAACATAAAAATCTAAACGCGCTTGGCGCACGAAAGCTTCATCATTTACATCAGCTAACTCAATGTCTAAAGGCAAAATAGGCAATGAAGATTCTCCCACGAAACCAGTTAGCGAAACCGCAGTTGGCTGTAGGTTTGCTTTAATACTCTCCGACAGTTGAATGAAACATTGCTCGTAAACAATATCAACGCTGCTGCCATTATCAATATGAACTTTCATGATTGTAATTCCAGCGTCTGCGATTTTGCATGATATTACTATCGGCATTTCGGAGAAATCATCGCTCTGCATTTTAGGGAAACTAATTGGCGCAAATTGCCAATTTTGATACATTTTAGCGGATTTTCGCTTTTTTCCCCTCTTTTGGGCATTCACTCGTACAGCGACCACTACATCGCTATCATTTCCAACATTATTCATTGTTCTAAGTAATCGAGCAACTTATCGCCGATTTTAAATGTATTCGCCTGCAAATCATCATAACAAAAACACGATTGAAATTAAACTAAGGAATTAATCGTTTGATAGCACGAAACAAAAATTTTTTAGTTTAATTTGTAAAACGTGTCCCACGGATGGCGCCAATTGATCAATCCATGATTAGCGATGTTACTTAATTAAGGGTTGAGTGTAATAATAAAGATGGAGGATGGAATGTTTGATGATTATTTTGGGCCCCGATGATCGTCTTTCACTTTAACTATCAAGTGATCAACCACCCCGACCCGGTCTTGATTGTTAATTAGCATGATTCACCTTAACTCAATGTGAAAATTCCTTTGGCAAAGTCACAAGTGAAAATCACAAAGGCTTGGGCAAATGGCAGAGAATCAACAACCTATAAATGAGTGGCCATGCTCCTTATTTATAGTATTCGAGGTATCCGCGGTCTGCGAATTACATAACTATCCGCGGCAACTCAGCGGATTAAACCGTAGTCCTTTATTTGTGCGGAAATATAGCTGCTGTACTTATTTTCAGCGAATATTTCATAATGTTGCCTTATAGTTCGCGTAATTCTGCTTTTAGCTTTTAGCAAATAAAATATACATATACAATGATATGTATATGATCAGACGATGCCAAGGACTGATTAGAATCATTGCTCAAAGGTGAAATTGATAGTTGGCCTACAATGGAAGATAAGTTTCTGCAGCATTTCTTTCCTGCTTCAAAGGCTGCAAAATTACAGAGTGACATTAATCACTTTGTACAGAAGTCAAACGAGACACTCTATGATGCATGGACACGTTTCAGTAAAATGCTACGCAATTGTCCTCAACACGGGTTGAACAACTTTAATAAGGTGCAGATTTTCTACAAGGGTGTTAATGTGCCAACTAGGAAAGAAATCGATATTGCTGCAGGTGGTTCGTTAATGAAAAAGACTCCGGACGAAGTTTATGACATAATCTCCGAAACTGCTACACACTCATATGATTGGCATCAAGAGATGGATGTTTCTCGCTCTTCTCACGTCGCTAGTACTGAAACTAGTGATGAACTTGCATCAGTTAGAGCACAACTTGTAACTGTTAAAAGACAAATGGAAGCTATGACTAAAGAGATGCACGCTATGAAGGTTGGTTGTGTGTTATGCCAGGGACCACATCTCACAAAGGATTGTAATCAGGCATCTATGGAAGAGCAGGTGAACTACTTGGGTAATCAATACAATAATCAGTATCAAGGAGGTAGTTCAGGTTATTAAGGAACAGACCACTAGGGTTTGTTAATCGAAATCAGAATCAGTCATATGTGGATAAGGGTCCTTCATTAGAGGAGTTATTGCGGGGTTTTATAATAAACACGGATGAAAGCATCACGATCTTAAGACAAGACAATGATGTGACAAAGCAACAAATGAGGCTTCAGCAAGCTTCAATACAGAGTTTGGAATGGGAAGTGGGTCGAATATCGCAAGTGTTAATGGAGAGACCACCTGGTGCTCTCCCATCCACTACCCAAATTGTAACATCCCGCCTTTTTCCATTTACTTTTCCGTTAAACTATTTAAAACTCCGTTATATGTTTATAACATCTCCCGTTAATATGCGTTTTAAATTATCATGTTTAGGTAATTTAACGCACCCGCAACCGAACTCGAGGGACTAGTTCCGCCAAAACACCAAAGTGGTGACTAGCTTTTGACTAAGTCAACCACCTCCCCACCATTATCCATTCATTTCTCTTTTTCTAAAATACTTCCATATTTTTCTCTAATTTCATCAAAAGGAAATCATCATCCAAATTCGTTCAAGAAGGATTCAATCAAAACAAATTACATATTTGAACTCCTCGTGATCTCCTCTTCGATTCCATACCAATTTCATCAATTTTGGGTAACTTTCTAAAATCACTATTTTTATGTGTTCTTGAGATTTTTGAGTTATAAAGTTGTTAATTAGTGTCTATGGCTCAAGTCTAGTATGATTATGTGATTTGTATGCTTGTTCTTGCAATTTTGATGTAACTAGTTCATTATGAAAGAACACTTGCATAATCTTGAGTTTTAGGTGTTCATATGTTGTTTGATGATGAAAGTTCATGTTTTAATTGTGTTCTTAACATCACTAGCTTCAAATTGGTATGTAGGTTGACATGGATTAGTTTCATAATCATGATTGTAGAATTTGTGATTTTGGGTTAGGGTTTGATAGAAGTAAATTGAATCTTGATGCATTAAATGCTTGATAATGTTAATTGTAAGTGTTAGGTTGTGTTGTATGCTTAATTACCTTCGAAACGGCATATCATTCATGTAATTTGGTTGCCAAATCATTAAATTGCATTTATGACTTGTATGCATTGAATGAGGAACATTAATTGCGGTTTTTTGGTTGTTGCAAGTGGAAGTTTGATTGATGATATGTGTTTAGTTGTTTTACTCATCAAAATACCTTTCCAACGATGTATGATAGGCGTTATAAGTGTTTGCGGGTCAAGAGTTGTGTTAGAAAAGGTTTTGGTTCGTGCACACTTGGAAAAACTGACCAGAATTCTCTGCACAGGTAATGGCGCGGCGCGCCATATACCCGCGCGGCGCGCCAATGTGGTCTGTCCAACTTTGTCAATTTTCGAATAATGTTTGCTATGCTACGCACCTCCGATTCACATGTAACTTGTTCTAACATGCTCATACATGATTAAAAACCTCAGAAAAATAGTTCGGGACCCGACCCGAACGTGTTGACTTTTTCGTTGACTTTGACCGACCAAAGTTTGACTTTTTGTCAAACTTAATCAATTAATTATGCAATCTTTCTAACATGCTTTTATACTTGTGTCTTGCATAAAACTTGATGATTTGATTCACATGCTATATTAATCGAGTCGTATTGAGCCATAGGACTAATTGAACATCTTTGACCCTTCGTGACTATCGTTATTGATACAACCTATTTGTTTAGGTCAAGACTAGCATTGTTCTTTGCACACGTTACTTGTCGAAGTACTTTTTGGTTCGTGCATACAAGGTGAGATCATAGTCCCACTTTTACTCTTTTTGAACTTACTTTTGGGATGAGAAAACATAAACGTTCTTTTAAACTACGTGAACACAAGTACAGGGAAAACAAACATTCTACATACGAGTTTGAACACAAATACTCAATTCGATTATCATTAGTTACATCAGATGGTGTAAGCGAGAACTTATGTTATATGGCCATATGGGTTTGACAAACCCTCACTTCGGACGGTTCGCTACCGTCTACGGGTGAAATATATTTTCGGGAAACAGTGTATGTTCTAACACTATTATTACGGGGTTCAACGGACGGAATGTTAAGCTTTGATAATTGAGTACTCGTGAATATTAACTTTTAGAATGTACTATGACTTTATCGATGTTGCAAATCTTGTGGTTCAACTTACTTTTACTCACTTACTTATTTAAACCTATGATTTCACCAACGTTTTCGTTGACAGATTCTCTATGTTTTTCTCAGGTCCTTGAACTTAGGTGATACATGCTTCCGCTCATACTTTTTGATACTTGCATTGGATGTCGAGTATACTTGCATACGTGGAGCGTCTTTTTGACTACTTTTAATTGTGTCGCACGTGTTTCATACAAACTTTAAACATTGTTATGTACTTGTTATGGAAACTACTTCTGTAAACTTTGAAACACCCTTATTTATGAAATGAATGCGACATACTTTTCGGTCAAACTTTGTTATAAAGACTTACGACCATGTAATGGGACCATACGTAGATGACGCCGTCATTTGACGATTTGTCGGGGTCGCTACAAGTGGTATCAGAGACTTGGTTGTAGGGATTTAGAGTTCATTGGTGTCGACCCCGAGTCATAGGGTACATTGGTGAGTCTAGACTACAACCGGCATATAGACTTGACATAGGAATTACTTGACAAATTGTGCATTTATACTCTAACTCTTCTACTCATATCTACTCTTATTCTATCTTAATCTCGCGTTGTATAATTAAATTGGCACGCCACCTTGACTATATGAAGTAATGTCGCATGCACACATGAGTTAGGGTAATATAATTTTCGGGATTATATTACGGTGACACATATGAACATTACGACATTATGACATAAAGAATTTAAGGCGGGTCAAGGATAATTTTCTCTCTATCTTTGTTCCATATCACGGTTAGTATTATTTAGAATACTAACCAACGGTATTCTTTTGTTTTGAAGGAACAATGCCTCCTCGCCGTGTATGACGCAATGAAACTCCCGAACAAGCCTTACAACGCATGATAGCCACCGCCGTGGATGCGGCCATGGCCGGTCACTCGTCTAACAACAACAATAACAACAACCACAACAACAATAACCAAGGAGCCGGTAACTCTAGCGAAGGGTGCTCCTACAAAGCTTTCATGGGGTGCAAACCTCACACTTATGATGGAACCGGGGGACCGGTTGTGCTTCCTCGTTGGTTTGAACAAACCGAGGCCGTCTTTAGCATAAGCGGTTGTCGGGATCAAGACAAGGTCAAATACTCCACCCACACTTTCTCCGGAATTGCTCTAACATGGTGGAACACCTATGTTCAATCGGTGGGTACCGATGAAGCTCATGCCCTCTCTTGGGCCGATCTAAGGGAAAAGATGATTGTTGAATATTTTCCGCGCGAAGAAACCCGAAAGCTTGAGGAAGAACTAAGAGCTTTGAAAGCGGTCGGAAACGATCTTAAAGCTTATAATCAACGCTTCGCCGAACTATCCTTGATGTGTCCTAATCTTGTTAACCCCGAATCTCAAAGGATTGAGCTCTACATGCTCGGTCTTCCAAAGAGCATCAAACAAGGGGTGATGTCATCCAAACCCGCTACTCATCAAGCCGCTATGAACATGGCCCGCCAATTAATCGAAACGGTTGACGAAATCGTAGTGCCGGCTCCTAAGGCCGAGGACAAGTCGGGTGGCAACAAAAGGAAATGGGAAGCCACTCCATCAACCAACTACAACAACACCTTCACCAAAAAGCCTTTCAACAACGACGGCAAGAAGGGTTATGTCGGAAACTTACCTTTTTGCAACAAATGCCACAAGCATCATCACGGCGAATGTAACAAGCTAGTTTGTCACCGTTGCCAAGGTGTTGGTCATAGGGCCAACAATTGCACAAGCGCCGCCCCCGTTGCTCGAAAGGGGCCCAATCCTCCAAAAACGGTCACTTGTTACGAATGTGGCCAAACGGGCCATTATAAGAACGAATGCCCGAAAAAGAAAGCCAACCCCAACAACCGAGGCCGAGCCTTTAACATCAACACCGAGGAAGCCCGAGATGACAATGAACTAGTCACGGGTACGTTTCTTCTCAACAACTCTTATGTTACTTGCTTATTCGATTCGGGTGCCGATAAATGTTTTGTGTCTAAGACTTTGGCTCCTACCCTTTGCACTCCACCACACCCTTTAGATACTACTTATTCCATCGAAGTGGCCGACGGAAAACTCTTAAGTGCCGACACATATTACCGGGGGTGTACTTTGAACATTTTGGGTAAGGAATTTGAAATTGACTTGATACCCATGGAATTAGGGAGTTTTGATGTAATAATCGGTATGAATTGGATGGTCAAAAATAAATCTCACATTCTTTGCGATCTTCACGCAATCCGAATTCCTATCGAGAATGGTGAACCATTGATTGTCTATGGCGACAAAAATTGCACCGGACTCAATCTCGTTTCGTGCCTTAAAGTTCGAAAGCTACTTCGCAAGGGTTGTTTCGCGATTCTTGCTCACGTTAAGAAAGTCGAGGCCGACGAAAAGCGCATCGAAGATGTGCCAATTGTTAGTGACTTTTCCGATGTATTTCCCGACGAATTACCGGGTCTTCCACCTCATCGACCGGTTGAATTTCAAATCGATCTTATTCCAGGAGCAGCACCCGTAGCGCGTGCACCGTATAGACTCGCTCCATCCGAATTACAAGAATTGCAAAGTCAAATCCAAGAGCTACTTGACCGTGGTTTCATTCAACCTAGCCATTCACCATGGGGCGCTCTGATTTTGTTCGTCAAGAAGAAAGACGGATCCCTACGAATGTGCATTGATTATCGTGAACTAAACAAATTGACGATTAAGAACCGATATCCCCTTCCTCGCATCGATGATCTCTTTGATCAACTACAAGGTTCTCGTGTATATTCAAAAATCGATCTCCGTTCGGGTTATCATCAACTAAGGGTTAAGGGGGAAGACATCTCCAAAACCGCCTTCCGGACTCGTTATGGTAGTTATGAATTCCTTGTCATGCCTTTTGGTCTCACAAATGCACCGGCGGTGTTCATGGATCTCATGAACCGCGTGTGCAAACCGTACCTTGACAAATTCGTTATCGTGTTCATCGACGATATTTTGGTCTATTCAAAAAGCGAAGAGGAACATAAAGAACATCTCCGACTCGTGCTTGAACTCTTGAGAAAAGAACAACTCTATGCCAAGTTCTCCAAGTGTGAATTTTGGTTGAAGGAAGTTCAATTCCTCGGTCACGTTGTAAGTGATCAAGGAATTAAAGTCGATCCCGCGAAAATCGAAGCCATTAGTAAATGGGAGACTCCTACTACTCCTACTCAAATTCGTCAATTCTTGGGTCTCGCCGGATACTATCGTAAATTCATCAAGGATTTCTCCCTAATCGCTCGTCCTTTAACCGCGTTAACTCACAAGGAACGAAAATTCGTTTGGACATCCGAACAAGAAACCGCTTTCCAAATCTTGAAAACTAAACTAACCACCGCTCCTATCTTGTCACTTCCCGAAGGCAATGATGATTTTGTTGTATATTGTGATGCCTCGAAAAACGGTTATGGGTGTGTACTAATGCAACGAAAGAAAGTCATTGCTTATGCCTCTCGACAACTCAAGGTTCACGAACGAAACTACACGACACATGATCTTGAACTCGGTGCCGTCATCTTTGCACTTAAGCTATGGAGACATCATCTTCTTGGTACCAAGAGTACTATCTTTACCGATCACAAAAGTCTCCAACATATCTTCGATCAAAAGCAACTAAACATGAGACAACGAAGGTGGATTGAGACCTTGAACGATTACAATTGTGAACTTCGTTACCACCCCGGAAAGGCTAATGTAGTGGCCGATGCCTTAAGTCGAAAGGAAAGAGCGGTGCCTCTTCGCGTCCGAGCATTAAACATCACCATCCACACCAACCTTAATAGCCAAATTCGGGTAGCCCAAGATGAAGCTCTTAAGGACAACAATATCGCACGCGAACTTTTAAACATTCTCGTCTCCCGATTCGAAGTTAAGGAGACCGGACTTCGATATTACGCCGGAAAAATTTGGGTGCCTATATATGGCGATTTACGAAACCTCATCCTAGACGAAGCCCACAAATCACGATACTCGATTCATCCCGGCGCCAATAAGATGTACCATGACCTTAAAGAACAATATTGGTGGCCGAACATCAAAAAGGAAGTTGCTAGATACGTCGCCAAATGTTTGACTTGCGCTAAAGTCAAAGCCGAACACCAAAGACCGTCCGGGTTACTTCAACAACCCGAGATTCCGCAATGGAAGTGGGAAAGGATCACGATGGATTTTATCACCAAACTACCAAAAACGTCGGGCGGTTATGATACAATTTGGGTCATTATTGACCGCCTCACCAAATCCGCGCACTTTCTCGCCATGAAAGAAACCGACAAAATGGAGAAACTTGCACGACTTTACATTAAAGAGATTGTAGCCCGACACGGAGTACCATTATCGATTATCTCCGACCGAGATGGTCGTTTCGTTTCTAGATTTTGGCGTACGTTACAAGAAGCGTTGGGAACGCGTTTGGACATGAGCACCGCATATCATCCCCAAACCGATGGTCAAAGTGAACGTACAATACAAACCTTAGAGGATATGTTACGAGCCTGCGTTGTTGATTTTGGAAAAGCTTGGGACAAGCACTTACCTCTCGCCGAGTTCTCTTATAACAATAGTTATCACGCGAGTATTAAGGCCGCACCTTTTGAAGCGTTATATGGTCGAAAATGTCGCTCTCCTCTTTGTTGGGCCGAAGTGGGTGACGTGCAAATTTCCGGGCCCGAACTCATTCACGAAACCACCGAGAAGATTCTTCAAATCCGAGATAGGCTTCGGACGGCCCGAAGTCGCCAAAAATGCTATACCGACAAAAGACGCAAAGACCTCGAATTTCAAGTCGGTGACCGCGTCATGTTAAAAGTCGCACCTTGGAAAGGTGTCATCCGTTTTGGGAAACGTGGGAAACTAAATCCGCGGTACGTTGGTCCTTTCGAAATCTTAGAGCGTGTTGGAACCGTTGCGTATCGTTTGGATCTTCCGCCTCAACTAAGCTCCGTCTACCCTACATTTCATGTATCTAACTTGAAGAAATGTCTTGCCGAGCCCGATATCGTCGTCCCTCTCGAGGAACTTACTATTAATGACAAACTCCATTTTGTGGAGGAACCGGTTGAAATTGTGGACTACGTCGAGAAGGAATTAAAACAAAGCCGGATCCCGATTGTTAAGGTCCGTTGGAATGCCAAAAGGGGGCCCGAGTTTACTTGGGAAAGAGAAGATCAAATGCGAAAGAAACACCCTCATCTATTCCCGGTTCCGGAATCGTCGGATTCCGAGGAGGAAACAACGATTACTACGCCTGCTTAAATTTCGGGACGAAATTTCTTTTAAGGAGTAGGTAATGTAACATCCCGCCTTTTTCCGTTTACTTTTCCGTTAAACTATTTAAAACTCCGTTATATGTTTATAACATCTCCCGTTAATATGCGTTTTAAATTATCATGTTTAGGTAATTTAACGCACCCGCAACCGAACTCGAGGGACTAGTTCCGCCAAAACACCAAAGTGGTGACTAGCTTTTGACTAAGTCAACCACCTCCCCACCATTATCCATTCATTTCTCTTTTTCTAAAATACTTCCATATTTTTCTCTAATTTCATCAAAAGGAAATCATCATCCAAATTCGTTCAAGAAGGATTCAATCAAAACAAATTACATATTTGAACTCCTCGTGATCTCCTCTTCGATTCCATACCAATTTCATCAATTTTGGGTAACTTTCTAAAATCACTATTTTTATGTGTTCTTGAGATTTTTGAGTTATAAAGTTGTTAATTAGTGTCTATGGCTCAAGTCTAGTATGATTATGTGATTTGTATGCTTGTTCTTGCAATTTTGATGTAACTAGTTCATTATGAAAGAACACTTGCATAATCTTGAGTTTTAGGTGTTCATATGTTGTTTGATGATGAAAGTTCATGTTTTAATTGTGTTCTTAACATCACTAGCTTCAAATTGGTATGTAGGTTGACATGGATTAGTTTCATAATCATGATTGTAGAATTTGTGATTTTGGGTTAGGGTTTGATAGAAGTAAATTGAATCTTGATGCATTAAATGCTTGATAATGTTAATTGTAAGTGTTAGGTTGTGTTGTATGCTTAATTACCTTCGAAACGGCATATCATTCATGTAATTTGGTTGCCAAATCATTAAATTGCATTTATGACTTGTATGCATTGAATGAGGAACATTAATTGCGGTTTTTTGGTTGTTGCAAGTGGAAGTTTGATTGATGATATGTGTTTAGTTGTTTTACTCGTCAAAATACCTTTCCAACGATGTATGATAGGCGTTATAAGTGTTTGCGGGTCAAGAGTTGTGTTAGAAAAAGTTTTGGTTCGTGCACACTTGGAAAAACTGACCAGAATTCTCTGCACAGGTAATGGCGCGGCGCGCCATATACCCGCGCGGCGCGCCAATGTGGTCTGTCCAACTTTGTCAATTTTCGAATAATGTTTGCTATGCTACGCACCTCCGATTCACATGTAACTTGTTCTAACATGCTCATACATGATTAAAAACCTCAGAAAAATAGTTCGGGACCCGACCCGAACGTGTTGACTTTTTCGTTGACTTTGACCGACCAAAGTTTGACTTTTTGTCAAACTTAATCAATTAATTATGCAATCTTTCTAACATGCTTTTATACTTGTGTCTTGCATAAAACTTGATGATTTGATTCACATGCTATATTAATCGAGTCGTATTGAGCCATAGGACTAATTGAACATCTTTGACCCTTCGTGACTATCGTTATTGATACAACCTATTTGTTTAGGTCAAGACTAGCATTGTTCTTTGCACACGTTACTTGTCGAAGTACTTTTTGGTTCGTGCATACAAGGTGAGATCATAGTCCCACTTTTACTCTTTTTGAACTTACTTTTGGGATGAGAAAACATAAACGTTCTTTTAAACTACGTGAACACAAGTACAGGGAAAACAAACATTCTACATACGAGTTTGAACACAAATCCTCAATTCGATTATCATTAGTTACATCAGATGGTGTAAGCGAGAACTTATGTTATATGGCCATATGGGTTTGACAAACCCTCACTTCGGACGGTTCGCTACCGTCTACGGGTGAAATATATTTTCGGGAAACAGTGTATGTTCTAACACTATTATTACGGGGTTCAACGGACGGAATGTTAAGCTTTGATAATTGAGTGCTCGTGAATATTAACTTTTAGAATGTACTATGACTTTATCGATGTTGCAAATCTTGTGGTTCAACTTACTTTTACTCACTTACTTATTTAAACCTATGATTTCACCAACGTTTTCGTTGACAGATTCTCTATGTTTTTCTCAGGTCCTTGAACTTAGGTGATACATGCTTCCGCTCATACTTTTTGATACTTGCTTTGGATGTCGAGTATACTTGCATACGTGGAGCGTCTTTTTGACTACTTTTAATTGTGTCGCACGTGTTTCATACAAACTTTAAACATTGTTATGTACTTGTTATGGAAACTACTTCTGTAAACTTTGAAACACCCTTATTTATGAAATGAATGCGACATACTTTTCGGTCAAACTTTGTTATAAAGACTTACGACCATGTAATGGGACCATACGTAGATGACGCCGTCATTTGACGATTTGTCGGGGTCGCTACACAAATGAACCCGAATGTCAATGGGCCGTGTTGTGAAGCAACCCGTCCTAATCCATAAGGATGAATACAATAACATCTGGTACCATCGCGATGAACTGTCGTCTATATGCCATGAACGACTCCATATAATATCTTTAAAATGAGCAAATGCACAGCGAAAGATTTCTTTCAAACCTGAGAATAAACATGCTTAAAAGTGTCAACCAAAAGGTTGGTGAGTTCATTAGTTTATTCTCAATATTCATTTCCATCATTTTTATAGGCCACAAGATTTTCATTTCCATTTCTCATAAACATACATCCCATACATAGAGATAAAAATCATTCATATGGATTGAACACTTGGTAATCGACCTTAACTAGATGCATATAGAATATCCCCATCATTCCGGGACTCCCTTCGGACATGATAAATTCGAAATACTAAAGCATCCGGTACTTTGGATGGGGCTCGTTGGGCCCGATAAATCTATCTTTAGGATTCGCGTCAATTAGGGGCCAGTTCCCTAATTCTTAGATTATCAGACTAAAAGGGGCATATTCGATTTCGATCATTCAACCATAGAATGTAGTTTCGATTACTTGTGTCTATATCGTCAAACATTTATAAAAGCGCATGTATTCTCAGTCCCAAAAATATATATTACAAAATCATTTAAAAAGGGGCAAATGAAACTCACAATAGGATATTTTGTAGTAAAAATATACCTACGACGATCCTGAACAATGCAGGGTTGGCCTCGGATTCACGAACCTATATCATTTATATATATGTTAACACATATAATGGTAATCGAACAATTTTATATATATAGTTATGTATTAAGATTAATATTTATATATAATTTTATTAATACTTATAATATATTATAATGCTTATTTGATATATGATTTAATTAACGTTATATCAATATAAATAATAATATATTAATTAAACCATAATATTATGTAATATTAGTATGCATTAATATATTTTTTTTTATAAATATCTTCTATTTGCATAAATTAATGATTGTAATAATACTAAGTTAAGGATAATAATAATAATGATAGTAATAATAGTAATAATAATAATAATAATAAAAATGTTACTTTTAATAACGAAAATTTTAATAAAGAAAATGATAGTTTTTTTTAAATGATAACAAAATAATAATTTTAGTAGGAATGATACTTTTAATAATGATAGTAGTTTTTAATAAAAAGATAAATTTAATAATAATGATAGTGAAATAATAATTTTGATAATAATAATAATAATAATAATAATAATAATAATAATAATAATAATAATAATAATAATAATAATAATAATAATAATAATAATAATAATAATAATAATAATAATAATAATAATAATACCTCAAAGAAGTAGCCCTTAAAAAATATGCCTAAGTCCGGGTTTGAACTCGCGACATCCCACAAACCCGATAGCACCCCTTAATCATTACTCCATCTTATTTCTTTCTGAAATTATTATTACTTTATTATATTTAACTCGATTTTTACTATCTTCATCTAAATACTAAATCCACTTTTATTCATCATCATCTATATCACTATCATTGATCGATCATCATCATCATCAAAGATCATCACGTTTCATCATCACAGTTTCATCATGGACTCCACTAGATTATCGTCATTATGATCATCTTAATCGTCATAATCATACTACCAACATCATCGTCATCATATACATGATTATCATCATAATCATAATCATTTTGTCATAAAAATCATACCATCTTCATGATCATTATCATCTATCCATCATCTCGGCTCATCCTCACCATCATCAACTCAAGTTTATTATCAACATCGTTATCATAATCATATACGCATCATTTTCGTTTAACCACCATCATCATAAAATCGTAACCTACTCCTCATTTTGTCATCGTGACCCTTCATCGTCCTCATCATTGTGACGACCCGGCAATTTCGGACCAAATTTAAACTTAATCTTTGAATGATTTCGACACGATAAGCAAAGTCTGTAATGTTGAAATCTCAAAAACTTTGAAAACTATGTTCATGTGTTCAATTGACCTTCGACCATTCTCGACAATTCACGAACCACTATTTGTAAATAGATACATAAATATTTAAACATATGAATATATATAATAACAATATGAAGTATAATTTGAAATATTATATGTTGTTGTTATTAAAGCTAAGTATATAAAATAAAATAAAAATATGATATTATGATAATTAATATCTATGTATATAAATAAAGTATATTAAATATATATTTTGTGATTTCGAATTTATTTCGTAAACGATGGTAACGCTCAATTGTTATTAAATGAATAGTAAATGAGTTAAGAAGGAACTTATGTGATTTTAAAATAAATGGTAATCCGAAAGTGAGTTATATAAAGTTTAGGCTTATTAAAAATATATTTAGAAGCCAATTAATAAATTTTAACACTTTTTATATTTTACCCAAAATTGAGAGGGACAGTCGATGTAATTTTTATTAAACAAATTAAGGATCGAATTTTATACCATAATGACCTAAATAAATAAAGATACTTAATTTAAAATTTTGAGATTTTTTCGAGAAACTTTTATTCAACACTGAGTACACAACGGATCACGATATAGTACCCGAATTAAAGTGTCGGTATAAGAAGTTAAACTTGAGGTGGCTAACTGTGAGAGTACTATTCGCTTTTGGTCACACTCAATTATTATTTATTATTAGATTATTAATTGATTATCATTAATCTTATATATTATTATTATTATTAAAGTTTTACTTTTTCTTACAACTTTAACTAATATATATATATATATATATGATAAATGATTATCCACCATCTTTCAATCAACCAATTACACATTTCTTTCTTCAAATGAACCCTAATTTACTACTACTACATCCTCCATGAATTATTTATATATGTCAATTAGTGGAATACACATAGATTAAACTCCACTTTCTGCCTTTGATCGAATGAATCACCACCTAAACCATAACCATTTCCATCACCTTTAACTCTTTCTATTCTCTATTTCTTTGATTAATAACCCTCACTTGATATTGTCGGTGTTGATATACTTTTTCTGTTTTCTGTCAACCTCACAAACAATTATTGTTATCAATCAATCTCACCAATAAATTAATTAGAAAATCTATTATTTCATGTTGGCCCTCATTTACTAAGTGTTAGTATACTGTGTTTGTTTGTGATTGAAAATAACCAGTAACTGATTTTGTTTCATTACATCTCTTCTTCACAAATGAATTAACTTATTAGTATACTATCAGTACTACTTTATTTATGGTTATATATATAGACTGATGATATAGGGAGATAGGATAGATACATATACAAAATAATACATATAAGCTCAATCAACCTTGAAACGTGAAACTTCACTTCTTCTTCATCCACAACCACCATCTTCACCATTTTCTTTTCTTTCTTTCTCCGTTTCTTTTCGTGATGAACCATTATTAACCATCACAAACCCACTGTCGATTTTTGGTGCAAGAAACACCAATAAAAATCCCATCTTCAATCACACCATTCTCAAACCAAAATCTTTTTGTTCTAATTGTATTTAACGTAAATCTTCAACCATCGTGGGCTACTGTTGTTGAATATCTCTATTTTATGTTCGAGTTAACACATAACTTTGAATACTCATACCCTCGCTAAACACCACCTGCATCCCATTTTTTTTCTTCTTCTTGCCACTGTTGCTGTAAATATTTTTCTGTGCAAGCCAAAACAAACCGAACACCACCTTCTCGAAAACCGTTTTCTTTTTTTTTCTCTTCATGCTACGGCGTGTTCCTTTCCTTTCTTTCTATACTTATTCGAATTTCAAACCCAACCCAAAAACCGCTTCTGTTTTCCTGCAAATTAAGCGACTGTTACACTTACCTTTTCTTCTGTTTTCGCTATAAATTACACCCATAAACCACCACCTTTAATCGCCTTAATGGTTGCTATATTAGTGTTTCTGTGCTGTTATTTGCAGCTGTAAAACCACCCAAAAACGCACCCCAAACACCACCTATAAATTGCTGTAAACAACCGATAATCGCCACCCCAACAACTGAAAAATTGCTGCCTTTGTTCCTGCATTTGTTTCGTTCGAAAACCCATCACATAAACACCACCCTTTTGTTCTTTTTCGCTGCTATGCTACTACTACGGTGCTGTATAAGCTGTTGAAACCGAACTAATATTGCAACACGTTTTTATTTTCTGTTTCCAATGAAATAACGACAAGGATGTTAATTAACGGCCGCTGTATTTTGTCCTGCTACAATAATGATAAAGATGAAGTAATGGTTGTGATTCTATAAGGAATAATGGTTATGATGACTATATACGGACGCTATGATGAACGATGATAATGCACCCTTTTCCTATTTTTTTTGTTTTGAGTAATAAGCATCCACTTGATTGTTTAAGTGTACTGCTTTTCTGTTGTGGGCCGAGACACCACTTATTGGAAGAAGGATGATGTAAGATGACGAGATGATTCAAGAAAGAAAAAAAAGGAAACAAAAAAATAACGGGTTAAAGATAATTAAATCACGAATTAAATCGAAAATGAATGAATGGCGTAATGGTTAAGGAGTTGTGTTGGGTAACGAGAGGTCCGAGGTTCGAGCCTCGTCTAGGGCATTCTTTTTAGAAAAGCTTATTAGAGGGTATACATTCTTATTTTACTTCTATTATTATTGTTATTATTATTATTATTATTATTATTATCATTATTATTAATACTACAAATAAAATAACTAGTATTATTGTCAAAAATTAATATTCTTATTATTAAACCTAATTAGTATTATTAATACCAACAATATTTTAGTATTATTAAAATCATTATTTTAACAAATCAATAGTTATTTATATAAAAATATATCAAATACATATATGAAATCTATATAAATATTACATTACTATTTTCAATAAGTAATATATAATTAATATATACAAACGGGTTTGATTTTTATTACATGTTATATATATGTGTTAATATATATAACTGATATAGGTCATGAATCCAAGGTCAACCCTACACTTGTTCATTGTCGTCATATGTATTTTTACTACAAAATACAATATGTGAGTTTCATTAATCCCTTTTTAAATGCTTTTGAAATATATATTTTTGGGACTGAGAATACATGCACTGTTTTTATAACTGTTTTACGAAATAGACACAAGTAATTGAAACTACATTATATGGTTGAATGATCGAAATCGGATATGCCCCTTTTTATTTAGTCTGGTAATCTAAGAATTAGGGAACAGACACCCTAATTGACGCGAACTCTAAAGATAGATCTATCGGGCCCAACAAGCCCCATCCAAAGTACCGGATGCTTTAGTACTTTGAAATTTATATCATGTCCGAAGGAGGATCCCGGAATGATGGGGATATTCTTATATGCATATTGTGAATGTCGGTTACCAGGTGTTCAATCCATATGAATGATATTTTTGTCTCTATGCATGGGACGTTTATTTATGAGAACTGAAAATGAAAATCTTGTGGTCTATTAAAATGATGGAAATGACTATTTATGTTAAACTAATGAACTTACCAACCTTTTGGTTGACACTTGAAAGCATGTTTATTCTCAGGTATGAAAGAAATCTTCTGCTGTGCATTTGCTCATTTTAGAGATATTACTTAGAGTCATTCATGACATATTTCAAAAGACGTTACATTCGAGTCGTTGAGTTCATCAAGATTATTATTTAGTCAATTATAGTTAGGTATATTATGAAATAGTATGCATGCCGTCAACTTTTGATGTAAATGAAAATTTGTCTTTTAAAACGAATGCAATGTTTGTAAATTGTATCATATAGAGGTCAAGTACCTGCAATGAAATCAACTATTGTGAATCGTTTATAATCGATGTAGACTTCGTCCGGATAGATTAGGACGGGCCACTACAGTTGGTATCAGAGCGGTGGTCTTAGTGAACCAGGTCTTGCATTAGTGTGTCTAACTGATAGCCGTTAGGATGCATTAGTGAGTCTGGACTTCGACCGTGTCTGCATGTCAAAAGTTTTGCTTATCATTTCTAGTCGGAAATCATCTGCTTATCATCCTTAGAAAATTACCTGCTTATCATTCTTAGTCAAGACACATCTTACTGCAATGATTGTATGAATAGTGTATAAACAAAATTCGTATCTTAGCATACCTGCTAATCCATATCTTAGCATATCTGTTACTGTAGACTTTGCCTGACAACTTCCGTAGATTCCTCCGTAATTTATGGGATTTTAGTAATATATATGCATATGTAAATTATGTATTGTAGGGTACTAATCTACATCCTATAATCTATTTCTTATCGAAAATCCTTCATCTGATCGTACAAGATGAATCCCTTAACCAGTTCGAATTCCTCGGATTCCGACAGCTATTCCGATATGGAGTTTCACCTAAGCTCCGAAAGCAGTGTCACCAGAATGAATCAACCAAGTCAGCCATCCCCAATTCATCTGATGGGTTCGTAATCGACTTAATTAATGGAGACGTGAAGAAGGCGATCCTTTTCATCAACCGAATTCACCTCTGGGAGATAAACCTGAAGCACTTACCGGCGAACCTGTTCGTAATACTATTTTCTCTCTCATTTCCAGAGTATCCACAATGATTGTATACTATCTCAAATTCAAAACCTTATTCACTCACTCGTTCCTACCGACAATCATCCCGAAGTAATAAGTCGACGAACTACGCGCCCGAGTTGTAGCCTTGAAAAATATGGTGCAAAACGTACCAGCTTCAGCGACATCAACGGCACCAACAGTGCCACCAATATCAAAACCAGTACCATCAACAACACACACCTCAACATCTCATTATGTACCTCGAGCATAATCATCAAGCTGTGAATCGTTCTACATCATTTATCTTCGTTTGACATGGCAATTATGTAATCTCTAATGTTTTAGAGATTATATATTCTTGTTCTAACGATAAATCAAATGAGTTTAATATTATATTAAATCATTAAATCCATGATTTCATCTGAAGAAAATATATATGTATATATGTTTTCATAAGGATTGTAATTAAAAATTCTTTTGTACAAATTGTTAATGGTGAAAATATTTTAACGGGTAGGTAATACTCGAGGAATATTTAGATTTCACATTAATAAGTTAAACTGTACATTCTTCGAATCTGATTCAACAGTCATTTACTATTCTACTTACATCTCCAGTTATATGAATCCGTTCACCACAGAATAACCATTTTCATTCAATTTCATATTTGGATTTTGACATAGCAGAATCCAACAAGTGGCATAATGAAGAAAACATTTGACAAAATAAAATTTGTTAGAAACAAACAAATTAACTATGAGAAATTTTGTTAAGAATCCACGCTAACTGTTCCTAGCTAATTGTTCCTCGCTAACTGATTACATTTTATTTATCGCAATTTATTTATCGCAATTTATTTTATCGCAATTTAATTCTCGCAATTTTATTTATCGTCATTTAATTTCTGTTATTTATTTTACGCACTTTAAATATCGGGACACGTATACAAGGTTTTGATATATCATATCGACGCATCTATATATATTATTTGGAATAACCATAGACACTCTATATGCAGTAATGCGGGAGTTAGCTATACAGGGTTGAGGTTGATTCTATAATAATATATATACTTTGAGTTGTGATTGAGTCTGAGACATGTACATGGGTCACGATATGTATTAATTAATTCAAATATTATATATTAAACTATATATGAATTATTGAATTGCTAACTGTGGACTATCAACTGTGGACTAATAATATTGGACAATTAAAATGAATTAAAATATTGATTATAACATATGAAACTAAACAATTCTTCAAGTTTGCCACTTGAATTCATCTTAAACCTCATTTGTAGCTTGACGATTCCAATCTGCGTTCAAACCTTTTATGATTCTTAAAAACACCTCAATCGAGAGAACGAACCAACCGCACTCCAGCTATGGAAGAAAAGAATGATGAATATAGATATGCATTTGAAAACACTCGAAACCTGAGTAAAACGTTTAACCCGTATATGTGTTAGCTCCTTTAGCATTATTATTACCCAAAATAACTTTACAATTCCTTTTCAAGGTAGCAAATTTTGTCACAACTCCAGCGAGTCAACTTCGACTTTTCAGTCGGACTAGCCTTACTATAACCTTGATATATATGCGTGCTCTTTTATTGTTACCAGGAAACCTTTCATATTCTACCATATTACCAGCAGACGTACTAGCAACCTCGTTGCTTCTTGGTTAAAATCTCTCCGATAAATCATTATATTTATTCATTGAAACCCTATCATGTACTTATTCGCATATGATAACGAGAACTGCCATGCCAATTACCGGATATCAGCAATCAGTATTTTGAAATCTCGCAGCATGTCTACATCAACAGTTATATGTATACATATAACATTTATCTCTTAGAATTATGATCTTCCATTCTGAAATTCTGAAAAGCACTCAGTCTACAAATCAATACTCTGAATGTTGAAAAAGCTGAATGAAGCAGCAGAAACCGTAGACAACCGTAAATGACCTTAATCATCAGAAGTTTGATGATAAAGAATAGTATGTTGGAAAAGCTCAGAAAATTTGGAACTGGAAAATGGATTGAGCTAACCACGAAGGAAACCAAGGACAAATGCAAGGACCATACGTTATATTCAAAGAATCCAAGTAATTCTAGATCCGATGAAACCTTCAACGAATATCTTGCTCCGTACTCATGTTAAAATCTTGCGGAAAACCTTTATTCATCAACCATCGAACTTAGAAATCCCAAAATATCATCATAAATATCTTCGATATTTCTGAGGATATTTTCATAACTCTTCTTGTCCGAAATTAGTTATCTCTTCGTGTTATCCGTATTACATCATAAAGGAAACCATTTTAATTTCTAAATTTCTTTAAAATTCGAGTTTAAATTATGAATGACTTCTGGAGTAGTGTTGGAAATTGATGCATGAGTTAGTATAATATAATGACACTTGATCAACGTGATTATATTACAGTAAATCATGCTGAGTTTCTAGTGGAACGTGATGATTCACAGATCATAACGTCATCATGTGCCATGTTACACAACTCTTTCATTCTACTTAACCTCTGAACATATCAAGAAAGTATATTCTTGATAGTTCCATTCTCAGTGATTCTGATAATTTGACAAATCAAATCACGTTATTACGTTCTTTCTTGTTTAGAACATTAAGTTCATTCGAAACTCCATACTTACGAATTTTGGACCATTACTCGTTTTACTAGAGGTCGAGAAGAGAATAAAAAGGCAAAGAACTCCAGAATAAAAAAAAAATATAAAGCCCAATAACAACTTAGAGGTCACAAACCTTGGATATTAATATGAATAGCAATATAAGGACTCGGGAGAACTACAAACACTATAAACCCAAGAGCATAGTAGAAGTAGACAGATTCCTCCGGTGGTAGATGAAAAACGAGAATGATCAATATGAAAGTCAAGAATATATCCAGAATCAAAACTGGATGAAGCAAATTGATTGATGATTTGGAAGAATGAATTAAAATATAGAAATTAGAAATGGTGGGAAATAATGAAACGGAAGAAGTTCATTTATAGTGAAAACACCAGACAGAGCAATCGGGACAGGTGATCGCATTTAATTATAGAGATCTTATTTCCCATAAATCCCGAAGAATCAGATCTTATAGATTTCCAAGATTTTCTTTAAATCCCTTGATTTCCGGAAATCAATCGTATCCACATCAAAAGATATGACGAAACACTATTTAATTCATTTCACCATTTTTCGATAGCTTCACTCGTACTCTTCACAAAAACCAAATGGTTTTATCTATATTAAGCAATAATGATAAAACTCTCTTTATCAACTCATATTCGTCATGAAAATATTTTTATTGTTAGCCATGACCACCTTACTCAAATTTCAGGACGAAATTTCTTTAACGGGTAGGTACTGTGACGACCCGGCAATTTCCGACCAAATTTAAACTTAATCTTTGAATGATTTCGACACGATAAGCAAAGTCTGTAATGTTGAAATCTCAAAAACTTTGAAAACTATGTTCATGTGTTCAATTGACCTTCGACCATTCTCGACAATTCACGAACCACTATTTGTAAATAGATACATAAATATTTAAACATATGAATATATATAATAACAATATGAAGTATAATTTGAAATATTATATGTTGTTGTTATTAAAGCTAAGTATATAAAATAAAATAAAAATATGATATTATGATAATTAATATCTATGTATATAAATAAAGTATATTAAATATATATTTTGTGATTTCAAATTTATTTCGTAAACGATGGTAACGCTCAATTGGTATTAAATGAATAGTAAATGAGTTAAGAAGGAACTTATGTGATTTTAAAATAAATGGTAATCTGAAAGTGAGTTATATAAAGTTTAGGCTTATTAAAAATATATTTAGAAGGCAATTAATAAATTTTAACACTTTTTATATTTTACCCAAAATTGAGAGGGACAGTCGATGTAATTTTTATTAAACAAATTAAGGATCGAATTTTTTACCATAATGACCTAAATAAATAAAGATACTTAATTTAAAATTTTGAGATTTTTTCGAGAAACTTTTATTCAACACTGAGTACACAACGGATCACGATATAGTACCCGAATTAAAGTGTCGGTATAAGAAGTTAAACTTGAGGTGGCTAACTGTGAGAGTACTATTTGCTTTTGGTCACACTCAATTATTATTTATTATTAGATTATTAATTGATTATCATTAATCTTATATATTATTATTATTATTAAAGTTTTACTTTTTCTTACAACTTTAACTAATATATATATATGATAAATGATTATCCACCATCTTTCAATCAACCAATTACACATTTATTTCTTCAAATGAACCCTACTTTACTACTATTACATCCTCCATGAATTATTTATATATGTCAATTAGTGGAATACACATAGATTAAACTCCACTTTTTGCCTTTGATCGAATGAATCACCACCTAAACCATAACCATTTCCATCACCTTTAACTCTTTCTATTCTCTATTTCTTTGATTAATAACCCTTAATTGATATTGTCGGTGTTGATATACTTTTTCTGTTTTCTTTCAACCTCACAAACAATTATTGTTATCAATCAATCTCACCAATAAATCAATTAGAAAATCTATTATTTCAGGCCCTCATTTACTACGTGTTAGTATACTGTGTTTGTTTGTGATTGAAAATAACCAGTAACTGATTTTGTTTCATTACATCTCTTCTTCACAAATGAATTAACTTATTAGTATACTATTAGTACTACTTTATTTATGGTTATATATATAGACTAATGATATAGGGAGATAGGATAGATACATATACAAAATAATACATATAAGCTCAATCAACCTTGAAACGTGAAACTTCACATCTTCTTCATCCACAACCACCATCTTCACCATTTTCTTTTCTTTCTTTCTCCGTTTCTTTCCGTGATGAACCATTATTAACCATCACAAACCCACTGTCGATTTTCGGTGCAAGAAACACCAATAAAAATCCCATCTTCAATCACACCATTCTCAAACCAAAATCTTTTTGTTCTAATTGTATTTAACGTAAATCTTCAACCATCGTGGGCTACTGTTGTTGAATACTTCTATTTTATGTTCGAGTTAACACATAACTTTCAATACTCATACCCTCGCTAAACACCACCTGCATCCCTTTTTTTTTCTTCTTCTCGCCACTGTTGCTGTAAATATTTTTCTGTGCAAGCCAAAACAAACCGAACACCACCTTCTCGAAAACCGTTTTCTTTTTTTTTCTCTTCATGCTACGGTGTGTTTCTTTCCTTTCTTTCTATACTTATTCGAACTTCAAACCCAACCCAAAAACCGCTTCTGTTTTCCTGCAAATTAAGCGACTGCTACACTTACCTTTTCTTCTGTTTTCGCTATAAAACACACCCATAAACCACCACCTTTAATCGCCTTAATGGCTGCTATATTAGTGTTTCTGTGCTGTTATTTGCAGCTGTAAAACCACCCAAAAACCACCCCAAACACCACCTATAAATTGCTGTAAACAACCGATAATCGCCACCCCAACAACTGAAAAATTGCTGCCTTTGTTCCTGCATTTGTTTCGTTCGAAAACCCATCACATAAACACCACCCTTTTGTTCTTTTTCGCTGCTATGCTACTACTACGGTGCTGTATAAGCTGTTGAAACCGAACTAATATTGCAACACGTTTTTATTTTCTGTTTCCAATGAAATAACGACAAGGATGTTAATTAACGGCCGCTGTATTTTGTCCTGCTACAATAATGATAAAGATGAAGTAATGGTTGTGATTCTATAAGGAATAATGGTTATGATGACTATATACGAAGGCTATGATGAACGATGATAATGCACCCTTTTCTTATTTTTTTTTGTTTTGAGTAATAAGCATCCACTTGATTGTTTAAGTGTACTGCTTTTCTGTTGTGGGCCGAGACACCACTTATTGGAAGAAAGATGATGTAAGATGACGAGATAATTCAAGAAAGAAAAAAAAAGGAAACAGAAAAATAACGGGTTAAAGATAATTAAATCACGAATTAAATCTGAAATGAATGAATGGCGTAATGGTTAAGGAGTTGTGTTGGGTAACGAGAGGTCCGAGGTTCGAGCCTCGTCTAGGGCATTCTTTTTAGAAAAGCTTATTAGAGGGTATACATTCTTATTTTACTTCTATTATTATTGTTATTATTATTATTATTATTATTATTATTATTATTATTATTATTATTATTATTATTATTATTATTATTATTATTATCATCATTATTATTAATACTACAAATAAAATAACTAGTATTATTGTCAAAAATTAATATTCTTATTATTAAACCTAATTATTATTATTATTAATACCAACACTATTTTAGTATTATTAAAATTATTATTTTAACAAATCAATAGTTATTTATATAAAAATATATCAAATACATATATGAAATCTATATAAATATTACATTACTATTTTCAATAAGTAATATATAATTAATATATACAAATGGGTTTGATTTTTATTACATGTTATATATATGTGTTAATATATATAACTGATATAGGTCGTGAATCCAAGGCCAACCCTATACTTGTTCATTGTCGTCATATGTATTTTTACTACAAAATACAATATGTGAGTTTCATTAATCACTTTTTAAATGCTTTTGAAATATATATTTTTGGGACTGAGAATACATGCGCTATTTTTATAACTGTTTTACGAAATAGACACAAGTAATTGAAACTACATTATATGGTTGAATGATCGAAATCGGATATGCCCCTTTTTATTTAGTCTGGTAATCTAAGAATTAGGGAACAGACACCCTAATTGACGCGAACTCTAAAGATAGATCTATCGGGCCCAACAAGCCCCATCCAAAGTACCGGATGCTTTAGTACTTCGAAATTTTATATCATGTCCGAAGGAGGATCCCGGAATGATGGGGATATTCTTATATGCATATTGTGAATGTCGGTTACCAGGTGTTCAATCCATATGAATGATATTTTTGTCTCTATTCATGAGACGTTTATCTATGAGAACTGAAAATGAAAATCTTGTGGTCTATTAAAATGATGGAAATGACTATTTATGTTAAACTAATGAACTCACCAACCTTTTGGTTGACACTTGAAAGCATGTTTATTCTCAGGTATGAAAGAAATCTTCCGCTTTGCATTTGCTCATTTTAGAGATATTACTTGGAGTCATTCATGACATATTTCAAAAGACGTTGCATTCGAGTCGTTGAGTTCATCAAGATTATTATTTAGCCAATTATAGTTAGGTATATTATGAAATAGTATGCATGCCGTCAACTTTTGATGTAAATAAAAATTTGTCTTTTAAAACGAATGCAATGTTTGTAAATTGTATCATATAGAGGTCAAGTACCTCGCAATGAAATCAACTATTGTGAATCGTTTATAATCGATGTGGACTTCGTCCGGATGGATTAGGACGGGCCACTACAATCATACCATTAATCATCATCGTTTTCTTAATTTCCTATTTCATCATCTTTTATATTGAAACATCCACATCGTCATCGTTTATATTGTTTGAATTAAGAAATAAAACGCAGCAGTGCTGCAGTGATGTAGGTGATGGTTGATACGTACTAGGAGACAGGAGAATATGTACTAGAGAGTATGGGTATACTAATAAATAAAGGCTTAACTATGATCCTCAATTCAGTGAATGTTGGCTACCAAAATAATAACATCACATGCCCCAATCGTGCAAGTCCCATTTATCACCAACCCAATGGAAAAAGGAAATAGGAAACGGCTTAAACTCAATGGGTTTTGCAAATGGTGGTCCATGGTTCAATTCGTACTAAAACTAAGTGACTCAAAAACCTTCGGCCCACTAGTAAAGAGGAGAGTAATTGAGATATATCAAACCGCATAATAAGGCCCAACGTTAATTCTCCAAGGCCCTACCACAACCAATAATATAAGAAGTACGTCCCAAGTGGTTTACTAACTTTTAAACTTGTCGGCCACAAAAGTAAAAGAAAAGGAACATGAAATCACCTTTTATCTAATCAAATCTTCATCATCTTTTATAGAATATAGATACAGCTACATAAATTGTGAAGGAGCAGAAGTAACACCCACTTATTCATCATCGTTATTATCTTCATGTTGCAGGTTAAACGCGAATAACCTACAGCAGTAATGTTACTGTTGCAGGTTCGTAGTGAGTGGTCGACAACTAGAAACAAAAGGATAACAAACGGTGGCGGATGTGTAGTTGTTGATGACGGTCGAAGGTGGTGCAAGGTGGCAGTGCCGTGTGAGTTGGAGATCAATAGGTGATCAAAAGTGATGGTGGTTCGGGTGTGGTATTGTCAAGCTAGCAACATGGATTTGTTCATATGGTGGTTGTACATGGTGTAGATGAAACAGAAAACTAGTTTAGTGGTGTTTGCAGCAAAACAGAAACTAAAGTGGCGTGGTAGTGGGAGTGTTTGGACAGAAAATCAGAAATAAGCATAGTAGTAGCAATAATGGGTATCGATGATGGTGTTGTGGTATTTATTCTAGTCGAACAACAATCAACACAAGATGGTCGTTCTTGATTGTTTACAACGGTGGAAGAAACAGCAAACAAAAAAAAATGATCGAATATAGTTGTTGCAACAATAGTTTAATGATGGCGGTTGGAGTGGTGTTTGTGTGGTAATATGTGGTATTACATGAACTTTGATTATTGATGGTTTGGGTTCTAGGTTAGTACCAAAAAAGAAAAGAAAAAGAGGATTATAGATAAAAGTGTTGTTTTTGTATGTGTGTGTGTCTTGGTTCGATGTAAATAACAGAAATAGAAATAGAACACTGATTTCCATTAGATCCAAATGTATGTAGTAGGTGTATATATAATATGTAATTAATATATTAATAATAATAATCATATATTACTTAATCATAGAAGAATCATAAAGTGAAGCAAAAGATCGTGCAGAGAAAACAAGTAATCAATTATACACAGTAACTTAATTAATCTAACACAGCAACTCAGTTACTAATTGGAGTTTTGATTCGTTAAAAAGAAAACAATTGAAGAAAGGTGGTGGTGTGGGTTGATTCTTAGTTGTATAAGTATATGTATTTATATGTTATATATATAAAAAGATCGAGAGATGGTTGAGGTGGGTTATGGTTTATATATCTTGGAATTAAGTTTTTCAAAATTAAAAGAAACATGTTCAACAGAAGTATCTGCTTTAATTAATGTGAGAATTAGGGAAAATAAAAGAAAAATTAGAAAGTGGGTGTCATTGAAGTGATGTATAGTTCGTCAACAGAAGAAAATGAAAAAGGTGTTTGCAAAAAAGTGATGTTTTGTTATCCATCTGCATCATTTGCATATATATATCTATATATATATATATATATATATATATATATATATATATATATATATATATATATATATATATATATATATATATATATATATATATATATATATATATATATATATATATATAATGTAACATATGAATATAATAATAATTACAAACCACATGATTCACAATATGCAACAGTTTAGCAGCCCTTCTACCGATAGTTTTAATTCGAATAGTATTTCGTACTCAGTTGTTAATTAGGGGCGGACAAAAGTTCTCAGGAAAATTCCAAATTTTTATATTTATTATCTTTATTTATTTTAGTCATTATGGTATTAAATTTGGTCATTAACTATTTAAAATTATTAAATAAAATTTAACTCACTATCCGCACTCGATCCCAGGTAAAATATAAAAAGTATTAAAATTTAATAATTAGATCCTAAATATCTTTCTAATAAGCCTATAATTTATATCACTCATTTTCGGATCACTATTTATTTTAAAATCATAAAATTTTGAATTTAACTTGCTTAATATCAATCGGAACATCAAACGAGTATTACTATCATTTAATATTTATTTTTAATATACTTTATTATATATAGATATGTTTTAAATAATAATTATTATAATATCCTATTTTTATTTTATTTTACATAAATAAATTTTAATAGCAATAACATATAATATTTCTAATTATATTTCTAATTATATTTCTAATTACCACTTATATATATACACACATATCTATTTACAATTAATTGTTCGTGAATCGTCGAGACTGGTCTAAAGTCAAATGAATATATGAAACAGTTCAAAATTTTTAAGACTCAACATTACAGACTCATCGTGTCAAAGATATTAAATCGTATCGAGAGTTTGGTTTAAAATTAGTCGAAATTTTCCGGGTCGTCACATGTTGGTCCCTTGATAAACAACAGGAGTATTGTAGAGGGGGGTGAATACAATTCTTCTTAATTAACTTAAGCAGTTAAAACAGTTTAGTATTCAAGCAAGTAAATTAAATAGAGTCAAAGGTAATTTTCAACGGTTTATTCTTTATTAATTAAATCACAAAGAATTACAACTATCCTTGGCAGAATAATAGTTAGTTGATACAGATTTACCTAAGTATAGCTATTGAGGATATTCTAAGCTATTACACGTTTTGGACTCTAAATAAATAAACCTACACCACTAGTTGTTACAATAGTTGATACACGAATTTATAGTAGTCCTATTAACCGTGTAATGTTCTATTGTCCATTGGTACATAGGATGTCTGTACTTGTGGGGACAACTGCATCAGAGAGCGTGCTCTCCTCTTTCCTCTTTGGTAGCTATTTGCAGGAATACCACAATTCGGTTTGGCACCACTATTTGATTAAACAAATAGAATGTCGTGTTCCCTAGGCATTAACAAAGGATAACACATGTCTGCACATGCGTTAAACTTCTGCATTCTCAAGTGGTCTTGTAAGGTCACTTGTCAGCCGTCGACACGTGTCCTTTTCTGTTCAACTTAGTCTTTGACTTCTGTTGAATACTACAATTGATGTAGACCACTCAGGAAAACCACTATGCTTGTAATGGAGCATAGCTGTCTTGTGTAGTAAGCTGCATTTCAGCTATGCTGGTTCTTCATTGGTAAGTCACTTGATATTCTTGAATTGCTGGGTACACATCCTGTGCTATTTGAAGAATACTGTCTACCTTATGCTGGTAGACTAGGCAGCATACTAAACACTCGACACAGCAATATCTGCTGTCTATACATAAACAAGCTTTTGCTGGCTGCACATTACATTTTAGTGCAAATAAGTTTCCGTTTTGTCATAATTAAATCCTTAATTATTTTGGAGACTCAACAATCTCCCCCTATTTGATGATGACAAAACCAATGACATAAGAAGAAAACACTAAAGCCAGTACTAAGGGACCTAAAGAAAAATAGACAGTAAATTTATCCCTTTTAGGTTTGTTTTGGATCTTTTGTTGAGTTATCTATATCTTATAAATTGATATGATTTTGAAGATAAACTCATTTAATTTTCATTACAACAGGTATATACAATAATTACAAAACATTATAATGAAATATGAAATAATCAAAAGATACAATTTTAAACACTAGAAGGCTATCTGTCCTTATCCTTGTCTTTATCTTGTTCATCATCAGATAGCTCTTCTTCTTTTACTTTAATGGCTGCCTAGGCTTCAGGGAACAGGATAGGTAGCTCAGCAGGATCATACACTTGAATTTGAGGGGGTAGAATGATGGGTTCTCTTCTGTGTGGGCCAGCACCAATAGATTTCTTTCATTTAGGCTACTGTGAAAGAACTTTTTTTACATTCACTTCTGCTGCATTCCCATACTTGACTGCTTTGTTGAAAAGTTCTTGAAGATCACATTTCAGTGTGTCTTTTAGAGCACTTTTACCTTTATCAATGAAGTACTTTAGTATCTCCATCCATTCACTGAACGCAAAAGATGTTAGTTCAGTGTAGTCTACCCTCTCATAAATATTGTTTTCCCTGCTGACACTGAAGGCCCTTTTTGTGCCTTTGTGCACCTTGATGATCTTACCAGGATTGGATCTTCTGGTCATCACATCACCATACTTTCTCCTATAGTATTGATCAAATAGCTCTATTGTTCATTCAGTTTCTATAGGAGACACAGTAGGTACCTTCTCAGCAGATTCCATCTCATCCAATGCTTTATCCTGAGCTTTGACTATGGCTTTTGCTAACTTTAGAGATTCAGCTTCTTGTTGTCTGTCAGCAGCCAATTTGTCTTCTTCTTCCTGAAGCCTCAGCCTCTCAGCATATTCGACATCAGCATCCTCCATTCTTTGTTTTTCAAGTTGAACACTCAAAAGATAATCATTAATAGTAATGTTAAGGGATTTTGCTGTTGCAATCAATTGCCTGCCCTCATCTGTATTAAGGGCATCACAATATTTCCTTAAGTCCATGTCAAGCTTCAAAGCCTCATAGAAAAGGGCTTTCTCTTCATTAGTATGTAGCCTTTGACCACTGTTGTATAGATACACACCAACCTCAATGCTGAATTCTAAGGCATTAATGTAGAATTTCTAATCAAATGGATGGTACAGCAATCTAATTTGGCATATCCTTTTTGGTATAGCTGCTGCTCTTTGTTCAAGCAGTTCAGGAACAGTGATCTTCAGCCTGTAAGCCTCCCTTTCATCTGGATTCATCTTTCTGATATTAGACTTACGCTTTGCAGCTGAGTCATCTTCCTAAGTGGTATGCTTATCATTCTTCTTGGGGGAAGATAGATGATACACAAACTGTGATTCTGCTGTACCAGAAGGACCCACTGGTTCAAGGTCAATACGTTCATCCAGTGTCCTGTCAAAGTAAGCAAGAGTCTGTGCAGGAATAGGTGATTGAATAAAAGTTGAACTCCCCCTGCCCCAGACCGTGAAATCAGCAGCATCAACAGAATCAACATCTTTATTAGCACCCAGCTCATCCACCTTAGCTGGGTCTTCAAAACTTGTTACACCCAGCAACCCACTTCTGGCTGGGTCTTCAATCACAACACTCTTTATTGTGTCTTCAGTGCCAGCTGACTGATTAGTATCAGCTGGTACAACTGCCGCAGTATCTTCTCCAGCTGCCTCAAATAAGGGCTCTTTCCTTAGGGGTTGGTTGTCCCTAAGGGCAGATTTTACCCTTTGTTTATCGATTGGCTTGGGTTTAGCTGGTGGTTCTTGTGTTTATACTGGTTCTTGTGGAGGCAGGTAGGGAGTGATTGCTAGATACTCCCCCTCAGCAGTAGACAGATCAGTCTCTACTGGTTCATCATCTAGGTTGATGATATCTGCTGGCTGTGATTGTGCAGCTGGCTGAGCAGTAGATGCAGGTCGAGAAGATTGGCTGGTTTCCAATATAGCATCCAGCCATTTCATAAACACATCTGTTCTTTTCTCCTCCTGATCTATTAGAATCTAAATATCTTTGCATCTCTTCTGGAGTCATCTTTTTGATTCTTTCTGCTCGCTCAGCATACAACTTTGCTTTCTTCCTATCATACTTCACCATGAACTTAGCATTTCTTTTCAAGGCAGCCCTCTTATATTCTTCTATGCTGAGTAGTTCATCATGAATATCACGCTTTTCAAGAGTGAGGGTTCTTCTATGCTCAATTCTATGTCTTTTTCGAGCAGCATAGACCTCAAATCTAGCATTGAAAGCATCATTTAGTTCCTGCTGCCTCTTCTGATGCCTCTCCATTTTTCTTTTCATCTTTCTTTTGATAGTTTGAGAGACAGCAAAAGATTCAGCTATAGCCAGTTCAGACACATCATTGGGCTTACTGCCAAAACCAATATCATCCACAGATGTGGCAGGCATACTGGGTTGAGATCCACCAGCAGCCTTAGCAGCTGCTTCAGTATGAGTATTTTTGGGCTTAGGGCTAGTACCTTGATCAGCACCATCACCACCATCATCATCCCTCCTTTGCTGTTTGGGAGCTTTCTCATGCTCATGCCCCCCCTCAGATTGTTTTCTCTTTTTATGCTTCTTAGCTTTCTTCTCCCCCTTTTTGTCATCAGCAGGGGCAGAAATAGCATCCGAGGAAACACGTGTATCAAGATCACTATCTGACTCTGGAACAGAAAATGCAAAATTGTTCCAGTCAGCATCAGTAGGAGAGAGATGTGCACCAGGTTCCACGCCATATTTCCTGAGACATAGGTTTGAAGATCGAACTTCATTACTAGCAACACCCATGGCCATTTGGTTTACGCTGGCTCTTACATCAGGTTGAACAGCAGCCATGCATTGCATTGCCTCTACCATTGTAACATAAGCAGTAGCAGGAATCATTGTGGCCATCTGCTGTTCCTGCGATTCTAATCTCTCTTCCAATACCCTATTCTCTTCATTTAGAAAAAAATTCCTTCGATTAGCAGCATCAAGTTCAGCTTGAAGACGGTTAATATGATCAGCATATTCATTATGAGAGATGATTCGCTTCTTAAGATTCTCCTCTTCTTCATGGTGTTGGACAATGGCATCAACCGCTAGATCTGCAAAGGCACACACTTGTTTGAGCTGGGCATTAATAGTAGACGTTGTAATGCACCCAGCTCTGTGAATTGCTTCAGCCATGCAGTCAATAAGAGTTTCGTGGAATGTTTTTTGGATATCTGGTGTGATTCTGGAAACTGTACGATAAACAGCCAGAGTTAAAACTTCAGCCATCTCAGAGGAAACAGATCCACTGGTATCCTTTGCAGTATCATCAATATCATCATCATAACTGAGATCCACTGGTTTGTCCTTGGAGCCAGTCACATTATCATGAATGACTGGCTCTTCCTTACCAGTACCTTTATCAGCATTACCATCAGATGAAGAAGATGATGAGGAAGAAGCTAATGAATCAGAAGGTACTGCCAAATCAGGAAAATTCTGCATTATGTACTTACCAATAGCAGGATCACGAATGAACTTGAGAGGCCTCTATGTACCAGGCCATGGAGAAGCAGCATGAGCCATACCAAAGTAATGGTAGTATGGCTGCTCATTAGGTTGCTCTAGTGTGGCCAGCCTCTCATACATATCTTCACGGGCTGGTTGATCAAGCTGAGATAGTAGTTCAGTCAGCTCCTCCTTGGGTAACTTGCTGGCTAAAACTAACGCACTTTGAGGATCAATAGTCAGCTGATCCACCAGCAGGGCAATCTTGGGGGTGATATAGGCTCCTCTGTAGATGAAGTTTGGCATAAATTCATCTGGATCTGGTACCTGGCACATATACTTGGACTTTTCACCAGAAACAAAAGCCTGAGTAGTGTCAGTGTTAGCAGTAGTAGAGGTACCAGCATCCATAGATGGTTTCGTAGAACCAGTAGCAGCAACAGGTGACTGTGCAGAAGGTGAAGAAGCAGTATCTGCAGCACCTTGAAAGAAAGTATCCGGTGTTGACTCAGAAACATGTACATTACCAGCAGAATCTACAGTAATAAATTGTCTCGATTGAAGATCAGCAACATCCGAAATACTAGCGGAACCAGTAGGATCAAAGACTAGAACCTCCTTAACAATATTATTAATCACCTCTTCAAGTACATGAGGAGGTTCTACAATCATCTCATCAACTACTTCATTATCAACAGTTGAGGCAGCAGTACTGGGAATTGGAGGAGGAATAGCAGTAGCAGTATCATCAGAAACCATCTCCTCATGACCAGTAGGAACAGTTGAACCAGCATTAACGTGATCTCCAGTATCACCAGCAGTAGTAGAAGTAACAGCACTAGTATCAGCACCACCAGTAGGTAAATCAGGAGCACCAACACCAGTAGCAGAAGCAGAGAGCTCATCAGTATAAACAATAGCATGCGTTTCTTGCTCCCCCTCTGCCTGTTCATATACTCTGCTAAGAACTGAAACAAAAGAACATTTTATGTTAACAACTGTAGAACCAAATAAATTTAACTCAACAATTGCATCTGGTGTTGGTCTCTGGGGATAGACTGGTGATTTAGTCACCCCTTTTATTGAGACAGAGTAAGGTGTCTATAAGTGCAGCTGTAACTCTGCTAACTCATTGGCAACACATGTTGACCCAGATAGTGTAAGAGTTCTGGCTGGTAATGATGTAGGAGTGTGACTCTTATCATGATCCAAGTAACATTTAGGCTGTGCAGTAGCATGAGCTGGTTTAACACGATGATGAGCTAACTCAAGTCTGCTTTGGGGGTCAGTTATGTTCTCCAGCTAGTTGTACTGTCAGGATAGGATATTTCTTGAAGTATAATGTTGAAAAATGTGGAAGTGTCTGGTTAGAAGAGTATGGGTTGCTACTCTTTTTAACACTAGTTTTAAAACCAGCCAGCTTGGGAGCCAAGGTTATACATTTAACTCCACTTTCATTTTTCAAGTCAGTAGTCAAAATAGTGTTAATTAAGTTAGAGATTTCCGCAGTTTGATCTAGAGACGCACCAGGTTCCATAGCAACATCCTTTTCAGGATCAGCAGTTGAGACTGGGGCAACCTCCCCTGTGGCATGCTTGGAGCCAGCTTTAGCACGTTTGGATTTGCCTGTTACCAAGAAACAGATGAGCAACGGATTCCAATACTAGAAATAGATAGTCAGTATATAAGACCAGGGCTGTTCTTTATGATCCGAGAGCACTAGATTCTAATACAACTACTGCTTTACCAGTATCTGAGATGGTGGATGTTCTAGTTGAGGTAGCTGGTTTCTTCCATTTAGCAGCTGTCTTACGCTGAGGTCCCTCCCCCTCAGCAGGTGCACTACCAGAGGCAGTCGACTGGGTAACTCCACCTAGAGTAGCTAGATACTCAAGCATTGCTGGCGTCAAGGCAGCATATGGAGCAGTAGGTTTGGCTTTTGGCATCCCCTTTGCTTTAGAGGCAGGTCAAATGAAAGATCAGCAATCTGCCTATAGGCATCACCCAACTCGTTTTCAAAAATAAGGCTCAAAAACCTTGGAAATGGGATCAAATGTGTTCTTTTTGGTGCAAGCACCATTTCCCTTAACCTCAGGTAGATTTCAGCAACATAATCTATGTTCCTGTTGAACAGCAACCCATGACCCATCTTTAGCTCAAAATCTAAGCATTGATCAAAGCTACCGGACTTCTGACTGATGCACTGGGTCAGCAGTCCAAAGAAATAGTACCACAATGGTGGAATGTGCTTCCTTAATGGCGTATGAGCAATTGGACCAGTATACTCAATAGTTTCTAGCACTTGCCTCCTGAAATCATCACTTGTTGGTGAATCAACAAATGGTCCACCGGGAAATTGAAGAGCACATCGAATAGCATCAACGGTGATAGAGCTAGTTAGGGTTTCAGTAACCATGCCACGAATACATGGAGCATTCTGTTGAGTGGTGGCCAGGGTGGCACTGTACCAGAATCTGCCTAAGTAGGCTGGATAAAGTCGGGAAGGAACTCCGGTGATAGATCTTGCCAAAGGGCATCGCCTGATGTAGTCGATCAAAGTCTCATAGCCCATGTTGGCTTTAGACTTGGGGATGGAAAGAGCGTGTGCAGCAATGCCTCTAGATAGGCGAATAAGATCATGTGTTGGTGTATTAGCAGCCCTAACAAGGCTTGGATGAAGATTGAACAATAGTTCCTGTTCAATCTGTTCCTCTGGAGCCGGTGGAGGTTGTTATTCTGGTTGAGGTTCCTCAATTTGTTGTTGCTGCTGTTGTTCCTCAGGTTGGTTCTTGATGGGTTGTGATTGTTGTTGATCTGCCATTGATGAATTGGAAAGATGAATGCTTGAATGATTTGAAGATATGGGGATTTTTGAGAGAGAAAGGTAAATTGAAGAGTTAATAACCGAAGGTTATTATGAGAGATCGATCGCCTTATTTAACCTTTTGGATTAGTGGAAAAAGTGCAGGAGAGAGAAAATTGGCAACTGTCATCTGCATGCGCGTGGGCAGATTTGACAGACTGGCATGTTTTCGAGGGGACATAGACTGTTGACATGACGTATAATCAGCTTGAGCACTCATACCTCTCATTAAGCATTAAATGCAGCAGGTTTTAATTCAAAATGAAATTAAAGACCGTAAAATAAAGTTTGTATTAAATACAAAAAAATTCTTTGTTACATTTAATATGTCATGAATTTAATTTAAATCATTGGGAATAAATGAGTTTCAGTTTTTAAGATATCATTTTAATGTTGTGAGCTATTTATTACTTCATTATGTGCATTGTATGTACATGACATAAAAGACCATGTTGTGCTGATTTTTGACATGTAGGCAGTAAGTAAAAGGTTGTAACTTACTGGTTTGCCCTACATACTGTAGGGCCAGCACACCAACAAAGTTGTCTTTTATTTTAGAGTTCAAGCATACCCAGCTCAGAGATGAGATAGTTAAAGTGTTTCTCATCTAAGGGCTTTGTGAAAAGATCTGCTAACTGCTGGTCTATCGAAATAAAATGTAGCTCCACATCTCCTTTTTGAACATGATCCCTTATGAAGTGATAACGAATGTCAATGTGCTTTATCCTAGAATGCATTACAGGATTGTTGATAATAGCAATGGCACTGGTGTTGTCACAGTAGATTGGAGTTTTTGTAACATGAACACCATAGTCCTTCAGCTGGCTTTGCATCCACAGTACTTGAGCAGTTAGCTCCCAGCAGATACATATTCTGCCTTAGTAGTAGATGTGGACACCGTATTTTACTTTTTGCTCGTCCAGCTGACTAGCCTACCACCCAGTAACTGGCAACCACCAGTAGTACTTTTCCAGTCTATTTTGCACCCTGCAAAGTCAGTATCTGAATACCCAATTAGCTCAAAATCCAGGTCTTTGGGATACCAAAGACCACATTTAGCAGTACCTTTTAGATACCTAAATATCCCCTTCACTGCTAGCAAATGTGACTCTTTAAGATCAACTTGATATCTGGCACAGAGACATGTGGCAAACATAATATCTGGTCTGCTGGCTGTGAGATAAAGTAGCGACCCAATCATACCTCTATATTTAGTGATATTGACTGGTTCACCATTGGGATCAGCATCTATTTTTATGGATGCTGCCATTAGAGTCCCTATGTCTTTTAAACAGGTCAGACCAAATTTCTTTAACATATATTTGATATATTTATCTTGACTTACAAAAATTCCATCATCAAGTTGTTTAATATGCAACCCAAGAAAGTATTGCAGATCTCTTTGTAAACTCATTTCATATGTCTTTGACATAAGTTTTGAAAATTCTTGACAATGTGTTTCATTTTTAGAACTATAAATAATATCATCCACATATATTTGTACTATCAAGAGATCACCATCTATCTTCTTTGAGAACAGAGTGGTATTAATTGTTCCACCTTTAAAGCTTAAACCAGTGAGATACACATGAAGTGTCTCATACCATGCTCTTGGAGCCTGTTTAAGGCCATAGAGAGCTTTGTCTAACTTGTAAACATGGTCTGGATATTTACTGCTTACAAAACCAGGTGGCTGCTTGACAAAAACTTCTTCTTGCAGCTTCCCATTTAGAAATGCAGATTTAACATCCATCTGGAATACCCTAAAGTTCATCTTAGCAGCATATGCCAAGAATAATCTGATAGCTTCCATCCTAGCCACTGGTGCATACGTTTCTCCATAGTCTAAACCTTCTTCATGTCTAAACCCTTGAGCTACCAATCTAGATTTGTTTCTTATCATAATCCCATCTTCATCCATCTTGTTCTTAAACACCCACTTGGTACCAATGATTTTCTTTGTTTTATCTTCTGGTTCAGGTACCAATCTCCATACTTTGTTCCTATCAAACTGAGTAAGTTCATCTTGCATTGCTCCTGTAGTGACCCGAACTTTTCCACGATTATTCCATGATTATATATTAAATGAAATTGATATTTACATGATTAAATGTTTCCAACATGTTAAGCAATCAAACTTATTAAGACTTGATTATTTGAAATGAGTTTCATGTAGACAATTGACCACCCAAGTTGACCGGCGATTCACGAACGTTAAAACTTGTAAAAACTATATGATGATATATATATGGATATGTATATAGCTAACATGATATTATGAAAAGTAAGTATCTCATAAGGTATATTAACAATGAGTTATATATATAAAATGAGACTATTGAATTATGAAACTCGAAACGATATATATAACAATTATCGTTATAGCAACGCCTTACTAAATACATATGTATCATATTAAGATATATTCATTGTTGATGATTTGTGTCACCAATATGATTTAAGTGTAATGGGATTAATTTGTTAACCAAAATAACCTTGTTAAATATCGAACAAGTTTGGGAAAGTGTGTAGTGCACACTTGTTTGAACTTATCGTAATTATGATGGGGTTCGGGGGCAGCGCCCCCGATAGCGGGGTCCAAGGGGTGGCAACCCCTGGCGGGGTCTAAGGGGCAGAGCCCCTCGCTTTATTAAAAATGTGTTAAAATTTGATTTAAAGCTTTCAACAACATTAAATGAGATCGTTAAGTTAAAGTTTTCAAAAACAACACTTACATGTAAAGACTAACGTTGACTTAACGACTCAGTTAAAATGAATATACATGTAGTGTATTAAGATGTATTAGTACACTTTTGAAAGACTTCAAGACACATATCAAAGTACTTCTACTTAGCAAAAATGCTTACAATTACATTTCCATTCATTTTCATCAACAATTCTACTCGTAGTCATTCCGTATTCGTACCCGTATTATACACAGCTTCTAGACGTACTTAATAAGGGTATATACCAATAGGAACTAGCATGGGATTCCACTTTGGATTATGTCATGCATGACTAATCAAATTTAACTTCTATCATGAACTAGTCAACTAACTAGAACTCCTTTTAACCTCACTCACCACTCACCATTCACCACTCACCAATCAATCCATTTCACTTCCAATTCTCTTTCTAATTCTCTCTAAACACACACACACTCTTAGGAACAAAATTTCCAGTAAACTAATCATCATCTTCATCAAAAATTACTTCAAGAATCAAGCTATAATCATCATAGGAAGAACACTTCAAGAACACTTCGAAAATCCTTTCAAGTTTGCTAGTTTACTTTCAATCTTGCAAATCCATTCCAAGTAATCATCTAAGATCAAGAAACCTTTGTTAATTATAGTAGGTTATCTTTCTTATTCAAGGTAATATTCATATCCAAACTTTGATTCGATTTCTATAACAATAAACTATCTTAATTCGAGTGATAATCTTACTTGAACTTGTTTTCGTGTCATGATTCTACTTCAAGAACTTTCAAGCCATCCAAGAATCCTTTGAAGCTAGATCAATTTTTGTCACTTCCAATAGGTTTACCTACTAAACTTGAGGTAGTAATAATGTTCATAACATCATTCGATTCATATATATAAAACTATTTTATTCAAAGATTATAACATGTAATCACTAGAACATAGTTTAGTTAACTCTAAACTTGTTCGCAAACAAAGTTAATACTTCTAACTTAAATTTTAAAATCAACTAAATACATGTTCTATATCTATATGATATGCTAACTTAATGATTTAAAACCTGGAAACACGAAGAACACCGTAAAACCAGACATACGCCGTCGTAGTAACACCGCGAGCTGTTTTGGGTTAGATAATTAAAAACTATGATAAACTTTGAGTTAAAAGTTTTCCTTCTGGGAAAATGATTTTTCTTATGAACATGAAACTATATCCAAAAATCATGGTTAAACTCAAAGTGGAAGTATGCTTTTCAAAATGGTCATCAAGACGTCGTTCTTTCGACTGAAATGGCTACCTCTTACAAACATGACTTGTAACCTGTATTTCTGACAATAAACTTATACTTTTTCTATTTAGTTTCATGAATTTCAGTTCATTATGAAACCATAGCAACTAGAATCACTCAAAACAGATTTAAAACGAAGAAGTTATGGGTAAAACAAAATTGGATATTTTTGCTTGTTGTAGCTACGTGAAATTTGTAACAAATCTATTCTAATCATAACTTAACTAACTTATTGTATTATACATGTATTCTAACATATATTATGTAATCTTGAGATACCATAGACACGTATACATCATATCGATCCATCTATATATATTATTTGGGAACAACCATAGACACTCAATATGTAGTAATGCTTGAGTTAGCTATACAGGATTGAGGTTGATTCCAAAATAATATATATACTTTGAGTTGTGATCTAGCCTGAGACTTGTATACATTAGATCGTGGATTGATTCGAGATAATATATATTGATTTATTTCTGTACATCTAACTGTGAACAACTAGTTGTAGATTACTAACGTTGGACTGCTAACTTAACAAACTTAAATCGTTAAAAAATAATAAAACATATTGTAAATATATTTCGATCATACTTTAATATATGTATATAATTGTTATAGGTTCGTGAATCGACCCGTGGCCAAGTCTTATTTCCGACGAAGGAAAAATCTGTGAAAGTGAGTTATAGTCCCACTTTTAAAGTCTAATATTTTTGGGATGAGAATACATGTAGTTTTATAAATGTTTTACAAAATAGACACAAGTACTTGAAACTATATTCTATGATTGAATCATTATACCGGATATCACCCTTTAAAAAGCTTGGTAGCCTAAGAATTTGGGAACAGACCCCCAAATTGACGCGAATCCTGAAGATAGATCTATGGACCTAACGAACCCCATCCATGTTATGGATGCTTTAGTACTTCGATTTTATATACAGATGAGTGTACCTGTATATTGGGGATATTCTAGATGCATTTGTTAATGTCGGTTACCAGGTGTTCATCATATGAATAATTTTTATGCAGATTGCATGTTGTTTATGAGAAATGGAAATATGAAATATTGTGGTCTATTATTACGAATTGATAAATATATAGGTTAAACCAATAACTTACCAACATTTTTATTGACGTTTAAAGCATGTTTATTCTCAGGTGATTATTAAGAGCTTTCGCTGTTGCATGCTAATTTATGGACAAGAGTTGGGGTCAGCATGCTTGTATAATATTGTTTAAAAACTGCATCCGAAGACATATATTGTTGTGTAATATTATTGTAAACCATTATGTAATGGTCGTGTAAAAATGCTATATTTTAGATTATCATTATTTGATAATCATCTTAATATTTTAATGGTTATGGTTTGTTTTTAAAATCGAATGCAGTCTTTGAAAAACGTCTCATATAGAGGTCAAAACCTCGCAACGAAATCAATTAATATGGAACGTTTATAATCTATATGAATGGGACATTTCAGTTGGTATCCGAGCGTTGGTCTTAGAGAACTAGAAAATTGCATTAGTGTGTCTTATCGAGTTGGTTAGGATGCATTAGTGAGTCTGGACTTCGACCGTGTTTTCTTTAAAAACGATTGCTTAACACTTTTTGTTGGAAACTATATATGGTTAACATGTAAATATTATGTGATATATTAATCTCTTAACGTGTTTGATATTATGTGATAGATGTCTACCTATAGTACAAATCCTATCGACTCACCTAATAATAATGAAGAGTCGAATATATATTGAGAAGATTCACAAATTCCCGAAGAGGAACCGGAAGAAGAGGAACCGGAAGAAGAAGAACCGGAAGAAGAGGTTCTGGAGGAAGAAATATTAGGAACCACAGAAAAACAGTTAAATAAAAGAAAATCCTCAACTAATGGACCAAAGTTAAAAATGGTCAATGGTGTTTCCACCGAGGAAACAAAATATTGGGAAAATTACCAATTTTCTGATGAATCGAATTCCGATGAGGATTCCAATGATGTTATAAAAATTACCCCGACCCAATTTGAAAAGGCAAAAGAAAATAATAAGGGAAAAGGCATCAAAATAGAGAAATCTAATTCCAACCCCGATGACCTCTATGTTAACATGAAATGTCCCGATGGGAAATACCGTCAACACCCGTATTTCTTAAGTTTTAGCTATAACCCGGGAGCATCTAAGCCACCAGGTTTTTCTAGACCATTTATGAAAAGAACGGCTCATATTAGGGGAGCACCATATATCCCTAGGAAATTAGCGAAACAAACCAAGTCCGAAGAAGAAGAAACAAGTGAGTCGGAATAAAGAGTTGTAATTATGTGATGTAATGTATGTAATATAGTGTGCTTGTGCTTTTATGATATGTGTAAAAATTGCTTGTATTGTTTGTTAAGTATCTTTTATGAATCTAACCCTCGTCTATTTTTACAGTATAAAAACACAAAATAGATGTTAAGGATAGACAACCGAAAATTTTAGAAGACCTACCCGGGGACATGATTGATGAAATATTGTCTAGAGTCGGTCAGAATTCATCGGCACAATTATTTATGGCGAAATATGTTTGTCGAACATTTGAAAGACGTTCCAAGCATGCCTTAGTTTATAAGAGGCTTTCTTTTGAAAGATAAGGTATATCACATTGGGGAGACTTTAAGTTACGCCGTGTTTTCTTTAAGGCATTAAATGCAGGAAACCCAGATGCAATTTTACGCTACGGGTTGAGAACCTATTTTGACTCCACATATCCCAACATAGGACTACGTTCTTTAGAAAGGGTTTCAAACATGCAACATAAAGAAGAATGTTATATTTACGGGTTAGTGATGTTCGCTTCTCACAAATTGAGAAAAAGAACATCGGATTACAACTGTTAAATAAAACATTTCCACAAGTGACGGACTCAGTAGTTGGGGTGAGAAATAAGGTTTTTAGATTGTTACGGGGCTGTTGGGCATTACGTAACCCTTGTCCTTTTGCCGACGTTACAACATGCTGTCTTGCCAACAACCACAACAGTTATTTTCCACAAGACCAAGGATGGGAAATAATACTAGTAAAACCTGAATGCATGACTTGTTTCCGGACTTATGAATTAAGTGTCTTTATTGCCTTTGCTGAACGACTTGCGTATTAACTAGAATTTTCTTCGCAATTACCTTGTATCAAGTTATTGTGTGCTATATTTTATGCTATATGTAATATAGCGGTATTGTAAGTTTGTAAAATTTTGTATATAAGTTTGAACGCGAAATATTATTATCTGTTTATCATATAGAATTGTAGTAGTTGAATTGTATAGTAGCTACTAAGTATGAACTTAACGGGTAGGCACTACCCGAATTAAAACTATAAAACGCTAATATGAAGAAAAAACTTTTATAAATAAGTTCATATTATGCTATGAAATACTATTGACTACTCTTGAATTCTATATGATTAACTCAATTCTTTTGGCTATTTTTGAAGGAAATGGCACCGACGACTCGTCAGAACTTGAACATGAGTGAGGAGGACTTCCATGTTTTCCTTGCTGTGAACATAGTTGCAGTGCAGGCCGCAATGCAAAATAATAACAATAACTCTGGTTCTAGCAGTGGAACTAATTCCACAAGAAATCGTGTAGGATGCTCCTACAAAGAATTCACTGCCTGTAAACCTTTGGAATTCGATGGAACCGAGGGTCCAATCAAATTAAAACGGTGGACTGAAAAGGTTGAATCGGTGTTTGCCATAAGTAAATGTACTGAAGAAAACAAAGTAAAGTACGCTACGCATACCTTTACAGGTACTGCGTTAACATGGTGGAACACCTATCTCGAGCAGGTGGGACAAGATGCTTCTTACGCATTACCGTGGTCATCATTCAAGCACTTAATGAACGAGCATTACCGTCCCAGAAATGAGATCAATAAGCACAAGGCAGAGCTTAGAGGATTATGAACGCAAGGTTTTGACATTACCACGTATGAACGACGATTCACAGAGTTGTGCCTCTTATGTCCAGGAACGTTCGAAGATGAAGAAGAGAAAATCGACGCATTTGTAAAAGGGTTACCGAAAAGGATTCAAGAAGATGTGAGTTCACACGAGCCCGCCTCTATGTGACGACCCGAGAATTTTCGACCAAATTTAAACTTAATCTTTATATGATTTCGATACAATAAGCAATGTATGTAATGCTGAGTTTAGAAAATTTTGAAAACGATGTTCATATATTCAATTGACCTTCGACTGCTCTCGATGATTCACGAACAATTAATTGTAAATAGATATGTGTGTATGTATATATAAATAATAATTCGAAATATAATTTAAAGTATTATATGTAGTTGTTATTAAAAATTAATAAAATAAAAATAGGATAATATAAAAATTATTATTTAAAATATATCTCTTTATATAAATAAAGTATATTAAAAATAAATATTAAATGATTGTAATACTCATTTGATGTTTCGATTGATATTAAGCAAGATAGCTTCAAACTTATGTGATTTTAAAATAAACGGTGATACGAAAATGAGTTCTATAAATTTTAGGCTTATTAAAAATGTATTTAGGAACTATTTGTTAAGTTTTAACACTTTTTATATTTTACCCATAAATGAGAGGGACAGTTGATGTAATTTTCATTTAACAAATTAAGGATCGAATTTTATACCATAGTGACCAAAATAAATAAATATAGTTAGTCTAAAAATTTGAGATTTTTCTGAGACCTTTTATCCGCCACTAATTTCAAATAGTGCACGATACATAGTGCGTGGAAATTGTCGGTATGATGAGAACAATTGAGTTCACGGAGTGTTTTACTATTATTATTTTATTATTTTATTTATTATTATTAGTATTGTAGTTTACAGTATTATATAGTTAGTGGAGTGATAGATATTTTGAGATCACTAATTGTTGATTTAATAGTTTCTTGTTTCTTCCTTTACCACTGAACATTTATATATGTACATATAGGTGCATATGATTACAAGCATTATCATCTAATACTACATATCTATATATACTTACATATAAGTGTATATTCACACTTATGATCAACCAACCCGTTCATCATCCATCGACCTAATCATCCTACTACCGAGCCACCATCCTCCACCATTCCACCACATAACCACCGGCCACTACCCTTGTTAACCACCAAGACCCATTTAAACACAATCACCTTAAAACCACCACCATATAACCATAACAAACACCCCAAGCTAATGTTTTATTTCTGCTAATCATGTTTACGGGAACGACTCATCACCATCATCTATAAAATAAACCATAAATCAATTTCCAAGAGGTTGTTTCCTGTTTTGGCACACAACCGCCATTCACAACCAACTACAACCACCTTAGTTCATTCACCACCGACACCCTTCATCTCATCCGGCCATCTTCAACCATCTTCCACCATCACCCATATTTATCACTACCCTACAACCATCTTAAACCATCACCAAACATCACCACTAAACACCACCATCTTGCATCATCGTGACCCACTTCAACTCAAGGCACCACCGTCTTTCTTTCTTTTTGTTTCCTGCTCGAACTCGATTGTTAATGCTGTTGTTTTCTTCATATATTTTTCTGTTTCGCTAATTAAGCATGATTCTATGTTGATGATGATAAAGATAGATGATAATAAGGATGAGCTGTGATGATGAATAATAAGGATGAAGGAAATAATGGTGAGTTATTAAACTAATGATAAAGTGGAAGTAAATAATAAAGGTTGTCCTGATTAAAGAATACAAGGAATAATGAACACCGTATTTTTTTATATACTGGGGCTTCTATTTGTTTTAGATAAAGGGGCTACTTCTTGGGCCTCTAATGGACTTCTATACCAGGGCTTCTTTAACATATAAATGGACTCACGTTGATGAAGCATCATTTAGTACGTCTAATAAAAGATATATGCACGTTGGCAATTCAAAACGCGTATGACCAGGTGAAACATTATTTTTAGCAAATATAGATATTTTATCTCGGTAATAAAGATATAAAGATGATAGTTTAAGATTATGGATAAGATGATAACAGAAGAAATGATAATGATGATCGAAGAGGGTGGCGGTTTAAATGATAAAAATGGTTACGTTAATGATGCGGTTAAGATGTTAATAGTATGATAAAAATGATAGGATAAAGATGAAATAATGATGATTTATTAAGAATAAGGTATATAGGATGATAATGACGATCGATGTTGGATGATGATATTGATAGAGATGATATAGGTAAACGATGATGACGGAGGTCTTTTCTTTATCTGTAACGTCCTCCCAATAGGGTCTGGAAGGAACGTCACTATTATCAAAACATACCAACATATTATAATAAACGAGAACAATACTAAATGATGAATTTAACTTTAATGTGTACGCATCAGAAAATGAAATGTTGTTACAATGACAGGAATAACAATATTATAAATGTTCACATGCAGAAGTAATAAATGCGATATCTCTTGATCCTATGTCCAAGTCGCATCACATAAGCAGTAAGTATAAGAGCTTGAATCAAACATCACCTGAGACAAAACATGCTAAAGTGTCAACCAAAAAGGTTGAGTGAAGTTCATAGGTTTAACAAAAGTTTGTCGTTCTAAGCATGGTTTGGGTTGTGTTTTGATGCAGCATGGTAAGGTAATTGCTTATGCCTCGAGGCAGTTGAAACCCTATGAGGTTAATTACCCTACTCATGATTTGGAGTTAGCTGCTGTGATCTTTGCGTTGAAAATATGGAGGCATTATCTTTACGGAGAAACTTGTGATATTTTTACCGATCACAAGAGTCTCAAATACATATTCACGCAAAAAGAGATAAATATGAGACAACGAAGGTGGCTCGAGTTATTAAAGGATTATGATGCAAACATTCAATACCATCCTGGAAAAGCGAATGTGGTAGCCGACGCATTGAGTAGAAAGTCATTTGGTAGTATCTCATGTTTGGTTACTCACATTCGAGAATTCGAAAGACTTGATATGGGATTGAGTAAAAGAGAAGCATCGGGGATGTTGGCAAATCTAAAATTCGAGTCTGATTTAATTACTAGAATAAAAGAGGCTCAATTGGATGATGGCGATTTGTGGACAGTGTTTCAAAATTTGGAAGAGGGTAAAGTGAAAGAGTTCAGAGAAGATGATGATGGGGTTATTTGGTGTGGGAATCGATTATGTGTTCCTAATGATGATGCTATTCTTGAGGCTCTGTGGTATGAGGCTCACAGCTCACCTTTTTCTATACATCCTGGTTTAACCAAAATGTATCAGGATTTAAAGCAGCACTTTTGGTAAAGTGGTATGAAGAAAGACGTTGCTAGATATGTTGGGAAGTGCCTTACTTGTAAACAAGTAAAGATTGAGCACCAACGTGCTAGTGGTTTGTTGCAGCCGTTGGACATTCCCGTGTGGAAGTGGGATGATATCTCAATGGATTTCGTATGTGGTTTACCGAAGACTGTGAAAAGGAATGATGCAATTTGGGTGGTGATTGATAGATTAACCAAATCGGCTCATTTATTGCCTATTCGCATGGATTATTCGGTAAGTAAGCTATCCGAGCTTTTTCAGCAGGAAATTTTGAGATTACATGGGGTTCCTTCGTCCATCGTATCCGATCGTGATCCTCGGTTTACATCTAGATTTTGGAAGGGGTTACAAAAAGCTTGGGGTACGCGATTGAAGCTTAGTACTGCTTTTCATCCACAAACTGATGGACAGTTTGAGCGTACGATACAGATCTTGGAAGATATGCTTCGAGCTTATGCCCTAGATTGGAAGGGAAATTGGGATGAGTACTTATGTTTGGTGGAGTTTGCCTATAATAATAGTTGGCAGGCTAGTATCCGTATGGCGCCATTTGAGATGCTCTATGGTCGAAAGTGTAGAGCGCCAGTTTGTTGGAATGAAGCGGGTGAAAAATTGATTGAAGGACCTGAGTTGGTTAGAGTGACTAATGAAAAGGTCGCTATAGCTACGAATCGGCTGAAGGAAGCCCAATCGAGACAGAAAGTGTATGCCGATAAACACCGACGTTCATTAGAGTTTTTTTGTGGGTGATAAGGTGTTTTTAAAGGTGTCACCTTGGAAGGGTGTACGGCATTTTGGTTTGAAAGGAAAGCTCAATCCTCGATATATTGGCCCGTTTGAGATATTGGATCGAGTTGGTGAAGTATCTTATCGTTTAGCATTACCGCCGCAGTTATCTCATGTTCATAATGTATTTCACGTATCTCAGTTGAGGGGTTACAACTATCATCCATTGCATGTGGTGTAATATCCTTTTTCTGAAATTCGAGTTGATCTTTCTTATGTCGAGGAGCCCGAAGCTATTATAGAACGCGAGCAGAGAGTAACTCGTAAAAGCTCCACCCCTTTCGTTAAGGTTTAATGGAAGAATCATTCTGCTAGTGAGGCCATTTGGGAACTCGAGGAAACCATGCAGGCCGAGCACCCTCATTTGTTTGCTAATTGGTGCGTTTCGATTCTATAACTTCTTTCAATTTCGAGGACAAAATTTTTTTTTTAATAGGTGGAGTTGTAATATCCTATAAAACTAAAACAATATATAAGACCCATAACTAAGGTTTAATCGTTCATTACTTACAAATTTTAATTACCCAAATTAAAATAAATAAAAGGTATAAGATTAATATATAAGAAATTGATGGCAAGTAAGTTCATTGGTAAATTAATTATCATAACCTCTTAGCTACTAACGTCAAGTACATGAAAAATAAATTATACAAGCGAATTGATGTCATGCTAGAAATGGAGTACATACTTAAAATTAATATATACTTCTCACTTGTTCTAATATTTAAAACATAAATTACAAATTAATGGTAACTGAAGAAAATCAATCCACTACATGGAATTTGTTGGGCCTTTATTTATTAAAAGGAATTGGGATAGACACTATGAGTTATATGTACCATTCGTTGGCATCATTTGCATCATTGGCACTACTCTGACTAAAACAAATGAAAGGAAAATATTCATATATCCATACTACTCATTACAATTTATCTTAATTTTAAGAAGAAGAGAATAGAGAGATTCAAAGAAAAACACGAAATACTTACGGGTCTAGTCTCGATTCTAACACGAACATGTTTAAAGGTAACTACTAAACACCATCCTTTATTGATGTATAATTTGTTTATGGGTTTTTTTTAATCAAGTTACTAGTTTAAGATTTACTACATATCACATGAATTATTATAGAGATGAGATGTTAAAATTTTGAGTACAAAATGGGTAATTTTTTTTTATGAATATTAACCTTAAAAAAAAATGGTGGTCATTGTTTAGTAACATGATAGAAGTGTTAAATCATTAGAATTTGAATATAAATCTTTCCGTTCATAGTCATTATATTTTATCAAGCTTAGATTAGAATTATAATAATATTTTAGAGAAGAGTAATATGTTTCTCAAGGTTATATTAAATTGGATTGCACATGATAAAATTTTAAAGTAGAAATCATGTTTCGTTTAATAGTAAGTGTACATGTAAGTAAATTTAAATATGAATTATTACATACTAGTAATTACTCATTGCCCTTAGATATTGAATTCTGTTATAATCGCATGGTATTATGTATAGAAATCACAAGTGATTAAATATCAAATCCACTAATTATATGTAATGGAGTATTTAAAATCTATGTGTAATATGAAAAGGAAATAGAAACTGATATTTAGAGTCCATGTTTTCACTTAGGATAGTGGAATTTTTAGTCTTAAAATACTTATGGCACTTTGGAATATGAAGTCATAATGCTATATAATAACCTTACTATATTATTAATATAAAATTCATGGAACTATTTAGATGACAATAAACACTTAAAAATCATATGATGACACTTTTTGAATAAAGGATATTACATACTCCCTACTTGAATATATTTTGTGCTTATACATGCGTGTTCACTAGATTCGGCTTGGTGATCGCATCCTTTCGGTGGTATTTTTGTTGTCCTTGGACTTTCATCATTCAACAACATAAGGTACGGATATTCTAGGTGGTTTTAGGATCGTTTCGGTAAATCTTCCTCTCAAAACTTTGTTTCGAATTGTGTAAATATTATGGTATGACATGCTTGTTCAAAATGTGTGTTTATTTGTCTTTGAAATGTATTATACTTTCCTCATGTATGATGTACTAACGATTTTGGATGTTTGTTGTTTGAGGAATCATAATACTTTTGGTATTTGGAAATTGTGTCAAAACCGTGTCTTAAAACCTCAACCAAAACAGTCCAGAATTCAGCCCAAAAGTCAGATCAGAAACTGTCGCGAAAAGCCCCGAAAGTGTCGCTAAATAGCCTGAAAGTGTCGCGAAAAACCCTGAAACTGTCGCTAATGTGCTGTCTGGAAACTGTCACGAATTCAGCTCCATAAACAGCCCCGTACAGCCCGAAAACAGCCTCGAAAAGGTGGGAAACGTCCCGGTAAAGAACGTGTGTATGTGTGACGAGTGTTACGGTGATTCGTATCGAGTGTCCCTCATTCCACGTGGCTTTACATGTCCCGTTTAGTCTCGTTTAAGTTGTTAATATGTAAAGGGCTAAAGTATTATGTGACATGACTTGTGACAAGAGTTAGACCGAATGGTTGGGTTGACACGTGATTTTAAAATAATACGACATACAATGTTATATACATTTTAAGTGTTTGGTCAAGCGTAAAATATTTAAGTCAACTCGTTAATTCTTTTTAAAATGTATTTTAAAGTCCGTTAGCCACTTTAAAAGTATTTGAACATTTATAATTAATAAGACGGTTAAACGGTTTCTTAAAATATGCCTAAGAGTAACCTATCCATGGAGGTCCCGTGGGCGCATTATTGTGACACCGATAATGTGGCATCGACCGTAGCGGTGTATTTGTTTATATCTACGGCGTCTCCTTTTGATTACCCGGTAGTTGGTATGAGCTCTTAATTATTATATTTTGATAGGAGGCGTATGGATCGATCCTAGGATTTTGTTTTGATGGTGTACGTTCATCGTAGTGTCATACGAAACGTCACCGATATGGATGATTAGTGGAGTAACTACCCTATGATTTCATTTTGATACTTTGTTACATATTTGTTTTGACTCTTAGTGCATTATTTTATGAAATTTGCATCATGACATATGGTATTGTGGATCTATACATATTCGCACTTTGTTTTGAATCTAAGTTATTTTGAAAATAAGTTCGTTTTGAAATTAAATTTTTGCATGTCATACTATACTCCCTTATTCGTTATATCCGTTCACTGGGCTTTGGCTCAGTCGTATTCTTTGTTTTTCTTCTTATACGACAGGTAATCAAGGGGGCGTTGGGAACGAGGGAAGAGTGTAGAGTGGAGTGAACTTAGCACCTTGCCTTAGAGATTTCCTTCAAGATTTATTAGCTTATTTTGGTTTAGTAGTACTTTTGAATAAGTTTGTCAACTTTGGTTTGGACTATGGTTTGAATTCGAATAAGAATAACGCTCATTTATCTTTTAAGTTACCTTTATTTATAAGTATTGGCATTCGTAAGATTAGGGTCTTTACAGTCTACCTCCAAGACTTACATTCTTTGAATGAGAAATTTCTGAAAAACACCCTAAACTTCGAACCAGTTCTCGAAATTTTGAAAAATGCTGATGAAGCAGCAAAAACTGTAAACGACCTTAACAGTAAAAAGTTGGATGATAAAGGATAGTATATTGGCAAAGCTCAGAAAAAGAGAAGCTTTGGAACTGGAAAACGGATTGAGCAAAGTATGAAGGAGGCTGTGGACAAATCACAAAGGCTGAACCTGCCTTCAAAGAATCCAAATGATTCAGTACTTGCTGAATTCATTAACGAATACCTTGCTCCTGACTCTAAACCCCTGCGGACAATATCCTTCATCATCCTCTGATATTAGACATTCTAAGATATCATCGTATCTTTCATTATAAATATCATCCATACTTCTGAAGATATTTTTATAATTATTCTTATCTGAAATCATTTACCTTTTCGCGCTATCTGTATTATATCATAAAAGAAACTATTTTAGTTTCTAAATTCTGAAACATTCGAGTTTAAAATAGGAATATTCTTGAAGAAGTGTTGGGAGCTGAAGCATGAGTTAGTATAATATAATGACACTTGATCAACGTGATTATATTACAGTAATTCATGCTGAGTTTCTAAATGGAACATGATGATTCACAGATCATAACGTCATCATGTGCTATGTTACACGACTCTTGTATTCTCTTCGATCTCTAAATATCAAGAAAATATTTCTTGATGATTCGGCCTTTTCCGAGGTATTCTGATAATTTGACAAGTCAAGATCGTGCCATTACAATTTCCTTCCTAGAACATTAACAATGTTCATTCCGAAATTTATATCTGCGAATCCTGGACCATTACAAGCGGTGCTTAATCACAAGAAGAAGAAACGAAAGGACAAAGCTCCGAACTAGAAATGGGAGTATAAATCATAGCAAATAGAAGAGAGCATTAACTGTGGATGACAATGATTATAGAAGAAGCAAGGACTTTGAAATATAAGGGAAGATATAAAACCCAACAACAACCCAGAAATCACAAACCGTATATATCAATGCATATAGCAATATAAAGACACGGGAGAACTAAAAACACTATAAAACCAAGAGTATAGTAGAAGTAAATAGATTTTTCCGGAGGCAGATGAAAAAGAAGAGCGACAGATATGAAAGTGAGGAGTATATCAAGAATCAGCACTGGATGAAGCATATTGACAAATACTTTAAAATATGAGTTGAGAAGGTGTGAATTGTAAGAAAACAAATGAGGTGGATTTATAGTAAAATATCCGACAGAGAAATCAAAATGGATTATCGCATTAATTTGAAGAGGATCATAATTTCCTTAATCGCCGAATAATCAAATCCAATATAGATTACAAAGATTTTCTTTTCGAAGATCAATCGTGATGACGTCAAAAGATACGACGAATCACTATCATCTTATTTCATTCATTTACGATAACTTCACTCACACGCTTCGAGTAATCGAATTATTTTATCCATTCTCCTTGAACATGATAAAACTCTATAATCGTTATAATAACATTCTCATTGTTAGTCATGACGACCTCTATCAAATTTCGGGGACGAAATTTTTTTAACGGGTAGGTACTGTGATGACCCGGAAATTTCCGACCAAATTTAAACTTTAATCTTTATATTTTTCCTACACGATAAGCAAAGTTTGTTAAGTTAAATCTCAAGAATTTTAAACTGTGTTCATACATTCATTATAACCTCGACCAAATTCTGACGATTCACGAACCGTTATATATAAATAGATATGTATATGTATATATATATTATAACTTGAGAATATTAATAAAGTATTAAACGTATAATACTTTACACGAACGTATTTGTTTCAATATGATTTTTGACAAAATTAAAAAAAATATATTAAATGATTGAATTATCAGAAACATTGAATTATGATTACAAGTCTCTGTTGAGAGGTCCACTATGATTTGAGAAAATCTATTCCTCTTAACGATATTCAGAATAATTTGTAAAGCTATTTATAAATAAAAACAAAAAGTGTCATTTACGAAAGTTAGACATAAGTTAGTGGAGAATTGGTTTCCATAATATTCTATTAATCTATTTTCAAACGTACAAAGATGTTTTCAGTTTAAAAAGAACTTTATTATTAAAACGTATATAAGTTTTATAAATATCTAGAATCACTTTTGACAACTCATTACTTAACCAGTATAATAAATATAACGATATTTATATTTTATTTCATTAAATATATATAACGATTTAAATTAATATTATATATATTTATACGCGTATTATACATACATAGTTTTTATACTTTTACTATACTTTAACTTTACCTTTACTTTACTTTAATTTTAATAATTCACTTTAATAATTCATACTTTAATAATTCACTTTAATAATTCATACTTTAATAATTCACTTTAATAATTCATACTTTAATAATTCACTTTAATAATTCATACTTTAATAATTCACTTTAATAATTCATACTTTAATAATTCACTTTAATAATTCATACTTTAATAATTCACTTTAATAATTCAAAAATCTATTATAAATAGAATTCAATAAGTTTCATTATTTCATAGAAACTTGAAAATATATTTCTCTAAACTCTCTCAATCGATTTATATATATATATATATATATATATATATATATATATATATATATATATTTGCTCTGTATTATTTCAAGATATTATTAGTATACATAAAATATTACGACGGAGTGCTGTCCGAGTGATTTCAAAATAGTTTTTTTTAATGAGTCGAAGCTAAGGAAATTATGGGTTATAGCTATGAAGGTGATGGGTATGGTTCATAGGTATGCTCGTGAGATCAATCTAGTGTTTATCATCTCCGTTGCGTCTACGTACTTTCCTGCAATATTGAATCTCAATATTGATACGTTCGTGAATCCGAGGCCAACATTGCACTTGTTAAATGACGTTATATGTATTTTTACTACGAAATACAGTATTGTGAGTTTCATTTGCTCCCTTTTATATATATTTTTGGGACTGAGAATACATGCGCTGTTTTTATAAATGTTTTACGAAATAGGCACAAGTACTAAAACAAATTCTACGTGGGTTTAAACCAGAAATATACCCTTAGCTTGGTAACATTAAACTACTTGTCTATATACGGTAGGCGCGAATCCTAAAGATAGATCTTTTGGGCCTGACAAACCCCATCCTGACTATGGGATGCTTTAGTACTTCGAGGTTATTTTAAATACACCGGATCTGTTGTACTTCAGAGGGTAAAACATGAACGTTAAGGCTTGTTATCGGGTGCCTACAACTTATAGAATACTTTTATACACTTACGAGTGTACATATATTTATAAACGGAAATCTTGTGTTCTATTAATATATTGAAATGATTGTTATGATAAACCTATGAACTCACCAACCTTTTGGTTGACACTTTAAAGCATGTTTATTCTCAGGTATTAAAGAAATCTTCCGCTGTGCATTAGCTCATTTTAAGGATATTACTTGGAGTCATTCATGGCATATTTTGAAAGACGTTACATTCGAGTCATTGAGTTCATCAAGATTATTATTAAGCCAATTATAGTTGGATGTATTATGAAATGGTGTGCATGCCGTAAACTTTCGTTGAAAAGAAAGTTTGTCTTTTAAAAACGAATGCAATGTTTGTAAAATGTATCATATAGAGGTCAAATACCTCGCGATGTAATCAACTATTGTGAATCGTTTATAATGTATATGAACGGGTCCTTTCACTTTGTGTTGACGTTTTTAAGCATGTTTTTCTCAGGTGCTTAAGGTTACTTCCGCTGTGCACTAGTCTTGCCGTAGACACCCCCTGCTCTAGTGTTATCACTGCATGAATTGTTTATCTTGCATTCAAACTTTAATACATTTGAAACTATGTTTTGTAACGACCTAAGGGTCACATACATTTATTCATGCTTGGTATTCGTAAAAGCATACTGTTGGTGTAAAACATTTGATGTCGATTATGACGTCATCTTTCTATCGTGAATGCAACTTCTTTAATTACAGCATATAGTACTTAACCTTGTAATGATCCTGTTGTTGATGATTCGTACACAATGGTTTTGTACGGGGCATCACACACAACCGCCATTCACAACCAACTACAACCACCTTAGTTCATTCACCACCGATACCCTTCATCTCATCCGGCCATCTTCAACCATCTTCCACCATCACCCATATTTATCACTACCCTACAACCGTCTTAAACCATCACTAAACACCACCATCTTGCATCATCGTGACCCACTTCAACTCAAGGCACCACTGTCTTTCTTTTTTTCTGTTTCCTGCTCGAACTCGATTGTTAATGATGTTGTTTTCTTCATATATTTTTCTATTTTGCTAATGAAGCATGATTCTATGTTGGTGATGATAAAGATAGATGATAATAAGGATGAGCTGTGATGATGAATAATAAGGATGAAGGAAATAATGGTGAGTTGTTAAACTAATGATAAAGTGGAAGTAAATAATAAAGGTTGTCCTGATTAAAGAATACAAGGAATAATGAACACCGTATTTCTTTTATATACTGGGGCTTCTATTTGTTTTAGATAAAGGGGCTACTTCTTGGGCCTCTAATGGACTTCTATACCAGGGCTTCTTTAACATATAAATGGACTCACGTTGATGAAGCATCATTTAGTACATCTAATAAAAGATATATGCACGTTGGCAATTCAAAACGCGTATGGCCAGGTGAAACATTATTTTTAGCAAATATAGATATTTTATCTCGGTAATAAAGATATAAAGATGATAGTTTAAGATTATGGATAAGATGATAACAGAAGAAATGATAATGATGATCGAAGAGGGTGGCGGTTTAAATGATAAAAATGGTTACGTTAATGATGCGGTTAAGATGTTAATAGTATGATAAAAATGATAGGATAAAGATGAAATAATGATGATTTATTGAGAATAAGGTATATAGGATGATAATGACGATCGATGTTGGATGATGATATTGATAGAGATGATATAAGTAAACGATGATGATGGAGGTCTTTTCTTTATCTGTAACGTCCTCCCAATAGGGTCTGGAAGTAACGTCACTATTATCAAAACATACCAACATATTATAATAAACGAGAACAATACTAAATGATGAATTTAACTTTAATGAGTACGCATCGGAAAATGAAATGTTGTTACAATGACAGGAATAACAATATCGTAAATGTTCACATGCAGAAGTAATAAATGCGATATCTCTTGATCCTATGTCCAAGTAGCATCACATAAGCAGTAAGTATAAGAGCTTGAATCAAACAGCACCTAAGACAAAACATGCTAAAGTGTCAACCAAAAAGGTTGAGTGAAGTTCATAGGTTTAACAAAAAGTTTGTCGTTGTTTTAGACCACAAGATTTAGTTTGTAAAGTTGATCTCCCGCAGGATCAAAAAGTTATGCCAATGCGTGATATTTAGACTAAACGTTCAAGTTTGCCCCATGACAAGTTGTGTTTGTCCTTGTCGGTTTAATTTCATTATTAAGTAATACAATGACTTGGTCAAAAGTATCGGGGACGTTACTCCCGATAGGCCTACCCCCAATAATTAAGCATGCCGCAGCAATTAAAAATATCACTGTAGGGACTTAGTCGAACATAGCCGGGTATAGCATAGTTTAACAGTTTGGTACTTGTGTCTAAAGTGTAAAAAGTAAAAACAGCATGTGTCTCACCCCAAGTAAAAGTAAGTAGGTTTGCTAGTAATTAAAGAGGGCTATGAATTCACCTTAGTAAGTAGAGAGAGAGTTATTTCTCGGAATAAAGAGTTGAACGAGTGAGCAGGAAAGTCAACCTATTGACATTTAAGAGTAGTTAAGTGCTTTGCCCATGTTTAAGTTTAAGTATGTGTTTAAGTATAGTTTGTTTTACTAAGTTTCTATTCCTAGTAAGTTACTATTTTTATAAAGTTTCCATTTTTAGAAAGTTTCTTATTTTACTAAGTTTCTATGACTAGAGAGTTTCTACTTTTATCAGTGTTTTCCATTTTAGGATACTTGTCGTATTAGATAAGCTTCCAATCACCCCTTTCCCTTCGAATGGCTAATTTAGATCTAGGGGCTTGAGCCATAGGACCCTTTAAATCGGAAATCCAAACTCTCTGCCTAGAATCTCATAGAAACCATTCGTCAAGAAAGTTCGAAGATCTATACATCTCTAATACATATCCTAAAATGTTTTTATGTTACAATATAAGTAGTAGGTTATAGGTGCTAGTAATAGTAATAGTGTATACATGTTATTTATTTTATTTTTAATTGCATATAATTTATAAGATTATTTACATGTTTCGGTAAAAATAATAACCGAAGTAAAAAGTAAAAAGTAAAAAGTAAAAAGTAAAAAAAATAAAAAGTAAGAAAAGAGTACTTACTAGTAGTAATTCTTCAAAGAGAGAATGAGAGAAATTTTGGTGTGAGTTTGAATGAGAAATGAGGGGTATTTATACTTGAAAAAAATTAGGTAAAAAGAATAAAATAATTAAAATAAAAAGAAATATTTTAATACTTAATGGGATTTTAAAATTAAAAAAATATTAAATGTTAGGTCTTGGGATAATGCACAAAATAAAATAATAAAAGTAGTTTTTCCATTAAAATTTTAAATTAAAAAGTAATTTATTTATTTATTTTTATTTTTTTTCATTTATTTTAAGGATTTTTTTATTATATAAATAAACAAATTGATTTAATGCTTTTTCAAGAATATTTGTCAATAATATATATATATTTTTTTGTTTTATTTAATTAATAAATACAAATTTTGCAAAAAAATAATAAATAATTTGGTATTTTGTATTTTTAATAATAATTATGATTTTAATTATTAACTATAGTTTTAGTAAGTTTGTAAATATTATTACATTTATATATAATTGGATTTATTATATAGTTAAATATATAATACATTAACTAAATAATAAAAGTGATACAAAGTTTATATACTTAGTTAAATTATGTCAAATTATATAAATTAATAATATATTATTTATTTAAGCGTACATTGTTGACTAAAAATTACTATTCGGTCAATATTTAATTGTATATAACAACCCTTAATACATATAGTCAGACATATAACCCTAGGGTTAATTCAGTAATTTAGAAGTCGAAAAGTGAGGGTTGTTACATTATCGATTGCACACCCATCTACACGAACCCAGATAACATTCAAGATGATATAAGTGATGATGTTGTTAAACTGAGATGACGAGGTTGATGATAATATAGGTGATCGTGATTTTACGTAGTTTGGAATAGGGAAGATTATGTTAATCAAGATGTTAATCAAATGGTGATAATGAATGAGATCGTGAAATGAAAGGATGATGATGATGAAATTTTGATAAAGATTGTAAACTGTTAAATGATTATTCACGCGAGTATTAACAGAAACAAATTAATGGTTCATTGGTCTAGAACGTACTTTGTGAAGCAAGACGTCGCGAGTTCGATCCTGGGCGGTGGCATTTTTTTTTTAGAAAAAGAGGAAAGAAGGAAACCGAATTAGTTGGGTTGAATAAAATTTATGTGGGGATTTAATCAGAAAAGCATTAATAGAGGAATATTTGAGAGTGTTGATGGGTGAGCGGGAGGTTGTGGGTTCGAGCCCGGACAAGGGCGTTTATATTTTTTAGGCTTATTACATAAAGGTAGCTTTTCTATTATTTTTATTATTATTATTAACATTAGTATTAGTATTGTCATTAAGTATTATTATTAGTAGTATTATTAATATTATTATTAGTATTATCATAAAAATTATCATTTTTTATTATTATTAACAAAAGTATCTTTACTAAAATTATCATTTTAAGTATTATCATTCTTATTATTATTATTATTATTATTATTATTATTATTATTATTATTATTATTATTATTATTATTATTATTATTATTATTATTATTATTATTATTATTATTATTATTATTATTAGTATTATTATTATTATTATTATTAATGTTATTATTATTATTACAGTATTATTATTGCTACAAACATAATAATATTATTTACATAAATATTTACATATAACAAATTTTGATTTAACAATATAAGTATATAGATATATATGTATTAGTATAACTACATGTATAAATATTAATATACAAAATAAATATATATATAACCTTTAGAATAACAAATATATTACTAAATTAAATAAGTAATTTATATAAACTAGTTTGATTATTATTACATGTTAATTATATGTGTTAATATATATACTTGATATAGGTTCATGAATCCAAGGCCAATCCTGCATTGTTCAGTATCGTCGTATGAATATTTTTACTACAAAATATTGTATTGTGAGTTTCATTTGCCTTTTTACCCTTTATATTTTTTGGCTGAGAATACATGCGAATTTTTATAAATGTTTTACAAAATAGACACAAGTACATGAAACTACTTTCTATGGTTGAATTATCGAAGCCGAATATGCCCCTTTTTGCTTGGTAGCCTAAGAATTAGGGAACATCACTAATTTTGAGAATTAGTGCACGCCTAATTGACGCGAATCCTAAAGATAGATCTATTGGGCCTAACAAACCCCATCCAAAGTACCGGATGCTTTAGTACTTCCATTTTTATATCATGTCCGATGGATGTCCCGGAATGATGGGGATATTCTTATATGCATCTTGTTAATGTCGGTTACCAGGTGTTCAATCCATATGAATGACTATTTTTTTTCTCTATGCATGGGACGTATATTTATGAGAACTGGAAATGAAATTCTTGTGGTCTATTAAAATGATAAAAATTAATGATTATGATAAACTAATGAACTCACCAACCTTTTGGTTGACACTTTAAAGCATGTTTATTCTCATGTATTAATGAAATCTTTCGCTATGCACTTGCTTATTTTAAAGATATTACTTGGAGTCTTTCATGGCATATTTCGAAGAACGTTGCATTCGAGTCATTGAGTTCATCAAAGATTATTATTAAGTCAATTTATAGTTGGATAGTGGATATTATGAAATGGTATGCATGCTTGTCAATTTTCGATGTAAAGAAAGTTTGTCTTTTAAAAACGAATGCAATGTTTGTAAAATGTATCATATAGAGGTCAAATACCTCGTGATGTAATCAACTATTGTGAGTCGTTTATAATGTATATGAACGGGTCCTTTCAGTTGGTATCAGAACGGTGGTCTTAGCGAACCAGGTCTTGCATTAGTGTGTCTAACTGATAGTTGTTTAGATGCATTAGTGAGTCTGGACTTCGATCGTGTCTGCATGTTAAAAGTTTTACTTATCATTTCTTGTCGAAAATTACCTGTTTATCATCCTTAGGAAATTACCTGCTTATCATTCTTAGTCTAGACACATCTTACTGCATTGATTGCATGAATAATGTATAGACGAAATTCATATCTTATCGTATCTGCTAATTAATATCTTAGCGTATCTGTTACTGTAAACTTTGCCTGTCATATTCCGAAAGTTCTTCCGTAATTTACGGGATCTTTTATAATATATATAGGTATTCTATGTAATTAGAATATCATCTAATATCCGAAAATCATTTCAGATCGAAATCCTTTACCTAACTGTGCAAGATGAATTCTGTAACCAGTTTGAGTTCCTCGGATTTCGACAGCTATTCCGATATGGATTTTCACCTAAACTCTGAAAGCAGTGTCACCAGAATGAATCAGCCAATCATCCATCCCCAATTCATCTGATGGGTTCGTAGTCGACTTAATCAATGGAGACGCGCAGAAGGCGATCCCTTCCACTAACCGAATTCACCTCTTGATGAAGAACCTGAAGCACTTATCGGCGAACCTGTTCGTAATTCCATTTTCACCCTCATTTCCCGAATATCTCGCCACGACTATATCATATGAATGATTATTTTTGTCTCTATGCATGGGACGTATATTTATGAGAACTGGAAATGAAATTCTTGTGGTCTATTAAAATGATAAAAATGAATGATTATGATATACTAATGAACTCACTAACCTTTTGGTTAACACTTTAAATCATGTTTATTCTCAGGTATTAATGAAATCTTTCGCTGTGCACTTGCACATTTTAAAGATATTACTTGGAGTCTTTCATGGCATATTTCGAAGAACATTACATTCTAGTCATTGAGTTCATCAAAGATTATTATTAAGTCAATTTATAGTTAGATAGTGGATATTATGAAATGGTATGCATGCCTGTCAATTTTCGATGTAAAGAAAGTTTGTCTTTTAAAAACGAATGCAATGTTTGTAAAATGTATCATATAGAGGTCAAATACCTCACGATGTAATCAACTATTGTGATTCGTTTATAATGTATATGAACAGGTCCTTTCAGTTGGTATCAGAGCGGTGGTCTTAGCGAACCAGGTATTGCATTAGTGTGTCTAACTGATAGTTGTTTAGATGCATTAGTGAGTCTGGACTTCGAACGTGTCTGCATGTCAAAAGTTTTGCTTATCATTTCTTGTCGAAAATTACCTGTTTATCATCCTTAGGAAATTACCTGCTTATCATTCTTAGTCTAGACACATCTTACTGCATTGATTGCATGAATAGTGTATAGACGAAATTCATATCTTATCGTATCTGCTAATTCATATCTTAGCGTATCTGTTACTGTAAACTTTGCCTGTCATATTCCGAAAGTTCCTCCGTAATTTACGGGATCTTTTATACTATATATAGGTATTCTATGTAATTAGAATATCATCTGATATCCGAAAATCATTTCATATCGAAATCCTTTACCTAACTGTGCAAGATGAATTCTGCAACCAGTTCAAGTTCCTCGGATTTCGACAGCTATTCCGATATGGATTTTCACCTAAACTCCGAAAGCAGTGTCACCAGAATGAATCAACCAATCATCCATCCCCAATTCATCTGATGAGTTTGTAGTCGACTTAATCAATGGAGACGCGCAGAAGGCGACCCCTTCCACTAACCGAATTCACCTCTTGATGAAGAACCTGAAGCACTTACCGGCGAACCTATTCGTAATACCATTTTCACCCTCATTTCCCGAATATCTCGCAACGACTATATCATAACTCAGATTCTAAACCTTATTCATTCACCCGTTCTTACAGAAAATCATCCCGGAGTAATAAGTCAACGAACTACGCGCCCGAGTTGTAGCCTTGAAAAATATGGTGCAAAACGTACCAGCTTCAACAACATCAATACCAGTACCACCAACAACCCAAGTTCAACATCTCACACCTCAACATCTTATGTACCTCGAGCATAATCATCAATCTGCGAATCGTTCTACATCATTTATCTTCGTTCGACATGGCGATTATGTAATCTCTAATGTTTTAGAGATTATATATTCTTATTCTAACGGTAAATCAAATGAGTTTAATATCATATTGACTCATTAAATCCATGATTACATCTGAAGAAAATATATATGTATATATATTTTTTCATAAAGACTGTAATTAAAAATTCTTTCGTACAAACTGTTAATGGTGAAAATATTTTAACGGGTAGGTAATACCCGAGAAATATTTAAATTTCACATTAATAAGTTATACAGTACATTCTTCCAATCTGATTCAACAGTCATTTACTATCCTACTTACATTCACAGATATACATATCCGTTCACCACAGAATAACCATTTTCATTCAATTTTATATTTGAATTTTGACCTATCAAAATCCGACAAGTGGCATAATGAAGAAAACATTGGACAAAATAAAATTTGTTAGAAACAAACAAATTAACTATGAGAAATTTTGTTAAGAATCCACGCTAACAAAATCCTAGCTAACTGTTCCTAACTAACTGTTAATTCCTTATTGTACATTTAATTATCGCAATTTAATTCTTGCAATTTTATTTATTGTCATTTACATTCTGTTATTTATTTTACGCGCTTTATTTATCGTCATTTAAATACTGTTATTTACGCATTTAAATATCGGGACACGTATATAAGGTTTTGACATATCATATCGACACATCTATATATATTATTTGGAATAACCATAGACACTCTATATGCAGTAATGCTGGAGTTAGCTATACAGGGTTGAGGTTGATTCTACAATAATATATATACTTTGAGTTGTGATCGAGTCTGAGACATGTACACGGGTCACGATACGTATTAATTAATTCGAATATTAACTGTGGACTATCAACTGAGGACTATCAACTGAGGACTATCAACATTGGACAATTAAAATGAATTAAAATATTGATTATAACATATGAAACTAAACAATTCTTCAAGTTGCTACTTGATTTCATCTTAAACCTCGTTTGTATCTTAACGATTACAATCTACGTTCAAACATTTCATGATTCTTGAAAACACCTCAATCGAGAGAATGAACCAACCGCACTTCATCTACGGAAGAAAAGATTGATGCATATAGTTATGCACCTGAAAAACTCTTGGAACCTGAATAAATGTTTAACACTTATCTGTGCTAGCTCCTTTGACGTTGTTATTACCGAAAATAACTTTGCAATCCCTTTCCAAAGTATCCAATTTTTTCACATCTTCAGCAAATCAATTTTGACTTATCATTCGAATAAACTCTATGATAACCTTGATATATAAGTTTGCCTTTCATCATCGTTTTCGGGAAACCGTTTATATTCCACCATATTAGCAGTAAACTTATCAGCAACTTCATTGATCTTTGACCTTCCGAAGAATCATTATATTCGTTGCAACCCTATCATATACTCATTCGCACCTTGTAACAAGAATTTCCATACCAATTACCGAGAATCAGCAATCAGTATTTTAAAATCTCGTAGTATGCCTACATCAACAGTTATATGTATACATATAACATTTATCTCTTAGAATTATGATCTTCCATTCTGAAATTCTGAAAAAAAAACTGAATACAACAGCAAAAACTGTACACGACCTTAACAGTCGAAGGTATAAAGATAAAGAATAAGTGTGTTGGCAAAGCTCAGAAAAGTTGGAACTGGAAAACGGATTAAGCAAACCGTGAAGGAGGCTGTGGACAAATCACAAAGACTAAACCTGCCCTCAAAGAATCCAAATAATTCAGTACCTGCTGAAGTCATTAACGAGTAACTTGCTTCTGATACTAAACTCTTGCGGACAAATTTTCTTCATCATCCATCGATATTAGAAATTCTAAGATATCATCGTACCTTTCTTTATTAATATCCTCAATATTTCTGAAGATATCTTCATAAATATTCTCGTTCGATATTAATTACCTCCCCAAGTTATCTGTATTACATCATAAAAGAAACTATTTTAGTTTCTAAATTCTGAAAACTTCGAGTTTAAAATATGAATGTTATTGAAGTAATGTTAGGAACTGAAGCATGAGTTAGTATAATATAATGACAATTGATCAACGTGATTATATTACAGTAAGTCATGCTGAGTTTCTAATGAAACGTGATGATTCACAAACCATAACGTCATCATGTGCCATGTTACACGACTCTTACATTCTATCAAACCTCCAAACATATCGAGAACATATCTTCCTGATAATTCTATCGTTTCTCTTGAATTATGGTAATTTAACCAATCCAGATCGTGCTATTTTAATCTCTTAGAATATTAGTCATGTTCATTCGAAATTTCATACCTATGAATTCTGGACAATTATTCGCTTGACTTAAAGTCGGGAAGAGAAAGCAAAAGGATGGAACTCCAAAATATAACGAAACGAAGAGGTTGGATTTATAGTGAAACAAATCTTATATAGATTCGAAGATTATCTTTAAATTCCTGGAATTCCGGAAATCAACCCTGACTACGTCACCAGACAAGACGAATCTGCATTAATTCATTTCACTCTTTTATGATAGCTTCATTCGTACTCTTCGAATAATCGAATTGTTTTATCCATATTACTCAATGATGATAAAACTCTATTTATCAACTCATATTCGTAATGAAAAACATTTTCATTATTAGCCATGACCACCTCACTCAAATTTCGGGACGAAATTTCTTTAACGGGTAGGTACTGTGACGACCCGGGAATTTTCGACCAAATTTAAACTTAATCTTTATATGATTTTGATACTATAGGTAATGTATGTAATGCTGAGTTTAGAAAATTTTGAAAACGATATTCATATATTCAATTGACCTTCGACTGCTCTCGACGATTCACGAACAATTAATTGTAAATAGATATGTGTGTATGTATATATAAATAATAATTTGAAATATAATTTAAAGTATTATATGTAGTTGTTATTAAATGTTAATAAAATAAAAATAGGATAATATAATAATTATTATTTAAAATATATCCCTTTATATAAATAAAGTATATTAAAAATAAATATTAAATGATTGTAATACTCATTTGATGTTTCGATTGATATTAAGCAAGACAGATTCAAACTTATCTGATTTTAAAATAAACGGTGATACGAAAATGAGTCCTATAAATTTTAGGCTTATTAAAAATGTATTTAGGAACTATTTGTTAAGTTTTAACACTTTTTATATTTTACCCATAAATGAGAGGGACAGTTGATGTAATTTTCATTTAACAAATTAAGGATCGAATTTTATACCATAGTGACCAAAATAAATAGATATAGTTAGTCTAAAAATTTGGGCTTTTTCTGAGACCTTTTATCCGCCACTAATTTCAAATAGTGCGCGATACATAGTGCGTGCAAACTGTCGGTAGGATGAGAACAATTGAGTTCACGGAGTGTTTTACTATTATTATTTTATTATTTTATTTACTATTATTAGTATTGTAGTTTACAATATTATATAATTAGTGGAGTGATAGATATTTTGAGATCACTAATCGTTGATTTAATAGTTTCTTGTTTCTTCCTTTACCACTGAACATTTATATATGCACATATAGGTGCATATGATTACAAGCATTATCATCTAATACTACATATCTATATATACTTACATATAAGTGTATATACACACTTATGATCAACCAACCCGTTCATCATCCATCGGCCTAATCATCCTACTACTGAGCCACCATCCTCCACCATTCCACCACATAACCACCGGCCACTACCCTTGTTAACCACCAAGACCCATTTAAACACAATCACCTTAAAATTTCCACCATATAACCATAACAAACACCCCAATCTAATGTTTTGTTTCTGCTAATCCTGTTCACGGGAACGACTCATCACCATCATCTATAAAATAAACCATAAATCAATTTCCAAGAGGTTGTTTCCTGTTTTGGCACACAATGTAACGACCTTGGATTTTCTAACGTTATTTATTAATAATTGTTATTATTAATACTTGTGATTTAACGAATGTATGTTATTACATTTGTTTATTACCATGATTGTTCATACGTGACTTTGAATGCCTGAATCGTCTTTGTGACACACGTACATTACCCGAATAATATTTTTGAATATTATTTACATTCATGATTAAGTTTCATTAATCACTTTGATTAACTATGGATATTAGTTAATTACTTGGACTTTTGTTGGATTAACTTGTTAATTACATACATACTTGGGCTTTAATGGTACATGGGCTTAGAAGCCCACCCTACCCATATTAATGGACTTAATTAGCCCAACATTCATGTAAGTAATACTTGGAACTAAACTAGAAGACTTAACTTAGTAAAGAATCTTGTTACTTGTTCTCCCCATGCAAGCTCACCCATTAACCAACTTTAAGGACAATTGCATGCAAGTAACTAGTGAACAAAACCTTTCCTCCTCCCTTTCCCCAAAACCGTCAGCCTCCTTTGCTAATGGGAGAGTTCTTTTGCAATTTTTCTTATTACTTCACTCATACTTCCTCTCATTTTAACACACACACTTACTTGCATTTCTCTCTCAAGCTTTTTCTCTCATTTTACTTTCTAAATTGTAAGTAACAAGCTTGTGTTCTTCCTTCTTTTTCTCTTGTAAAACCGAAACCAAAACACCCCTTTATCATCATTCTTTGCTTGTTTAAATCACTTGTTCTTTGATTGTTGTTAATTACTTGTTGTTTACTTACTTGTTGATGATTACTTACTAGTAACAAGAATCAAACTTTCTAGTTTGAATTCTTCTTTTATCTTGTATTTACAAGAACACACAAGAACATAAACTTTCTAGTTTATGTTCTACTAATATGTTAAAAGATTTTAAGTTCATGGTTGTAAAATCATTACTTGTAAGTCATGTTTGTAAACTTAAAGTTTACATTCTTAAAGATCAAACTTTGGTTTGAATCTTTAAAGTATGAACAACCCATGAACTAGTTACTTGTTTACTTAGCTTGTTTCTTTATATTATACACTTTAATTTCATGTTTGTTGGTTAAGATTGGTCAAGTGTTACTAGTTAACTTTGATCTCATTAATCTTGAACTAAAAGTTAACTTTAAAAAGTTCAAGAACATGTAAGTAAGCTTTCTTTAATTATAACTTGGTACACTTATGTTAGATCTAGACTTTTGGGTCTAGGATCTTCAAGATCTAACTAAGAACTATGTTCTACAACTTAAGATCTTGATTTTATAAGTTTATTTTCAAGTTGTAACTTAATATTACTTTTACATTTCATGTATGTGTTGAATCTAAGACTTTGATGTAACTTTGGTTCATCAAAACACTTGCAACACTTAAGTGAGTTGTGCTTCATGTCTTAGATTTACACTTGGGTTATGATGGTCAAAACTTGGTGAAAATGATGCAAACACATCAACGAGTTGTACACTTGAAGCTATATGCATCAAGGATGAGAACCATGATAAGCATCGAGCACCAAGAACCACCGGAACCTACTGACCCTATTGTTCTACTATTTCTGTGTCTGAACCGTATGACCTGGGCTACTGTAATTATAGTTTTCAGATATCTCTGTTCGAGTAGATAACTTTTCATATAGGACTCGTCTTAATCCGAGTTACGGTTTAGGATTTATGGCCCTCCGATCGTCACTATGTCCATTTAACATTGTGCTGAAAAATTCTGACCTACTCGCACTTAGACCGTTGCCACGGTCAAACAAAGACGAGTTTGATTCTTTAATTTTTACCACAACTAAAGGACTCATATACGGAGCCATGGCCACTGGTCTCACCTTATTTCAGTAGGTATAGAGGCCGTGGTGACCGACCGAACTCAGCCTTTGTTTTAAACTCTTTTCATGAACGAAACTTACTTTACACCTTTTGTTTGATGATGAATGATGATGACCCTTAAGACCTTATTTACATACTTTTAAACCTATTCGGACAATTTACTGACTTAGTACTATTTGACTTGGGTTGAGGACTTCCCGGACCTACACACTTGCTTATTTCCCGAGTCATACTTTACCGCTACTTTATCATTGTGAGTTATAGCATTCCCTTTTTACTTTAACTTATTTTGGTAACTGAGAATGCATGTGGATTTTATGTTTTACATACTAGGAACGAGTACTTAAACTTATATATGTGTGGGTTATACAACGGCATAAACATTCCCTTTAGCTCGGTAACGTTTAGTCATTGGTTTTTGAACCGGTGAACGCGAATCTTAGATATGGATCCATAGGGTTTGACACCCCCACTCAGGCTAGTCGCGCTAGCATTTAACGAGTGTTTAATACTTCGTAAACATACGCACTTGCCAAGTGTACTTTCAGGGGGTATAAACATTAAGTTAGTTACCAAGTACCCACGGTTAACATATACTTTATCATACTGTTTTGAAATGCTCTTTGTAGCACTGAAATCTCGTGGTCTACCTTACATACTGTTATACTTAAACTATAGCTCACCAACCTTTGTGTTGATATTTTTAAGCATGTTTTTCTCAGTTGCTTAAGGTTACTTCCGCTGTGTACTAGTCTTGTCGTAGACACCCGCTGCTCTAGTGTTATCACCGCATGAACTGTTTATCTTGCATTCAAACTTTAATACATTTGAAACTATGTTTTGTGACAACCTAAGGGTCACATACATTTATTCATGCTTGCTATTCATAAAAGCATACTGTTGGTGTAAAACATTTGATGTCGATTATGACGTCATCTTTCTATCGTGAATGCAACTTCTTTAATTACAGCATATAGTACTTAACCTTGTAATGATCCTGTTGTTGATGATTCGTACACGATGGTTTTGTACGAGGCATCACATTTGGTATCAGAGCATTGGTTGTAGGGAATTAGGTTGCATTAGTGATTCTAAGACCGACCCGAGTAGGATTCACTAATAGGACTAATCTACAACTTGCTAGTTTACTTGTTTCCGCTGAACTTACTGCATGCCGCTGCTTACTTTTACTGCTATATGCCGTATGCTACTACATGATTTCACTACTGCATGATATTACTTTTAACAACCCGTCCTAATCCTCCTGGACGAAGTCATCAACATTTGGTCCCATTGCGATGATCGACTCCAAATAATGTCCTTAACATGAGCAAATGCACAGCGGAAGACTTAATTCGTACCTGAGAATAACATGCTTTAAAATGTCAACATAAAGTTGGTGAGATATAGGTTTGATGCTAGCAGCGTTATAACTATGGACCACAAGATTTCATATTTTTAAACATAATACACTCGCAAGTGTATGAAAGACATTCTAAGTTTGTTGAGCACCTGGTAACCAAACTTTACAAGTATAAAACAGCACATATTCCCTTTATATATAATCGCACTACACCGTACCAAGTGTAGCCACCTAAACGAAGTACTGTGCAACCGTTGAAAACTGGTCGTCCAGCCCGGTTGGGGATGTCAGCCCGATAGATCTATCAACAGGATTCACGTTTACACTGGCCCATGTAATTAATAGTTACCAAGTTATAGGGAGATATGCAGTGGTACAACTCAACGTAGAACGTAGTTTTTGTCACTTGTGTCCATAACCTAAATCATTTATAAAAGTAGCGCATGTATTCTCAGTCTAAAAATATTTAGAGTTTAAAAGGGACTATATACTCACCATACTGTATTTTGTAGTAAAAATACATATAACATCACTGAGCAAGTGTAACGTTGGTCTCGGATTCATGAACCTATATCATTATATATATATTAACTCATGTAATCACAATCGAACAACTTATATATTTATTAAATATATACTATATTACTTATTTTATTTTAGTAATATAACTGTTAATTCAAATGTTATATATATAAATATTGTGTTATATTGTTATAAATAATAACAACTAACAGAAAAGTAGGTAATACTAATATAGTTATATGTAATAAATATATTTTATATAAATATCATTTGTTTGCTAAATGTTAATTATAATACTACTACTATAATAATAATAATAATAATAATAATAATAATAATAATAATAATAATAATAATAATAATAATAATAATAATAATAATAATAATAATAATAATAATAATAATAATAATAATAATGATAAAAATAATAATGTCACTAAAAATAATACTAATAATAAAAATAATAATAATAATGTAGTTGTAATGTTATTAGTAATAATAATAATAATAATAATAATAATAATAATAATAATAATAATAATAATAATAACAAGAGTAATAATAATAGCTACCTCCCAAGAAAAATTCCAAAAATAAATGCTTATGCCTAGGCTCGAACCCGCAACCTCTCGCTTAATCACAAAACTCTCTAACCATCCCACCCCTCTTGTTTCATCTGGAATTTAATCATCCCAAAACTATAAAACCGTTTTCTTTTCTGTTTCTTCTTCTTCTTCTAATAAATAAAAAAAATGCCAGATACCAGATTTGAACCCATGACCTTCTGTTACCACAAGCGACCCATTAACCATTGATCTGTCACTTCGTTTTTGGCTTAAATCCTAGATTAATTAGTTTATCATGATGATACTTGAAACCCAAAACAAAACCCATTTTCATTCGTTCATCTCCGCAGAAAAAGAAAAGACGATAGCCAAATGGATTTGTGGCCCAATCGATGGAAGAGGAACATGGCCCAATAAACAATTCGAATGTTATGCTGTAAAATAAAATCTGTCGGTTTTATGGATTAATTCAAACCACTTGCTTACCTCTTGTCCCACCACTAACCTAACATCTAATTTCTTTTAAATCTTTCAAGTGATTACATGCTTGAATGTGTCGGCCAGTATTAATTTAAAACAGAAAATAGTAATATGAAACTCTTGATGAGAAGAAGTGTTCGATCAAGAACCAGCAAAATAAAAAAATATAAAAGTATTTTATCTTTCTTTTGACACCGCAGCCATACTTCTCTGTGTTGGTGTTCGAATGAAGTAGAAACAGAAACAAGCGAATAGCAGTGAGGTTTGTAAGGATCGTTTGGACTGAAACATATGTTTTGTTTAACAGTTCCGGTGGTTTTGGTGGTGTTGTGGTGATCAATTGAAGGTGGTGGTTTGTGGTGAGGTGGTGGTTTGTCGAACATTAACGGTTATAGTAGCAACAACAAGGCAAGTAGTAGTAACACAAGGTTTGGGTTGTGTTTCATGACGTTCTCGGTTAAAATCCGAAATGAAAGAGAGAGAGAGAGGTGGTTCGATGATGGATGAGAGTATTCAAGGTGATGAGTGTTGGAACCATCATGGTGATCGATTGTTGTTGGTGATTCAAGGTGGTTGATATGGTGATCTTGGGATGGCAGATATGATGGTCTTGGTGGTTCGAATATGACAGAAAATAAATAAGAATCTGCAGTAGCAGTTAGTAGTTTCCCAAGGTGGTGATGGCTTGTGGTTGTTAATGGTGGTCCGGTGGTGATGGTTGCCGGTGATGTGGTGGCGGTTGGGTTAGTGGTGATGAGTTTTAGGTGGTGATAACGGTGGATGATGAGCCATGGTGTCGGTTTATCAAAGTGGTGGAAGATTGGGATGGTGATAGGGTCTCGGTTAACAGAAACAACAACAATTCGAGTGGTTTGGTTTGGTTTTCAATGGTTCGGTTTGCAACAATAAAACGGGCAAAGTAGTAACAGGTGGGTTCGTTGGTGGATTGGTTTGTGTTCAACATGGAACATAAATATGTATGCAAGTGTGGTGCCTTTTCCTTCTTGATTATTATGGGGGTTGTGTAATTGATCTACTCTCCATATGTATATGCTTATGTAAATCTATATAATATATAGAGATAATAGTTAGAAGAAACAAAAACAGTAAGTTGATAGTTTTATCAAGTTCACGGGTTTAATGTAAAGTTGGTTAGATAAAGACTCTAGTGGACCACATATCTCTTTTCATTATTATTGATACCTTCTCCGTGATTAAGTTTTGACGTTTCTAATATAAGAACCGTACGACCCTTTATAATTAATCACTCTATTAAATTGCAATCGAATATATATACGTGTCTTTAAAAAAAAAACAACGTCCATACATTTCATAATTATACTAGAAATAATGTAAATGATGTTATGCCATTTAATATTTACTCATTTATATATATATACAATATTAATTATATATAAAAATCATATATATATTTAATATACATAATTATGTTTTAAATACACGTTGCAAATTATTTATATATCTAACAATCAATATTCCAACTTACGTCAATTAAACAAAGATATAACAGGTTTTAGTATATTGAAAAACGTTTTCGCATGTTTGAAAATAGATCAATCATTTGATATTATCTTTTAATTCCATCTATAATTATATTAAATATATATTGAAACAAATACGTTCATGTAAAGTATTATACATCTAATACTTTGTTTAGGGTTTTCACTTAATAAGTTTATATTATATACATATATCTATATATACCTAAATGTTCGTGAATCGTCAGGCATGGTCAAAGGGTAATTGATTACATAAATATAGATTTCAAAACTTTCGAGACTCAATATTAACAGATTTTTCTTATCGTGTCGGAAACATATAAAGATTAAGGTTTAAATTTGGTCGGAAATTTCCGGGTCATTACAGTACCTACCCGTTAAAGAAATTTCGTCCCCGAAATTTGATAGAGGTCATCATAGATAACAATAGGAATGTTTTCTTGACGAATGTAAGGTAATAATGGAGTTTTATCATTATTGAAAGATATAGATAAAACGATTCGATCATGTGAAGCGTACGAGTGAAGCTATCACAAAAGAGCGAAATGAGTAAATATATATTCGTTTCAACCGATGACGTAGTTATTATTGATTTCCGGGATTTAAGGGATTTAAAGAAAATCTTTGTAATAAGATTTGGTTCTTCAGCGATTAAGGAAATTAGGATCTTCTTTGATTTAATGTAGCAATCTGTTTTGATTTCTCTGTCGGATATTTCACTATAAATCCACTCCCTTCTTTCCTATATCTTTCATATCTCACATCTTCTACACTTCCTCCTCCAATTCATACCTTAAAGTATTCTTCAAAATGCTCCATCCCATTCTGATTCTTGTTATACTTCTAATTTTCATATCTTTCATTCTTCTCTTTCATCTGCCGCCAGAAGAATCTATTTACTTCTATCATTTCCTTGGAATTATAATGTTTTTAATTCTCCCGTGTCTTTACGTTGCAATACGTATTGATATACACGGTTTGTAATTTCTGGGTAGTTATTGGGTTTTATATCTTCCCTTATACTTCGATGTCCTTGCTTCTGCCTTCTATTGTTATCCATACTTAATGCTTTCTCCTATCTGCTGCGATTTATACTCCAATTTCTATTTTTGAAGCTTTATTCTTTCGTTTCCTCTTCCTGTCCCCGAGTCAAGCGAGTAATGGTCCGGAATTCGTAGGTATGAAATTTGGAATGAACATAGCTAATGCTCTCAGAACGAAATGGTAATGGCATGATTTTGATTTGTCAAATTACCAGATTATTCTGGAACAGACCGAATTATCAAGAAATATTTTCTTGATATTTTTAGAAATTGAATAGAATGTAAGAGTCGTATAACATGGCACATGATGATGGTACTGTGAATCATCACATTCTATTAGAAACTTAACATGACTTACTGTAATATAATGACGTGATCAAGTGTCATTATATTAGACTAATTCATGCATCAGTTCCCAACACTACTTCAAAACATTCATATTTTAAACTCGGAGGTTTCAGAATTTAGAAACTATCAGTTTCTTTTATGTTGTAACACAGATATTACGAAGTGATAAATGATCTCAGATAAAAATACTTATGGAAATATCTTCAGAAATATCGAGGATATTTATAATGAAAGGCTCGATGATATCTTAGATTTTCTATCATCGATGGATGATAAAGTAGATTTGTCTGTGAAGGTTTAGAATGGGGAGTAAGGTGTTTGCTAATGATTTCAGCAGACACGGAATTGTTTGGATTCTTTGAAGGCAGGTTCAGTCCTTGTGATTTATCCACAGCCTCTTTCATACTTTGCTCAATCCGTTTTCCAGTTCCAAACCTTCTCTTTTTCTGAGCTTTACCAACACACTGTACTTTATCGTCAAACTTTTGACTGTTAATGTCGTTTACAGTTTTTGCTGATTCATTAGCATTTCGGGAACTAGTTCGTAGTTCAGGGTGTTTTTCAGAAACTTCACATTCAAAGTATGAAATTCTTTAGGGATAGACGTTATAGGTATAACTGAAGAAGTTCTGCGAGATTTTAAAAATACTGATTGTGAATTCTGCCAAAGAGATGACGAGCTGTTGGTACATCTGCTGATGATGTCGTGAAATATAAAAGGTTCTCTGGTAACGATGGCGAAAGGATAACGTATATATATCAAGGTTATAATAAGAATAGTTTTACTGAGAAGTCGGAGTTAACTTGATGAAGCTGTGACAAAACTGGCCACTTTGAAAAGGAGTCATAAGGTTGTTTTTTTTTTTTTTTTTGCTAATAAATGATAAAGGATTCAACACGGTTACATGTTAAATTATAACTTTGGATTCGAGAGTTTTTCAGGTGCATAACTATATACATAAATCCTTCCTTCCATAGATGAAAAGCGGTTGGTTCAACTTCTCAATTGAGGTGTTTTCAAGAATCATAAAAGATCTGAACGCGGATTGTAATCGTCGAGATACAAATGAAGTTTAAGATGAATTCAAGTGGCAAACTTGAAGAATCGTTTTGTTTCATATGTTATAATCAATATTTTAATTCATTTTAATTGTCCAAAGTTAGCAGTCCAATTGTCCAACAGTCCAATATATTCATATATAATTTAACATATAATTAATTAATACGTATCGTGACCCGTTTACCGGTCTCAGTATTGATCACAACTCAAACCATATATGTATTTTGGAATCAACTCCAACCCTGTATAGCCAACTCCAACATCCACATATAGAGTGTCTATGGTTGTTCCGAAATATATATATATATATATATATATATATATATATATATATATATATATATATATATATATATATAGATGGGTCGATATGATAAGTCGGAACCTTGTATACGTGTCCCGTTATTTAAAGTGCGTAAAAGTAAATAACAGAAATTAAATGACGATAAATAAAATTGCGATAATTAAAATATAACCAGTTAGCTAGGAACAGTTAGCAAGGAACAGTTAGCGTAGAATCTTAACAAAATTCATCATAGTTAATTTGTTTGTTTCTAACACTTTTTATTTTGTCCAATATTTTCTTCGTTATGCCACTTGTTGGATTCTGATAGGTCAACATCCAAATATGTAATTTGAATGGAAATGGTTGTTCTGTGGTGAACGGATAGGTGTATCGGTAGTTGTAAGTAGGATAGTAAATGACCGTTGAATCAGATTCGAAGAATGTACATTGTAACTTATTAATGCGAAATCTAAATATTCCTCGGGTACTACCTACCCGTTAAAATATTTTCATCATTAATAGTTTGTACAAAAGAGTTTTTAATTACAATCTTTATGAAAATATACTTGCATATATATTTTCTTCAGATGTAATTATGGATTTAATGAGTCAATATAATATTATACTCATTTGATTTATCGTTAATACTAGATTACATAAGCTCTAAAACTTTAGAAATTACATAATCGCCATGTCGAGCGAAGATAAATGAGGTAGAATGATACGTAAAGCGAAGATAATCGATGTAGAACGATATATAGAACGAAGATCATACTCGAAGTATAGATGGTGATATTGAGGCGTGTAATGTTGATATCCGAGGTACAGATTGTGATGTTGAGGTTCACGACGCGATTATGATTGGGTTGATAAGGGTACTGTCGGCGTTGATGATGGTGGTACGGATTATGCTGCTGGTGCTGCTGCTGGTGTTTGTAACTTTCGCACCATATTATCCAAAGCCGTCACGCGAGCGTGAAGTTCGTTAACTTCTGCTAGTATGCCGAGATGATTGACAGTTGGAGCGAGCGGATGAATAAGATTTGAAATATGGAATAGTATATAATCGTGACGAGATACTCTAGAGATGAGAGAGAAAATGGTGTTTCGAATAGGTTCGCCGGTAAGCGCTTCAGGTTCATTACTAAAAGGACAATTTGGTGGATGGAAGGGATCTTCGATGTGAAATGCTTTTCGGATAACGAATGATATTCTAACTATATAGAATATGCATATATATAATACTAAAGATTTCGTAGACTACAGAGGAATTTACGGCATATGTCAGGCAATTCTACAGTAGCAGATACGCTAAAATATGAACTTTGTCTATACACTATCAATGCAGTAAATGCAGTAAGACGTGTCTAGACTTATGAATGTTAAGCAGGCAATTCCTTAAGGATGATAAGCAGATGATTTCTGACTAAATATGATAAGCAAAACTTTTGACATGTAAATACGGTCGAAGTCCAGACTCACTAATGTATCTTAACGACTTATCAGTTAAACACACTAATGCAGACCTGGTTCGCTAAGACCACCGCTCTGATACCAACTTTAACAACCCGTCCTAATCCTCCTGGACGAAGTCATCAACATTTGGTCCCATTGCGATGATCGACTCCAAATAATGTCCTTAACATGAGCAAATGCACAGCGGAAGACTTAATTCGTACCTGAGAATAACATGCTTTAAAATGTCAACATAAAGTTGGTGAGATATAGGTTTGATGCTAGCAGCGTTATAACTATGGACCACAAGATTTCATATTTTTAAACATAATACACTCGCAAGTGTATGAAAGACATTCTAAGTTTGTTGAGCACCTGGTAACCAAACTTTACAAGTATAAAACAGCACATATTCCCTTTATATATAATCGCACTACACCGTACCAAGTGTAGCCACCTAAACGAAGTACTGTGCAACCGTTGAAAACTAGTCGTCCAGCCCGGTTGGGGATGTCAGCCCGATAGATCTATCAACAGGATTCGCGTTTACACTGGCCCATGTAATTAATAGTTACCAAGTTATAGGGAGATATGCAGTGGTACAACTCAACGTAGAACGTAGTTTTTGTCACTTGTGTCCATAACCTAAATCATTTATAAAAGTAGCGCATGTATTCTCAGTCCAAAAATATTTAGAGTTTAAAAGGGACTATATACTCACCATACTGTATTTTGTAGTAAAAATACATATAACATCACTGAGCAAGTGTAACGTTGGTCTCGGATTCACGAACCTATATCATTATATATATATTAACTCATGTAATCACAATCGAACAACTTATATATTTATTAAATATATACTATATTACTTATTTTATTTTAGTAATATAACTGTTAATTCAAATGTTATATATATAAATATTGTGTTATATTGTTATAAATAATAACAACTAACAGAAAAGTAGGTAATACTAATATAGTTATATGTAATAAATATATTTTATATAAATATCATTTGTTTGCTAAATGTTAATTATAATACTACTATAATAATAATAATAATAATAATAATAATAATAATAATAATAATAATAATAATAATAATAATAATAATAATAATAATAATAATAATAATAATAATAATAATAATAATAATAATAATAATAATGATAAAAATAATAATGTCACTAAAAATAATACTAATAATAAAAATAATAATAATAATGTAGTTGTAATGTTATTAGTAATAATAATAATAATAATAATAATAATAATAATAATAATAATAATAATAATAATAATAATAATAATAATAATAATAATAATAATAACAAGAGTAATAATAATAGCTACCTCCCAAGAAAAATTCCAAAAATAAATGCTTATGCCTAGGCTCGAACCCGCAACCTCTCGCTTAATCACAAAACTCTCTAACCATCCCACCCCTCTTGTTTCATCTGGAATTTAATCATCCCAAAACTATAAAACCGTTTTCTTTTCTGTTTCTTCTTCTTCTTCTAATAAATAAAAAAAATGCTAGATACCAGATTTGAACCCATGACCTTCTGTTACCACAAGCGACCCATTAACCATTGATCTGTCACTTCGTTTTTGGCTTAAATCCTAGATTAATTAGTTTATCATGATGATACTTGAAACCCAAAACAAAACCCATTTTCATTCGTTCATCTCCGCAGAAAAAGAAAAGACGATAGCCAAATGGATTTGTGGCCCAATCGATGGAAGAGGAACATGGCCCAATAAACAATTCGAATGCTATGCTGTAAAATAAAATCTGTCGGTTTTATGGATTAATTCAAACCACTTGCTTACCTCTTGTCCCACCACTAACCTAACATCCAATTTCTTTTAAATCTTTTAAGTGATTACATGCTTGAATGTGTCGGCCAGTATTAATTTAAAACAGAAAATAGTAATATGAAACTCTTGATGAGAAGAAGTGTTCGATCAAGAACCAGCAAAATAAAAAAATATAAAAGTATTTTATCTTTCTTTTGACACCGCAGCCATACTTCTCTGTGTTGGTGTTCGAATGAAGTAGAAACAGAAACAAGCGAATAGCAGTGAGGTTTGTAAGGATCGTTTGGACTGAAACATATGTTTTGTTTAACAGTTCCGGTGGTTTTGGTGGTGTTGTGGTGATCAATTGAAGGTGGTGGTTTGTGGTGAGGTGGTGGTTTGTCGAACATTAACGGTTATAGTAGCAACAACAAGGCAAGTAGTAGTAACACAAGGTTTGGGTTGTGTTTCATGACGTTCTCGGTTAAAATCCGAAATGAAAGAGAGAGAGAGGTGGTTCGATGATGGATGAGAGTATTCAAGGTGATGAGTGTTGGAACCATCATGGTGATCGATTGTTGTTGGTGATTCAAGGTGGTTGATATGGTGATCTTGGGATGGCAGATATGATGGTCTTGGTGGTTCGAATATGACAGAAAATAAATAAGAATCTGCAGTAGTAGTTAGTAGTTTCCCAAGGTGGTGATGGCTTGTGGTTGTTAATGGTGGTCCGGTGGTGATGGTTGCCGGTGATGTGGTGGCGGTTGGGTTAGTGGTGATGAGTTTTAGGTGGTGATAACGGTGGATGATGAGCCATGGTGTCGGTTTATCAAAGTGGTGGAAGATTGGGATGGTGATAGGGTCTCTGTTAACAGAAACAACAACAATTCGAGTGGTTTGGTTTGGTTTTCAATGGTTCGGTTTGCAACAATAAAATGGGCAAAGTAGTAACAGGTGGGTTCGTTGGTGGATTGGTTTGTGTTCAACATGGAACATAAATATGTATGCAAGTGTGGTGCCTTTTCCTTCTTGATTATTATGGGGGTTGTGTAATTGATCTACTCTCCATATGTATATGCTTATGTAAATCTATATAATATATAGAGATAATAGTTAGAAGAAACAAAAACAGTAAGTTGATAGTTTTATCAAGTTCACGGGTTTAATGTAAAATTGGTTAGATAAAGACTCTAGTGGACCACATATCTCTTTTCATTATTATTGATACCTTCTCCGTGATTAAGTTTTGACGTTTCTAATATAAGAACCGTACGACCCTTTATAATTAATCACTCTATTAAATTGCAATCGAATATATATACGTGTCTTTAAAAAAAAACAACGTCCATACATTTCATAATTATACTAGAAATAATGTAAATGATGTTATGCCATTTAATATTTACTCATTTATATATATATACAATATTAATTATATATAAAAATCATATATATATTTAATATACATAATTACGTTTTAAATACACGTTGCAAATTATTTATATATCTAACAATCAATATTCCAACTTACGTCAATTAAACAAAGATATAACAGGTTTTAGTATATTGAAAAACGTTTTCGCATGTTTGAAAATAGATCAATCATTTGATATTATCTTTTAATTCCATCTATAATTATATTAAATATATATTGAAACAAATACGTTCATGTAAAGTATTATACATCTAATACTTTGTTTAGGGTTTTCACTTAATAAGTTTATATTATATACATATATCTATATATACCTAAATGTTCGTGAATCGTCAGGCATGGTCAAAGGGTAATTGATTACATGAATATAGATTTCAAAACTTTCGAGACTCAATATTAACAGATTTTGCTTATCGTGTCGGAAACATATAAAGATTAAGGTTTAAATTTGGTCGGAAATTTCCGGGTCATTACATTACTTGCTTTCGATTGCATGCTACTTCTGTACGATTTACTGTTATTGCCATGCTATTTACTGTTATACATGATTTAGACTGTTGGCCTAATACGTGCTTGCTTTATGACTTACTGATGTGGAAAATTTATTTTTCCTTGTTCAGATGTCGGATATTCCACCTGCTATCATTTTGGGCAGTTCAGACTCGTCAGCCACCCCATCTACTGCTGCTGCCGACACACCGATCCCGTTGCCTACTAGTGACCCCGGCGCTTCATCTTTTGAAGCTAGCAGCCATGCGCCTGCCCCAGTGGTTACTTCTAACGGAACCCAGGATCCTCCGGAGATTCCAACTCCATCTGCCCCCGGACCCTCGGTGTCACAGCCCCGCTCCGGTGAGATTGTAATTCCCGCGAAATTCGGAGAAGGTCCATTCCATAACCGGTATCGCCATTGGTGCCGACGCACTCCTGATGGACGTCTCATTCTGATCGGACCCGCTAGGTACAGACAGATGATGGCCGCTCGAGGAGAGCTAGGTCAGCCACCAGTGCAGCCACCACCGCATGATTCAGATGATTCTTCATCCGATGATTCATCTACAGATGGCTCTAATGATGATGACTCCGACGAGGATGACCCCGATGCACCTGTTCAGCCACCCTCCACCCCGCCGAAGAAGCGGTATCGCTTTGACGGTACCATCATTCCAGGGATCAACGGAGGACGAGCCTTCACTGACGCGTTTGGTCGGCGTCGTAGGGTTACTGCCCGTAAACGGCTTGTGCCGTATCCTGCCAACCCACTCGTGCGTAAGGCACCCCGTTACGTACTGACTATTTCTGGAGCCGAACCCTCTGCACCATCGGCACCACCTGCACCGCCAGCACCGCCAGCACCGCCAGCACCGCCAGTACCGCCAGCACCGCCATCTCCCACTGTCGAGGAATTGACAAGGGAGGTGGAGATCCTCCGAGCTCGAGTTGCTGAGCTAGAGGACCAGATGGCCCACGTTATGGACATCCTTCACCCACCTTCACCGTAGGGCTTTTGTATTTAGATTTCATTATGTAATCTAGTTGTAGTTTTATGTTTCACTTATGTATTATACGGACTTATTCAGATATATGAAACTTATTATTATTAATGAATGGAACTTTGCGTTATTTAATTCTTGCACGATGTTCTATTTACATTACTGTACGATGATTCTGTGGTATTTGTACCTAGATGCGTTATTTAATAACATGTGATGTGTTGATTCCATGTTGGTTGTTGTATACAGTATTATTATATATTGAATGCTGGATTTTGACTTGAGTCAAAATTTTTGTTTAGAACACCATGGCCAACGGACGATCAACACCTACCATCGCCCAAATCGAGGAGATGATTGCCGAAAGGGAAGCTGCAGCCATTGTGGAAATGCAACCTCAAGCTCCACCACCACCGCCACCACCACCGGTTATTCAACCCATTCGTAATGGGTGCACGTACAAAGAGTTCCAGAGCTGTAAACCACATAACTTCAGCGGCACTGAGGGACCGGTTGGTCTCACTAGATGGTTCGAAAAGCTAGAATCAGTATTCCGAGTTAGCAACTGTTCGGAGGACAGCAAAACCAAATTTGCTTCTTGCACGCTGTCTGACGGCACGCTCACGTGGTGGAACACAATGGCACAGGCACAAGGCATTGATGAGGCGTATGCTACGCCATGGGAAGAATTTAAGTGTGCCATGATTGAGGAGTATTGTCCGAGAACTGAGATATAAAAGATGGAGATGGAATTCATGCAGTTAAAGGCCGTTGGGAACGACCTTGATGGTTACAACAGGAGATTTTTGGAACTAGCCCTGATGTGTCCGACAATGGTCACCCCAGAATTCAAGCGTATGGAGAGATACTTCTGGGGACTCCCTTGTAAGACCCAAATATTTATTGTACATAATGTATTTATGGTGTACGATGCGTGTATGAAGTGTACGTGTTGCTAGCTCGAACGCCGAAGGAAACTGGACGTTGCCTGAAGTGACAAGGTGTGTACGTATCTTTTCAACCCCAAATAAAGTTTGTGTTGATGTTTCAAATCGTTACCATTGGAAAGGAAATCTTATTACGTTTCTAACGATATTTGATTCATCAAAAACGAAGCTACGGTCAAAAAGTTATGGCCAAAACAAGTTTCTGAAAACTGACCTGCAGGTTGGAGCGGTGCTCCACCATTTGGAGCGGCTCTCCGATTGCTGCTGATGCAATTTTCAGCCTTTTTAAAAGGTTTAAATGAGGGGTACTTTGGTCTTTTCATTTAGGGTCTGTTTAGGGTCACCAAAACTGATCTAGAACTCCATTGGAGCTCATTTCTCACCCACACAAACACTCTCATCCATATCTAGAGAGAGAGAGGAAGGGTTCTAGAGTGAGAGAGCTTGAATTTGAGAAGAAGGAGTTGGATTCTCACCAAAGCTCGGGTTTTAAAGTTGTTCATCTCGCTCCTAGCTATGTTTTGGTAGTATTGGTAAGTTCTAACTCCGAATTTCATTTGTTAGATTTGATATTCAAGTTAGGGTTTGAGATTGTTAGTTGTAAAACCCATTTGGTTGATGAAGAGGGTTTATGGAAACTTGCTATTTTGATATTTGGCGGGTTTTGGGTTGATTAATGATTTAACCATGTTTAAGACTTGTAAATGGTGTATAATCACTAGTGTTAGTGATTAATGGTGTTTTGGAAACCATTAGGGTTCTTATGGTTGACTAATTTTGACTAGAGTCAAAATTAGGGTTTGTTGATGATTATGACTCAATTGCCGATTTAATAAGGTTTATAAACTTAAAATGGATTAAGTTGAAGCATAGAACCGAGTTAAATATGTTTTGGTGTCAAAACTTGCTAATTGCGTGATATTGACTTCTTATGGGTCAAATTAGGGTTTAAGTGTCATTTTGGGCAAGATAGGTGTTTAACACCTATGATTGGGTTTGATTGGCATATTAGGACCATTCTCAATTGTGTTAGTGATTATTGGTTAGTTTGGGCGCGGTTTGTGCTTGGAAGTGCATTTGGGTCGAAATTGCACTAGTTGTCAAATTGGGTTGATTTGTATATCCACCCTAATTGTGTTACTTGTTATGTGATAAATGGATTAGGTACATTCCATCGGCGATTGCGGATTATTCGGTAGCATTCTTCAAGGCGACAAGGTGAGTGTTAATATCCTATATGCATATGTATGTGTAGGATGGGTGAGGGTCGGGAGAAGGGGTTCTCGCTTGTAGAGCTCGCTTCTCGTATAGGTGGAATTGTTGGACTTGTGTATAGGTCCAATTGGCACGGTTGTGCGTTTTGGTTGACCACGTTGGCGAGGTGCACACTTTGTGTGTACGTTATCACATGGGCGTGTGATGTGGACTTATATAACCCCAATGATGAAGGGTTAATATAGTGAGTGGAATAATTATATGTGTAGGTATATAATGTATCTATTTGTTGTAGCGTGAAATGCGTAATGTCGAGGTGTTAAGACACCACGTTTCACGTGATGAGTGAAGCATCGAGGTGTTAAGATGCCACTCGGGGTGAAGCATCGAGGTGTTAAGATGCCACCTAGGGGTGTAGTGTCGAGGTGTTAAGACACCACTCCGTAAAATAATGAGTGAAGCATCGAGGTGTTAAAATACCACTCTGGGTGAAGTGCCGAGGTGTTAAGGTGCCACCTAGGGGTGTAGTGTCGAGGTGTTAAGACACCACTCTGTAAAATAATGAGTGAAGCATCGAGGTGTTAAGATGCCACTCGGGGTGAAGTGGTGAGCTGTTAAGGTGCCACCCTAGGGGTTAGTGATACGAGGTGTTAAGTACCCCTAACGGATGTTATGAACACCGATGGCGTTTTCGCGAGCGCCATTCCCTTGTACGATTGGTTAACCATGGTTATTGTGTTGTAAGCGTAAGCAAATTATGTTATTCGAGATATATATATATATATATATATATATATATATATATATATATATATATATATATATATATATATATATATATATATATATATATATATATATATTGTATACATATAATGTTGTATTGTCGTGATGTAGCTAACCCTCCGCGTGTAGCTTATTGGCATTGTTCACATCGTTGTTGGTGAACTTATATTTTGTTGATGTATCTTTAGCTCGTTGCTTAGTGATCTTACGGTATGCTTAGACTAGCTTGCCTTTATGCTTGGAAGCTCCGGTATGCGGTATTTGGTTTTGTGTGGCGTGTCCATTTTATGCATATATATGTATGTAGTATGTTATCACTCACTAAGCGTTAGCTTACCCTCTCGTTGTTTACCTTTTTATAGATTTGCATGGATGCGGTGGCTCGGGTAAGCGTGGGACTAGTGGACTCGCGTAGTTGCTTTGAAGTCTTGCTTTTGGATTGATTAGGATTGGGTAGCGTATGTAGCGACCCCGACAAATCGTCAAGTGACGGCGTCGTCTACGTATGGTCCCATTACATGGTCATAAGCATTTATAACAAAGTTTGACCGAAAATATGTCGCATTCATTTCATAAAAGGATGTTTCAATGTTTACAAAAATAATTTCCATAACAAGTACATAACAATGTTTAAAGTTTGTATGAAACACGTGCGACACAATTAAAAGTAGTTAAAAAGACGCTCCACGTATGCAAGTATACTCGACATCCAATGCAAGTATCAAAAAGTATGAGCGGAAGCATGTATCATCTAAGTTCAAGGACCTGAGAAAAACATAGAGAATCTGTCAACGAAAACGTTGGTGAAATCATAGGTTTAAATAAGTAAGTGAGTAAAAGTAAGTTGAACCACAAGATTTGCAACATCGATAAAGTCATAGTACATTCTAAAAGTTAATATTCACGAGCACTCAATTATCAAAGCTTAACGTTCCGTCCGTTGAACCCCGTAATAATAGTGTTAGAACATACACTGTTTCCCGAAAATATATTTCACCCGTAGACGGTAGCGAACCGTCCGAAGTGAGGGTTTGTCAAACCCATATGGCCATATAACATAAGTTCTCGCTTACACCATCTGATGTAACTAATGATAATTGAATTGAGGATTTGTGTTCAAACTCGTATGTAGAATGTTTGTTTTCCATGTACTTGTGTTCACGTAGTTTAAAAGAACGTTTATGTTTTCTCATCCCAAACGTAAGTTCAAAAAGAGTAAAAGTGGGACTATGATCTCACCTTGTATGCACGAACCAAAAAGTACTTCGACAAGTAACGTGTGCAAAGAACAATGCTAGTCTTGACCTAAACAAATAGGTTGTATCAATAACGATAGTCACGAAGGGTCAAAGATGTTCAATTAGTCCTATGGCTCAATACGACTCGATTAATATAGCATGTGAATCAAATCATCAAGTTTCATGCAAGACACAAGTATAAAAGCATGTTAGAAAGATTGCATAATTAATTGATTAAGTTTGACAAAAAGTCAAACTTGGTCGGTCAAAGTCAACGAAAAAGTCAACATGTTCGGGTCGGGTCCCGAACTATTTTTCTGAGGTTTTTAATCATATATGAGCATGTTAGAACAAGTTTCATGTGAATCGGAGGTCCGTAGTATGCCAAACATTTTTCGTATTTTGGACATGGAGGTCAGAACCTGACCACGGCATATGTCGCGCCGCGGCCAGAGGTGTCGCGCCGCGACATTAGGCGTGGCCTGGTACCTGGTCAGTTTCAAATGTTCAAGTCTTGGTCAAAACTTCAAACAACCATAAAACGCAAACCGTAAACAACTAGAAGGTGTATCTTATACCGTTGGAAAGCTCTTTTGACAAGGAACACAACTAAACATGTATCATCAATCAAAAACATCATTTTCAACAACCGATTTCTCGTCAAGTGATCAATAAAAGTCTATTTTCAAATTTTCAAGTTCATCAAATGCATTTTTGAGTTTCGGGAATCCAATTCTCACATATGATATGCCGTTTTGAAGGTAATGAGGCATACATTACAACTAAACACTAACAATTAACATTCCATGGCATTCAAGCATCCAAAAATTCATGTCAAGAACCATCAAACCCTAGTCAAACATCTCAAAATCAATAATCATGCTTTTGAAGTTTTCTTAATCAACCTACACATCAAATTGAAGCTAGTGATACTAGGAACACAATTAGAACATGAACTTTTAACATCTAACAACATATGATCATCCAAAATTCAAGAACAGCACACCAAAATTCAAGTTCATGCTAGTTATACTAAAACAACGAGATCGAGCATACAAATTACATACACGACATCACAATGAGCCATAGACACTAACTAACACCATTTCAAGTCAAAAACACGAATTTTAGAGAAATCTAGAGTTTTAGAAATGTTACCCAAACGAGATGAAGTTGGTACCAAAATGAAGAGGATGAAGAGAGGATCACGAATATGTAATTTATTTTGTTGTAAGCCTCCTAGATTGAATTTAGATGATGATTGAATGAAAAAGGAAATTGGGTGTGTGTTCTTGCTAGAGAGAAAGAGAGAGAGATGGAGATGATAATGAATGGGTGAAAGGGGTTTAACCCTTTGACCTAGTCAAGGGTTTGATCCCTTGTCAAGTTTAGTCCCTCAACTTTCGTTCGGGTGCGTGAATTACCTAAACGAGATAATTTAAAACGCGTATCAACGGGAGATGTTATAAACATATAACGGAGTTTAAATTAGTATAACGTAAAAGTAAATGGAAAAAGGCGGGATGTTACATTACCTACTCCTTAAAAGAAATTTCGTCCCAAAATTTAAGTAGGCGTAGTAGTCGTTGTTTCTTCCTCGAGATCTTGCGTTTCTGAATTCACGAATAGATGAGGATACTTCCTTTGCATTTGATCTTGTCTTTCCCAAGTAAACTCGGGTCCCCTTTTGGCGTTCCAACGGACTTTAACAATCGGGATTCGGCTTTGTTTCAATGTCTTGACGGAGGTGTCCACAATTTCAACCGGTTCCTCCACAAAATGAAGTTTGTCATCAATAGTAAGTTCATCGAGAGGAATGACGATATCGGGTTCGGCAAGACACTTTTTCAAGTTAGATACATGGAAGGTAGGATGAACGGAGTTCAATTAAGGCGGAAGATCTAAACGATAAGCAACAGTTCCAATACGCTCCAAGATTTCGAAAGGACCAATATACCGCGGATTTAGCTTCCCGCGTTTCCCAAAACGGATTACACCCTTCCAAGGTGCGACTTTTAACATTACTCGGTCACCGACTTGAAATTTAAGATCGTTGCGTCGTTTGTCGGTATAGCTCTTTTGACGACTTCGGGCCGTCCTAAGCCTATCTCGGATTTGAACGATTTTCTCGGTGGTTTCGTGAATGAGTTCGGGTCCGGTGATTTGTACGTCGCCTACTTCGGCCCAACAAAGAGGTGAACGACATTTTCGGCCATATAGCGCTTCAAAAGGTGCGGCTTTAATACTCGCGTGATAACTATTGTTGTAAGAGAACTCGGCGAGAGGTAAGTGCTTGTCCCAAGCTTTTCCAAAATCAACCACGCAAGCTCGTAACATGTCCTCCAAGGTTTGAATTGTACGTTCGCTTTGTCCATCGGTTTGAGGATGATATGCGGTGCTCATGTCTAAACGCGTTCCCAACGCTTCTTGCAATGTACGCCAAAATCTAGAAATGAAACGGCCATCTCGGTCGGAGATAATCGATAAAGGTACACCGTGTCGGGCTACGATCTCCTTAATGTAAAGTTGTGCAAGTTTCTCCATTTTGTCCGTTTCTTTCATGGCCATGAAGTGTGCGGATTTGGTGAGACGGTCAACAATAACCCAAATGGTATCATAACCGCCCGTCGTTTTTGGTAGTTTGGTGATAAAATCCATCGTTATTCTTTCCCACTTCCATTGCGGGATCTCAGGTTGTTGAAGTAGTCCGGACGGTCTTTAGTGTTCGGCTTTGACTTTGGAACATGTCAAACACTTGGAAACATAAGTAGCTACGTCCCTTTTGATGTTCGGCCACCAATATAGTTGTTTAAGGTCGTGGTACATCTTATTGGTACCGGGGTGAATCGAGTATCGTGACTTATGGGCTTCATCTAAAATAAGGCTTCGTAGGTTCCCATAACTAGGCACCCAAATCCTTCCGGCGTAATATCGGAGTCCGGTCTCCCTAATTTTGAATCGAGAGACGAGAATGTTCAAGAGCTCGTGTGAAAGGTTTTCATCCTTGAGAGCCTCATCTTGGGCTACCCGAATTTGGCTATTAAGGTTTGTGTGGATGGTGATGTTTAAGGCTCGGACACGAAGAGGCACCGCTCTTTCTTTTCGACTTAAGGCATCGGCTACTACGTTTGCCTTCCCGGGATGGTAACGAAGCTCACAATTGTAATCGTTCAAGGTTTCAATCCACCGTCGTTGTCTCATGTTTAGTTGCTTTTGATCGAAGATATGTTGGAGACTTTTGTGATCGGTAAAGATAGTACTCTTGGTGCCAAGAAGATGATGTCTCCATAACTTAAGTGCAAAGATGACGGCTCCGAGTTCAAGATCATGTGTCGTGTAGTTTCGTTCGTGAACCTTGAGTTGTCGAGAGGCATAAGCAATGACTTTCTTTCGTTGCATTAATACGCACCCATAACCGTTCTTCGAGGCATCGCAATATACAACAAAATCATCATTGCCTTTGGGAAGTGACAAGATAGGAGCGGTGGTTAGCTTAGTTTTCAAGATTTGGAAAGCGGTTTCTTGTTCGGATGACCAAATGAACTTTCGTTCCTTGTGAGTTAACGCGGTTAGAGGGCGAGCGATTAAGGAGAAATCCTTGATGAATTTACGATAGTATCCGGCGAGACCCAAGAATTGACGAATTTGAGTAGGAGTAGTAGGAGTCTCCCATTTACTAATGGCTTCGATTTTTGCGGGATCGACTTTAATGCCTTGATCACTTACAACGTGACCGAGAAATTGAACTTCCTTCAACCAAAATTCACACTTGGAGAACTTGGCATAGAGTTGTTCTTTTCTCAAGAGTTCAAGCACGAGTCGGAGATGTTCTTTATGTTCCTCTTCGTTTGTTGAATAGACCAAAATATCGTCGATGAACACGATAACGAATTTGTCGAGGTACGGTTTGCACACGCGGTTCATGAGATCCATGAACACCGCCGGTGCATTTGTGAGACCAAAAGGCATGACAAGGAATTCATAACTACCATAACGAGTACGGAAGGCGGTTTTGGAGACATCTTCTCCCTTAACCCTTAGTTGATGATAACCCGAACGGAGATCGATTTTTGAATATACACGAGAACCTTGTAGTTGATCAAAGAGATCATCGATGCGAGGAAGAGGATATCGGTTCTTAACCGTCAATTTGTTTAGTTCACGATAATCAATGCACATTCGTAGGGATCCGTCTTTCTTCTTGATGAACAAAATCGGAGCACCCCATGGTGAATGGCTAGGTTGAATGAAACCACGGTCAAGTAACTCTTGGATTTGACTTTGCAATTCTTGCAATTCGGATGGAGCGAGTCTATATGGTGCACGCGCTACGGGTGCGGCTCCCGGAATAAGATCGATTTGAAATTCAACCGGTCGATGAGTTGGAAGACCCGGTAATTCGTCGGGGAATACATCGGAAAAGTCACTAACAATCGGCACATCATCGATGCGCTTCTCGTCGGCCTCGACTTTCTTAACGTGAGCAAGAATCGCGAAACAACCCTTGCGAAGTAGCTTTCGAACTTTAAGGCACGAAACGAGATTGAGTCCGGTGCAATTCTTGTCGCCATATACAATCAATGGTTCACCATTCTCGATAGGAATTCGGATTGCATGAAGATCGCAAAGAATGTGAGATTTGTTTTTGACCATCCAATTCATACCGATTATTACATCAAAACTCCCTAGTTCCATGGGTATCAAGTCAATTTCAAATTCATTACCCAAAATATTTAAAGTACACCCCCGGTAATATGTGTCGGCACTTAAGAGTTTTCCATCGGCCACTTCGATGGAATAAGTAGTATCTAAAGGGTGTGGTGGAGTGCAAAGGGTAGGAGCCAAAGTCCTAGACACAAAACATTTATCGGCACCCGAATCGAATAAGCAAGTAACATAAGAGTTGTTGAGAAGAAACGTACCCGTGACTAGTTCATTGTCATCTCGGGCTTCCTCGGTGTTGATGTTAAAGGCTCGGCCTCGATTGTTGGGGTTGGCTTTCTTTTTCGGGCATTCGTTCTTATAATGGCCCGTTTGGCCACATTCGTAACAAGTGACCGTTTTTGGAGGATTGGGCCCCTTTCGAGCAACGGGGGCGGCGCTTGTGCAATTGTTGGACCTATGACCAACACCTTGGCAACGGTGACAAACTAGCTTGTTACATTCGCCGTGATGATGCTTGTGGCATTTGTTGCAAAAAGGTAAGTTTCCGACATAACCCTTCTTGCCGTCGTTGTTGAAAGGCTTTTTGGTGAAGGTGTTGTTGTAGTTGGTTGATGGAGTGGCTTCCCATTTCCTTTTGTTGCCACCCGACTTGTCCTCGGCCTTAGGAGCTGGCACTACGATTTCGTCAACCGTTTCGATTAATTGGCGGGCCATGTTCATAGCGGCTTGATGAGTAGCGGGTTTGGATGACATCACCCCTTGTTTGATGCTTTTTGGAAGACCGAGCATGTAGAGCTCAATCCTTTGAGATTCGGGGTTAACAAGATTAGGACACATCAAGGATAGTTCGGCGAAGCGTTGATTATAAGCTTTAAGATCGTTTCCGACCGCTTTCAAAGCTCTTAGTTCTTCCTCAAGCTTTCGGGTTTCTTCGCGCGGAAAATATTCAACAATCATCTTTTCCCTTAGATCGGCCCAAGAGAGGGCATGAGCTTCATCGGTACCCACCGATTGAACATAGGTGTTCCACCATGTTAGAGCAATTCCGGAGAAAGTGTGGGTGGAGTATTTGACCTTGTCTTGATCCCGACAACCGCTTATGCTAAAGACGGCTTCCGTTTGCTCAAACCATCGGGTGAGCACGACCGGTCCCCCGGTTCCATCGAAAGTGTGAGGTTTGCACCCCATGAAAGCTTTATAGGAGCATCCCTCGTTTGAGTTACCGGCCCCATTGTTGTTGTTGTTGTTGTGGTTGTTGTTATTGTTATTGTTGTTGGAAGAGTGACCGGCCATGGCCGCATCTACGGCGGTAGCTATCATCCGTTCGAGAGCTTGTTCGGGAGTTTCATTGCGGCGTACACGACGAGGAGCCATTGTTCCTTCAAGACACAAGAATATCATTGATTAGTATTCTCAATAATACTAACCGTGATATAGAATAAAGATAAAGAGAAGTTTTTCCTCGACTCGCCTTAAATTCTTTATGTCATAATGTCGGAACGTTCATATGAGTCACCGTAATATAATCCCGGAAATTATATTACCCTGATTCATATGTGCATTCGACATCATTTCATATAGTCAAGGTGGCGTGTCAATCAAATTAGACAACGTGAGATTAAGATGAACTAAGAGTAGATATGAGTAGAAGCGTTCGAGTATAAATGCACAAGTAGTCAAGTAATTCCTACTTCAAGTCTATATGCCGGTTGTAGTCTAGACTCACCAATGTACCCTATGACTCGGGGTTGACACCAATGAACTCTAAATCCCTACAACCAAGGCTCTGATACCACTTGTAGCGACCCCGACAAATCGTCAAGTGACGGCGTCGTCTACGTATGGTCCCATTACATGGTCATAAGCATTTATAACAAAGTTTGACCGAAAATATGTCGCATTCATTTCATAAAAGGATGTTTCAATGTTTACAAAAATAATTTCCATAACAAGTACATAACAATGTTTAAAGTTTGTATGAAACACGTGCGACACAATTAAAAGTAGTCAAAAAGACGCTCCACGTATGCAAGTATACTCGACATCCAATGCAAGTATCAAAAAGTATGAGCGGAAGCATGTATCATCTAAGTTCAAGGACCTGAGAAAAACATAGAGAATCTGTCAACGAAAACGTTGGTGAAATCATAGGTTTAAATAAGTAAGTGAGTAAAAGTAAGTTGAACCACAAGATTTGCAACATCGATAAAGTCATAGTACATTCTAAAAGTTAATATTCACGAGCACTCAATTATCAATGCTTAACGTTCCGTCCGTTGAACCCCGTAATAATAGTGTTAGAACATACACTGTTTCCCGAAAATATATTTCACCCGTAGACGGTAGCGAACCGTCCGAAGTGAGGGTTTGTCAAACCCATATGGCCATATAACATAAGTTCTCGCTTACACCATCTGATGTAACTAATGATAATCGAATTGAGGATTTGTGTTCAAACTCGTATGTAGAATGTTTGTTTTCCCTGTACTTGTGTTCACGTAGTTTAAAAGAACGTTTATGTTTTCTCATCCCAAACGTAAGTTCAAAAAGAGTAAAAGTGGGACTATGATCTCACCTTGTATGCACGAACCAAAAAGTACTTTGACAAGTAACGTGTGCAAAGAACAATGCTAGTCTTGACCTAAACAAATAGGTTGTATCAATAACGATAGTCACGAAGGGTCAAAGATGTTCAATTAGTCCTATGGCTCAATACGACTCGATTAATATAGCATGTGAATCAAATCATCAAGTTTCATGCAAGACACAAGTATAAAAGCATGTTAGAAAGATTGCATAATTAATTGATTAAGTTTGACAAAAAGTCAAACTTGGTCGGTCAAAGTCAACGAAAAAGTCAACATGTTCGGGTCGGGTCCCGAACTATTTTTCTGAGGTTTTTAATCATATATGAGCATGTTAGAACAAGTTTCATGTGAATCGGAGGTCCGTAGTATGCCAAACATTTTTCGTATTTTGGACATGGAGGTCAGAACCTGACCACGGCATATGCAGCGCCGCGGCCAGAGGTGTCGCGCCGCGACATTAGGCGTGGCCTGGTACCTGGTCAGTTTCAAATGTTCAAGTCTTGGTCAAAACTTCAAACAACCATAAAACGCAAACCGTAAACAACTAGAAGGCGTATCTTATACCGTTGGAAAGCTCTTTTGACAAGGAACACAACTAAACATGTATCATCAATCAAAAACATCATTTTCAACAACCGATTTCTCGTCAAGTGATCAATAAAAGTCTATTTTCAAATTTTCAAGTTCATCAAATGCATTTTTGAGTTTCGGGAATCCAATTCTCACATATGATATGCCGTTTTGAAGGTAATGAGGCATACATTACAACTAAATACTAACAATTAACATTCCATGGCATTCAAGCATCCAAAAATTCATGTCAAGAACCATCAAACCCTAGTCAAACATCTCAAAATCAATAATCATGCTTTTGAAGTTTTCTTAATCAACCTACACATCAAATTGAAGCTAGTGATACTAGGAACACAATTAGAACATGAACTTTTAACATCTAACAACATATGATCATCCAAAATTCAAGAACAACACACAAAAATTCAAGTTCATGCTAGTTATACTAAAACAACGAGATCGAGCATACAAATTACATACACGACATCACAATGAGCCATAGACACTAACTAACACCATTTCAAGTCAAAAACACGAATTTTAGAGAAATCTAGAGTTTTAGAAATGTTACCCAAACGAGATGAAGTTGGTACCAAAATGAAGAGGATGAAGAGAGGATCACGAATATGTAATTTATTTTGTTGTAAGCCTCCTAGATTGAATTTAGATGATGATTGAATGAAAAAGGAAATTGGGTGTGTGTTCTTGCTAGAGAGAAAGAGAGAGAGATGGAGATGATAATGAATGGGTGAAAGGGGTTTGACCCTTTGACCTAGTCAAGGGTTTGATCCCTTGTCAAGTTTAGTCCCTCAACTTTCGTTCGGGTGCGTGAATTACCTAAACGAGATAATTTAAAACGCGTATCAACGGGAGATGTTATAAACATATAACGGAGTTTAAATTAGTATAACGTAAAAGTAAATGGAAAAAGGCGGGATGTTACAGCGTATCCCCAATCGCGATGCTCGGCTTTATTTTGTGTTAATAGTCGTGTGATTGAAAACTTGTATTTTCGTATGAAAGTCATAAAACGGCCGATGTGGGCCCGACCTCGTAAAACTTATTTTATGAATGGAACGTGTTAGTTTTCATATATGAATAGGTTGTGAAAAGTGTTTTGTCTAAATACGTCGGGAAGTGGTCAAACATTTTCGCATTTCATGACTTTTTGGACAGGCCAGTTTGGCGCGCCGCGCCATATGCTGTTCCAGGAAAAAAAATTATTTCGTGTTATTGGTTGGTTAACGGGTTGGGTTATTACAAGTGGTATCAGAGCATGGTCTAAGGGATTTAGGTGACTTGAGATAGGTGCCTAGACTTAGACTTTTGTGTGTGCTTAATTTGTTGCGGGACTTGTAGGATTACGGGTCGAAATGGGTTATAGTTAGTGCCTTGTTTGTAAGTGGACTAACGTTTATATTAGTAATGCGGATATTATTAATATATTATAGTGTTGCGATGATAATTCTCGTGTGTGTTTTTATCGCGTAGAATTTTGTTTGTGTTTGCTTATATCATCGAGCCAGGCGGTCGTTGTACTAACAAGTTCATACGGCGTGTATGCGTAATAAGGACTTGCAAACCTTATTACGGGTGCAAATCGCGTCTAACAAGTGATGTACGATGAGTGTTTAGCAAGATGGGATGGTGTTGTGCGTGTGGTCTATACGTTCGTGATCTAATCGTTTGCATCCCTTAGAATGAAAACGGAAGATGGATGCGGAACGAGTGAGCCTATTCACGAAGGAAAGGATGAGTTAACGTTAAAGATTGAGTCCGTGTTTGAACAATATGTTTCAGTTTTCACCGGCAAAGTTAGAGAAGTAACCAAGGAGTTGGTCGAAGGACAAATGACGGAAATGGTCCGAGACCAAGTGACTAAAGTAGTAAAGGAAGAGTTTGAAAAGAGGTTTCCCAAACCTCGAGGTAGCGATGATGAAGATGTACTTGCAAGGTTAGGATTACATGGTGCTCATAATAAGAGGGCACGAAGTACGCCTGAAGGCGTCGGGAATGTGAAGAAGAAGAGTAAGAAGGGTTACAAGCTCACGTGCTTTAAGTGTGGGGAACGGGGTCATTTGGCACAAGATTATACGGTGGTGCCTTTGGGCTCAATCAGGTGTTTCATTTGCCGGATGGAGGGACACCGGAAGTCAGAGTGTTCCGAATCGCATGACGATCGGGTTAGGAGGTTAGAGCGTGAATACATGATGGGAAGTGGAGCACGAAAGCCCAACAGTTCTACATCGGGTACTTTTAGTACGAAATTATATGTTGTTCGTTTGTAATAACATGCGGTATGTGCGTAAGTCTTAGCTAAACTTTATTCTCCGTTTGAGATAATTCGTAGCAAGCGGGCGGTTTACGTTTATGGTTCCGGTTTGCTCTCAGTAGAGTGTATAAGTGGTGTATTGTGCCTTGATCCTATGGTGCGAATCCTTGGGTGCTTAGGCATTTTGGTTGGTATCGGGTCGTTAAGCTCGTTCGAGTGAGACCCTTAAGGTCTCAATGGTGTTGTGCATGTCATTGATATGGGTGACGTTCCGAATGGAAGCACCCTATGGTGACGTTTGATTGTTGAGCGAAGGGCGTAAGACTTGGTGCAACCAAGCATTCCTTAGTATTTGGGAAATGTTTCTACCAAGCCATGGAAATGAGTTTTGGTGTACGGTTGTTAAGCGCGTATTTGCTTTTGTGTTGAAGTTGATGAACCATGAGGTTCGACGGGTGAGATGAAACCCGAGAAATCGAGTGTTGATCTCGATGTATGTTGGTAAAGGAGTCTACGTGACGCGACATTAGGTGCCTCTTTTATACCTACTAGCGTGGTGTTCGAGTCCGATTGTGTTGCGGTTACATTGTACTTGGGGTACCGAGGAGAAACCCTTAGGTACATGAGTGACTAGGTGGAATTCGACAAACTAAAGCAATTGGATGATTGCGAGTGTATAGTTCGTGTAATTTGTGGTACACTTTTCGTTCGAAGTGTTTAAGGATAGGTTAGGATCCTTGGTATGCTCAAAGTTGAAGCAAGACATGGTGATGGGCCGTGTGAACCTAATTATTGGTAAAGTCTACCTTTGGTAGCATTGTACGGGTGTACGAGATGCGGTTATGGAACGTAGTTCCAAGTGGGGGAGTTACACTCCCGCACGCGGAGGTTTTAGTGTGAGATTTCGGACAATGCTTTTGGTAGATCCGAAATTTGTGTCGGGACCTAGATTTGGTCGATTTGTGGTAGGGTACAATTTCGGTTAAATTGTACCTATGATTTTGGATTTGAATTATCACCAAGGTGGTAATGTGGTAAATCTATACATATATCTATATATCTTTATGTATCTGAATATAATCGTATATATATATATATATATATATATATATAGATTTATTTGTATAAACATTTATATAAATATACATCTGTAATTTACATATATGTATTTATATATATATATATTCTATTTTCTATATCTGTCTTTATTTATGTATATAGCTGAAATTTGTATATATATAATAGTGTTTGTATAATTATTTATATATATCCATTATATATATATATATATGTATATTTTGCTTATCGAATCCTCTTTTAGAGAATTAATGTTTTGTGCCTATGTTTGATATAGGTGGTTCTTGCTCGATTGTGTGAATGGTTAGTGGCATCCGTTAGGATTCACTGTGGCGTAGCAGAGCGCGATGTTACGCTACTCGTCGTTCGAGGCCAAAAGGGCGTTGATTGATGAAGCATGACCTTCGGGGTCCGCTGACTTCATCATGGTATTGGTGATTGATGAAGCATGACCTTCAGGGACCGCTGACTTCATCATGGGATCGTTGATTGGTGGAGCATGACCTTCGGGGTCCGCTGACTTCATCATGAGATCGTTGATTGGTGAAGCATGACCTTCGGGGTTCGCTGACTTCATCATGGGTCTAGTGTTATATCGGTGAAGCATGACCGTTGACGGGGTCCGCTGACTTCATCCGGTGTTGAGATTTGAGAAGTGGGTCGCGTGTAGTTTTCTGCCAGCCTTCATGTTGTTGGATATGTGATCTATTGGTTGTTTTATACGCCAATGGTGGGGTCGTAAGGACCACGTTGTGTGACCTAACGGTCGTTTTATACACCGATGGTGGGATCGTGAGGACCATGTTGTGTGATTAGTGATTGCGATAGCCGTGTTTCGCTCATATGATGTTAGGATAGTGGCGTATTGGTTATATTGAGCACTACAAAGGATGTTTAGTAGTAAGTGTAATCCGTAAGGATTCATTCGGTTGTAAGTGTAATCAGTAAGGATTCATGCGGTTCGATCTTCAACATTCGGATTTTTGACTTTAGGTTGAGACTTGGTCACTTTTAGCGTTGTCCTTGGTAAAGGTACGCTAAGGAATTGATATCTCGGTTCGAGATTGGTTAAGTTTTTCCCGATATGGGGAAAAGAGCAGGTTTTAGTGCTCGGATAGTGGTTTTGATAAATCGCGGGTGACGATTTTAGTTGTTAAAGGTGATTCATTGGGAAGAATTGTCTAGGAAAGTTCGGATTGGAACTTAGGATTGAGGGCCGTTCGGTAGTTCCGGATTGGTTAAGTGGAGAAGATCACGAGGACGTGATCGAGTTTAAGTGGGGGAGAGTTGTAAGACCCAAATATTTATTGTACATAATGTATTTATGGTGTACGATGCGTGTATAAAGTGTACGTGTTGCTTGCTCGAACGCCGAAGGAAACTGGACGTTGTCTGAAGTGACAAGGTGTGTACGTATATTTTCAACCCCAAATAAAGTTTGTGTTGATGTTTCAAAGCCTTACCATTGGAAAGGAAATCTTATTACGTTTCCAATGATATTTGATTCATCGAAAACGGAGCTACGGTCAAAAAGTTATGGCCAAAACAAGTTTCTGAAAACTGACTTGCAGGTTGGAGCGGCGCTCCACAATTTGGCGCGGCGCTCCGATTGCTGCTGATGCAATTTTCAGCCTTTTTAAAAGGTTTAAATGAGGGGTACTTTGGTCTTTTCATTTAGGGTCGGTTTAGGGTCACCAAAACTGATCTAGAACTCCATTGGAGCTCATTTCTCACCCACACAAACACTCTCATCCATATCTAGAGAGAGAGAGGAAGGGTTCTAGAGTGAGAGAGCTTGAATTGGAGAAGAAGGAGTTGGATTCTCACTAAAGCTCGGGTTTTAAAGTTGTTCATCTCACTCCTAGCTATGTTTTGGTAGTATTGGTAAGTTCTAACTCCGAATTTTATTTGTTAGATTTGATATTCAAGTTAGGGTTTGAGATTGTTAGTTGTAAAACCCATTTGGTTGATGAAGAGGGTTTATGGAAACTTGCTATTTTGATATTTGGCGGGTTTTGGGTTAGTTAATGATTTAACCATGTTTAAGACTTGTAAATGGTGTATAATCACTAGTGTTAGTGATTAATGGTGTTTTGGAAACCATTAGGGTTCTTATGGTTGACTAATTTTGACTAGAGTCAATATTAGGGTTTGTTGATGATTATGACTCAATTGCTGATTTAATAAGGTTTATAAACTTAAAATGGATTAAGTTGAAGCATAGAACCGAGTTAAATATGTTTTGGTGTCAAAACTTGCTAATGGCGTGATATTGACTTCTTATGGGTCAAATTAGGGTTTAAGTGTCATTTTGGGCAAGATAGGTGTTTAACACCTATGATTGTGTTTGATTGGCATATTAGGACTATTCCCACTTGTGTTAGTGATTATTGGTTAGTTTGGGCGCGGTTTGTGCTTGAAAGTGCATTTGGGTCGAAATTGCACTAGTTGTCAAATTGGGTTGATTTGTATATCCACCCTAATTGTGTTACTTGTTATGTGATAAATGGATTAGGTACATTCCATCGGCGATTGCGGATTATTCGGTAGCATTCTTCAAGGCGACAAGGTGAGTGTTAATATCCTATATGCATATGTATGTGTAGGATGGGTGCGGGTCGGGAGAAGGGGTTCTCGCTTGTAGAGCTCGCTTCTCGTATAGGTGGAATTGTTGGACTTGTGTATATGTCCAATTGGCACGGTTGTGCGTTTTGGTTGACCACGTTGGTGAGGTGCACACTTTGTGTGTACGTTATCACATGGGCCTGTGATGTGGACTTATATAACCCCAATGACGAAGGGTTAATATAGTGAGTGGAATAATTATATGTGTAGGTATATAATGTATCTATTTGTTGTAGCGTGAAATGCGTAGTGTCGAGGTGTTAAGACACCACGTTTCACGTGACGAGTGAAGCATCGAGGTGTTAAGATGCCACTCGGGGTGAAGCATCGAGGTGTTAAGATGCCACCTAGGGGTGTAGTGTCGAGGTGTTAAGACACCACTCCGTAAAATAATGAGTGAAGCATCGAGGTGTTAAGATGCCACTCGGGGTGAAGTGCCGAGGTGTTAAGGTGCCACCTAGGGGTGTAGTGTCGAGGTGTTAAGACACCACTCCGTAAAATAATGAGTGAAGCATCGAGGTGTTAAGATGCCACTCGGGGTGAAGTGCCGAGGTGTTAAGGTGCCACCCTAGGGGTTAGTGATACGAGGTGTTAAGTACCCTAACGGATGTTATGAACACCGATGGCATTTTCGCGAGCGCCATTCCCTTGTACGATTGGTTAACCATGGTTATTGTGTTGTAAGCGTAAGCAAATTATGTTATTCGAGAGAGATATATATATATATATATATATATATATATATATATATATATATATATATATATATATATATATATATTGTATACATATAATGTTGTATTGTCGTGATGTAGCTAACCCTCCGGGTGTAGCTTATTGGCATTGTTCACATCGTTGTTGGTGAACTTATATTTTGTTGATGTATGTTTAGCTCGTTGCTTAGTGATCTTACGGTATGCTTAGACTAGCTTGCGTTTATGCTTGGATGCTCTGGTATGCGGTATTTGGTTTTGTGTGGCGTGCCCATTTTATGCATATATATGTATGTAGTATGTTATCACTCACTAAGCGTTAGCTTACCCTTTCGTTGTTTACCTTTTTATAGATTTGCATGGATGCGGTGGCTCGGGTAAGCGTGGGACTAGTGGACTCACGTAGTTGCTTTAGAAGGCTTGCTCTTGGATTGATTAGGATTGGGTAGCGTATTCCCAATCGCCATGCTCGGCTTTATTTTGTGTTAATAGTCGTGTGATTGAAAACTTGTATTTTCGTATGAAAGTCGTAAAACGGCCGATGTGGGCCCGGCCTCGTAAAACTTATTTTATGAATGGAACGTGTTAGTCTTCATATATGAATAGGTTGTGGTCAAACATTTTCGCATTTCATGACTTTTTGGACAGGCCAGTTTGGCGCGCCGCGCCATATGCTGTTCCAGCAAAAAAAAAATTATTTCGCGTTATTGGTTAGTTAACGGGTTGGGTTGTTACATCCCTAAGTCCATCAAGGGAAATGTCACCTCGTCCAAGCCACCAAATGTCCCGGAAGCGATGCGCATGGCGCATACTTTAATGAATCAAATAACCATCGATGAACCGGAGAAAACTAAGTCTGAAGCGGGTACTAGTGAGAAGCGCAAATGGGATAACAATAGGGGAAGGAACTATGATCAAAACCCGGCGAAACGACATGAGGGTTTCAGAGGAAACAACAACGGTGAAAACCCCAATCCGAACACCAACTCAAACCCGAACTATAAAGGAACCTTACCACAATACAAGCGGTGCTACAAGCACCATACTGGATATTGTAATGTTGTTTGTGAAAAGTGCCAACGGACTGGGCATATCGGGAAAGACTGCAAGGTCACCACTTTGAATGGGAAGCCGAATACCAATGGACCTAAAAAGTGCTACGAATGCGGACAGACGGGCCATTTCAGAAATGCGTGCCCAAACAAGCGAAAAGATGGCGGACCACCCCGTGGACGAGCTTTTAATGTTAATGCAAGGGATGCACGCGATAACCCCAACTTGGTGACAGGTATATTCACTATCAACAACCTTTTAGCTTCTGTCCTATTTGATACTGGTGCCGATAGAAGTTATGTATGTAGACATTTTTGCGATAAGATTAATTGGTCGTTAGTCCCATTAAAAGAGAGTATGCTTGTCGAGGTCGCCAATGGAAAACTTGAGAAAGTTGACCATATTAGTCGAGGAGCTATTATCAACATAGCTGGTGCAGATTTCGAAATTGATTTGATACCCATCAAATTGGGAAGTTTTGACGTGATCGTCGGTATGGATTGGTTGAGTAAGATAAGGGCCGATATTATCTGTGGAGATAAAGATATTCGTATACCACAAGGAAACGGTGAGCCACTGATCATCTACGGAGAGAGATGTACCTCGAAGCTGAACCTCATTAGTTGCGTGAAAGCGCAAAAGATTATGAAGAAGGGACATCTTGCTGTCCTAGCACATGTGAAAACGGTAGAAACTGAGGTGAAGAGCGTGAACGATGTTCGAGTTGTGAACGAATTTTCCGATGTCTTCCCTGAAGAATTGCCTGGATTACCACCGCCGAGAACCGTAGAGTTTCAGATCGATTTAGTGCTAGGAGCAGCACTTGTAGCTCGCGCGCCTTATAGACTAGCACCTTCTGAGATGCAAGAATTACAGAGTCAACTACAAGAGCTGTTAGACCGTGGATTTATCCAACCAAGTTTCTCGCCTTGGGGCGCACCTGTTCTGTTTGTGAAGAAGAAGGATTGATCCTTCCGTATGTGTATCGACTACCGTGAACTCAACAAATTGACGATCAAGAATCGGTATCCTCTTCCCTGCATTGACGATCTTTTTGACCAACTACAAGGATCGAGCGTTTACTCAAAGATCGATTTGCGATCCGGTTATCACCAGTTGAGGGTGAAGGAAAGTGATGTGATGAAAACTGCGTTCAGGACCCGTTATGGTCATTATGAGTTTCTTGTGATGCCATTCGGTTTAACCAATGCACCTGCCGTGTTCATGGACCTCATGAATCGTGTCTGCAAGCTGTACTTGGATAAGTTTGTTATCGTCTTCATAGATGATATCCTCATCTACTCTAAGAGAGAAGAAGAGCATGAGCAACATCTCCGATTAGTACTTGAACTCTTGAGACAAGAGCAACTTTACACCAAATTCTCTAAGTGTGAATTTTGGTTGAAGGAAGTCCAATTTCTGGGTCATGTTGTGAGCGACCAGGGTATCAAAGTTGATCCCGCCAAGATTGAAGCTATCAGCAAGTGGGAGACCCCCACTACTCCGACGCATATTTTCCAATTCCTAGGTCTCGCCGGTTACTACCGAAGGTTTATTGAAGGATTTTCTCTGATTGCGCGTCCTTTGACCGCACTGACTCACAAGGGCAAGAAGTTCATTTGGGAACCCGCACACGAATCAGCATTCCAAACTTTGAAGAAGAAGTTAACCACCGCACCTATCCTTTCACTTCCTAAGGGTAGTGACGACTTTGTTGTTTATTGTGATGCATCGAAGAGTGGTTTTGGTTGTGTACTGATGTAACGCTCAAAGGTTATCACTTATGCCTCCCGACAATTGAAGATTCACGAACGGAATTACACTACTCACGACCTTGAACTTGGAGCCGTTGTCTTTGCACTCAAATTGTGGAGACACTATTTGTATGGAACTAAGAGCACTATCTTCATCGACCACAAAAGCCTCCAACACATCTTCGATCAGAAGCAACTGAATATGAGACAGCGTCGATGGATTTAGACGCTCAACGACTACGATTGTGAACTCTGTTATCATCCTGGTAAGGCCAATGTTGTAGCTGACGCTTTAAGCCAAAAGGAGAGGACGACACCTCTTCGTGTTAGGGCTCTGAACATCACCATCCATTCGAATCTCAACAGTCAGATCCGAGTAGCCCAAGATGAGGCTCTCAAGAAGGAGAATATAACTCATGAACATTTGAACATACTTGTCTCTCGATTCGAGATTAGGGAGTCTGGACTCCGATGTTATGCCGGAAGAATTTGGGTACCTCTTTATGGAGATCTACGGAACCTTATACTTGATGAAGCATACAAATCGAGATATTCGATTCATCCTGGAGCGGGAAAAATGTACCACGACCTTAAAGAACAGTATTGGTGGCCGAATCTTAAGAAGGACGTTGCGACTTATGTTGGTAAGTGTTTGACTTGCTCGAAGGTTAAAGCCGAGCATCAGAGACCTTCTGGTTTACTTCAACAACCGGAAATCCCACAATGGAAATGGGAAAGGATCACAATGGATTTCATCACCAAGCTACCAAAGACGGTGGGCGGATACGATACCATCTGGGTTATTGTTGACCGCCTTACTAAATCTGCACACTTCTTGGCTATGAAGGAGACGGATACGATTGAGAGACTTGCTCAATTATACATCAAAGAGGTTGTATCTCGTCATGGTGTACCTATATCGATCATCTCCGATCGCGATCCCCATTTTGCTTCTAGATTTTGGCGTTCTTTGCAAGAAGCCATGGGAACTCGTCTTGACATGAGTACTGCTTATCACCCTCAGACTGACGGGCAAAGTGAACGAACGATTCAGACCTTGGAAGACATGTTGCGTGCATGTGTCATTGATTTTGGAAGGGCTTGGGAAAGGCATTTGCCGTTAGCCAAATTCTCGTACAACAACAGTTATCACTCAAGCATTAATGCCACACCTTTTGAAGCATTGTATGGCCGTAAGTGCCGATCTCCTATTTTTTGGGCCGAAGTAGGCGAAAAGCAAATCACTGGACCCGAGGTAGTCCATGAAACAACGGAAAAGATTGCTCAGATTCAAGCTAGACTTAAGACTGCCCGCGATCGTCAAAAGAGGTATGCCGATCTCAAACGTAATGTTGAAAGTTGCACCTTGGAAATGTGTGATTCGTTTTGGAAAACGTGGAAAGTTGAACCCACGATACATTGGTCCTTTTGAAATTTTGGAACGTGTTGGACCCGTTGCTTACCGTTTGGATCTTCCAGCTCAATTGAGCTCAGTTCATCCTACCTTCCACGTGTCAAACTTGAAGAAGTGTCTTGCTGCACCCGAACTTATCATACCACTTGAGGAACTTACAATTGACGACAAACTCCACTTCGTGGAAGAGCCTATTGAAATTATGGACCGTGAGGTCAAAACTTTGAAACGCAACAAGATTCCAATTGTACGAGTACGATGGAATGCCAAACGAGAACCTGAGTTTACTTGGGAATGAGAGGACCAAATGATGCAGAAGTATCCTCAACTTTTCCCGACTCCTCCATCTACCTCAGCTTAAAATTTCGGGACGAAATTTTCTTTAACAGGTGGGTAATGTAACGACCTTGGATTTTCCAACGTTATTTATTAATAATTTTTATTATTAATACTTGTGATTTAACGAATGTATGTTATTACATTTATTTGTTACCATGATTGTTCATACGTGACTTTGAATGCCCGAATCGTCTTTGTGACACACGTACATTACCCGAATAATATTTTTGAATATTATTTACATTCATGATTAAGTTTCATTAATCATTTTGATTAACTATGGATATTAGTTAATTACTTAGACTTTGGTTGGATTAACTTATTAATTACATACATACTTGGGCTTTAATGGTACATGGGCTTAGAAGCCCACCCTACCCATATTAATGGACTTAATTAGCCCAACATTCATGTAAGTAATACTCGGAACTAAACTAGAAGACTTAACTTAGTAAAGAATCTTGTTACTTGTTCTCCCCATGCAAGCTCACCCATTAACCAACTTTAAGGACAATTGCATGCAAGTAACTAGTGAACAAAACCTTTCCTCCTCCCTTCCCCCAAAACTGTCGGCCTCCTTTGCTAATGGGAGAGTTCTTTTGCAATTTTTCTTATTACTTCACTCATACTTCCTCTCATTTTAACACACACACTTACTTGCATTTCTCTCTCAAGCTTTTTCTCTCATTTTACTTTCTAAATTGTAAATAACAAACTTGTGTTCTTCCTTCTTTTTCTCTTGTAAAACCGAAACCAAAACACCCCTTTATCATCATTCTTTGCTTGTTTAAATCACTTGTTCTTTGATTGTTGTTAATTACTTGTTGTTTACTTACTTGTTGATGATTACTTACTAGTAACAAGAATCAAACTTTCTAGTTTGAATTCTTCTTTTATCTTGTATTTACAAGAACACACAAGAACATAAACTTTATAGTTTATGTTCTACACTTAATATGTTAAAAGATTTTAAGTTCATGGTTGTAAAATCATTACTTGTAAGTCATGTTTGTAAACTTAAAGTTTACATTCTTAAAGATCAAACCTTGGTTTGAATCTTTAAAGTATGTACAACCCATGAACTAGTTACTTGTTTACTTAGCTTGTTTCTTTATATTATACACTTTAATTTCATGTTTGTTGGTTAGGATTGGTCAAGTGTTACTAGTTAACTTTGATCTCATTAATCTTGAACTAAAAGTTAACTTTAAAAAGTTCAAGAACATGTAAGTAAGCTTTCTTTAATTATAACTTGGTACACTTATGTTAGATCTAGACTTTTGGGTCTAGGATCTTCAAGATCTAACTAAGAACTATGTTCTACAACTTAAGATCTTGATTTTATAAGTTTATTTTCAAGTTGTAACTTAATATTACTTTTACATTTCATGTATGTGTTGAATCTAAGACTTTGATGTAACTTTGGTTCATCAAAACACTTGCAACACTTAAGTGAGTTGTGCTTCATGTCTTAGACTTACACTTGGGTTATGATGGTCAAACCTTGGTGAAAATTATGCAAACACATTAACGAGTTGTACACTTGAAGCTATATGCATCAAGGATGAGAACCATGATAAGCATCGAGCACCAAGAACCACCGGAACCTACTGACCCTACTGTTCTACTGTTTCTGTGTCTGACCCGTAAGAGCGGTACTACTTTAATTATGATTTTCATATAGTTCTGTTCGAGTAGATAACTTTTCATATAGGACTCGTCTTAATCCGAGTTACGGTTTAGGATTTATGGCCCTCCGATCGTCACTATGTCCATTTAACGTTGTGCTGAAAATTCTGACCTACTCGCACTTAGACCGTCACCACGGTCAAACGAAGACGAGTTTGCTTCTGTAATTTTTACCACAACTAAAGGACTCATATACGGATCCATGCCCACTGGTCTCACCTTATTTCAGTAGGTATAGAGTCCGTGGTGACTGACCGAACTCAGCCTTTGTTTTAAACTCTTTTCATGAACTAAACTTACTTTACACCTTTTGTTTGATGATGAATGATGATGACCCTTAAGACCTTATTTACATACTTTTAAACCTATTCGGACTATTTACTGACTTAGTACTATTTGACTTAGGTTTAGGACTTCCCGGACCTACACACTTGCTTATTTCTCGAGTCATACTTTACCGCTACTTTATCATTGTGAGTTATAGCATTCCCTTTTTTACTTTAACTTATTTTGGGAACTGAGAATACATGCGGATTTTATGTTTTACATACTAGGCACGAGTACTTAAACTTATATATGTGTGGGTTATACAACGGCATAAACATTCCCTTTAGCTCGGTAACGTTTAGTCATTGGTTTTTGAACCGGTGAACGCGAATCTTAGATATGGATCCATAGGGTTTGACATCCCCACTCGGGCTAGTCGCGCTAGCATTTAACGAGTGTTTAATACTTCGTAAACATACGCACTTGCCAAGTGTACTTTCAGGGGTATAAACGTTAAGTTAGTTACTAAGTGCCCACGGTTAACATATACTTTATCATACCGTTTTGAAACGCTCTTTGTAGCACTGAAATCTCGTGGCCTACCTTACATACTGTTATACTTAAACTATAGCTCACCAACCTTTGTGTAATGACCCAGAAATTTCCGACCAAATTTAAACTTTAATCTTTATATTATTCCGACACGATAAGCAAAGTTTGTTAAGTTAAATCTCAAGAATTTTAAACTGTGTTCATACATTCATTATAACCTCGACCAAATTCCGACGATTCCCGAACCGTTATATATAAATAGATATGTATATGTATATATATATTATAACTTGAGAATATTAATAAAGTATTAAACGTATAATACTTTACACGAACGTATTTGTTTCAATATGATTTTCGACGAAATTAAAAAAAATATACTAAATGATTGAATTATCAGAAACATTGAATTATGATTACAAGTCTCTGTTGAAAGGTCCACTATGATTTGAGAAAATCTATTCCTCTTAACGATATTCAGAATAATTTGTAAAGCTATTTATAAATAAAAACAAAAAATGTCATTTAAGAAAGTTAGACAAAAGTTAGTGGAGAATTGGTTTCCATAATATTCTGTTAATCTATTTTCAAACGTATAAAGACGTTTTCAGTTTAAAAAGAACTTTATTATTAAAACGTATATAACTTTTATAAATATCTAGAATCACTTTTGACAACTCATTACTTAACCAGTATAATAAATATAACGATATTTATATTTTATTTCATTAAATATATACAACGATTTAAATTAATATTATATATATTTATACGCGTATTATACATACATAGTTTTTATACTTTTACTATACTTTAACTTTACCTTTACTTTACTTTTACTTTACTTTAACTTTAATAATTCACTGTAATAATTTATACTTTAATAATTCACTTTAATAATTCATATTTTAATAATTCACTTTAATAATTCATACTTTAATAATTCACTTTAATAATTCATACTTTAATAATTCACTTTAATAATTCATACTTTAATAATTCACTTTAATAATTCATACTTTAATAATTCACTTTAATAATTCAAAAATCTATTATAAATAGAATTCAATAGGTTTCATAATTTCATAGAAACTTGAAAATATATTTCTCTAAACTCTCTCAATCGATTTATATATATATATATATATATATATATATATATATATATATATATATATATATATATATATATATATATATATATATATATATATATATATATATTTGTTCTGTATTATTTCAAGATATTATTAGTATACATAAAATATTACGACGGAGTGCTGTCTGAGTGATTTCAAAATAGTTTTTTTTGAATGAGTCGAAGCTAAGGAAATTATGGGTTATAGCTATGGAGGTGATGGGTATGGTTCATGGGTATGCTCGTGAGGTCAATCTAGTGTTTATCATCTTCGTTGCGTCTACGTACTTTCCTGCAATATTGAATCTCAATATTGATACGTTCGTGAATCCGAGGCCAACATTGCACTTGTTAAATGACGTTATATGTATTTTTACTACGAAATACAGTATTGTGAGTTTCATTTGCTCCCTTTTATATATATTTTTGGGACAGAGAATACATGCGCTATTTTTATAAATGTTTTACGAAATAAGCACAAGTACTAAAACAAATTCTACGTGGGTTTAAACTAGAAATATACCCTTAGCTTGGTAACATTAAACTACTTGTCTATGTACGGTAGGCGCGAATCCTAAAGATAGATCTATTAGTCCTGACAAACCCCATCCTGACTATGGGATGCTTTAGTACTTCGAGGTTATTTTAAACACACCGGATCTGGTGTACTTCAGAGGGTAAAACATGAATGTTAAGGCTTGTTACCGGGTGCCCACAACTTATAGAATACTTTTATACACTTGCGAGTGTACATATATTTATAAACGGAAATCTTGTGGTCTATTAATATATTGAAATGATTGTTATGATAAACCTATGAACTCACCAACCTTTTGGTTGACACTTTAAAGCATGTTTATTCTCAGGTATTAAAGAAATCTTCCGCTGTGCATTAGCTCATTTTAAGGATATTTCTTGGAGTCATTCATGGCATATTTTGAAAGACGTTGCATTCGAGTCATTGAGTTCATCAAGATGATTATTATGCCAATTATAGTTGGATGTATTATGAAATGGTGTGCATGCCATAAACTTTCGTTGTAAAGAAAGTTTGATTTTTAAAAATGAATGCAATGTTTGTAAAATGTATCATATAGAGGTCAAATACCTCGCGATGTAATCAATTATTGGGAGTCGTTTATAATGTATATGAATGGGTCCTTTCAGTTGGTATCAGAGCGGTGGTCTTAGCGAACCAGGTCTGCATTAGTGTGTCTAACTGATAGTCATTAGGATGCATTAGTGAGTCTGGACTTCGACCGTGTCTGCATGTCAAAAGTTTTGCTCATCATTTTTGTCAGAAATTACCTGCTTATCATTCTTAGTCTAGACACATCTTATTGCATTGATTGCATGAATAGTGTATAGACAAAATTCATATCTTAGCGTATCTGCTAATTCATATCTTAGTGTATCTGTTACTGTAAACTTTGCCTGACATATTCCGTAAATTCCTCCGTAATCTACGAAACCTTTTGCTCTATATAATTAGAATACCACCCGATAGCCGAAAAATCATTTCATATCGAAAAATTCTTTATTTAATCGTACGAAATGGAATTCGTCATTAGTTCAAGTCCCTCGGATTCCGAAATGGAATCCCACTCAAGTTCCGAAAGCAGTGTGACCGGAATGGATCAACCAATTAGTCATCATCTATTCTGGATGAATTGGGGATGGGTTCGTAGCCTCCTTAATCATTGGAGATAAGAAGAAGGTGATCTCTTCCATCCACCACATTTCCCTCTTGGCGAAGAACCTGAAGCTCTTACCGGCGAACCTATCCGAAACACCATTTTATCTCTTTTTTCTAGAGTATCTCGTCACGATTACATACTACACCAAATTCTAGATTTTATTTATCCGCTCGTCCGAACCGACAATCACCCCAGTGTAACAGAAGAAGTCAACGAGCTTCGCGCTCGGGTAGTGGCTTTGGAGAATATGGTGCAAAGGTTACAAGCACCAGCAGCATAAACAGTACCACCATCAGCAACACCAACAGTACCATCACCACCAACAACAACAACATCCACATCCCACACCGCAACATCACAATCTGTATCTCAAACATCAACGTCATACGCCCTGTAAATATCCAGGAATATCAACAACAACAAACGATGAAGTATTAATTCATAAACTTCATTGAAGAGATATCTCTGCGGCAGTTATGTAATCTCCAAAATCTTAGAGATTATTTAATTCTGACTGTAAATCGGATGAGTGAATGGAGATGGTAGAGTAGAAACTTTGATCAAAAATGATGTACGATTTACAAGCTAGAATTGTTTTACCAACAGCATCAACAGGACCGTAGCATCATCAACACAGTCAGTGCCGTCAGTATCGTCAGAATCAACAGCACCTGTAACATCACAAACTCTGTCAGTTCAAGAATCATTGTGGACATCATTACGAATTAACAACAAATATATTGTATCAACGAGTTATGAAGTATTAACTCATTTCCAATCGAAAGATTTATATGTATATTTTATATGTATACATTTTTAAACCGTAATAAATCTTCCCGTACTAAGCTATTATGTGTGAATCTTAACTACTCAGTTAATTCATATTACAAATATGCAATGATGTACGTCCTTCGTCCGCAACTTAACCATCGTTAATTACAATCTCTGTCTTAATTCAATAAAAATCCAATTTATAATAAATCAAGTGTATTATTCGAATATATGTTTGATTTTACACTTTCATCATCGATGTACTCGAAACTTTTCAAATAACATCATTCGTACCTTGCGAAGTTCACAAGAATTTCACGAAAATCAACAAATAACAAAGTAATGATTCATAATTTCAATATTATTGAAGAAATACTTATGCAATTTATAAAGTTTTAGGGATTACTCAATTCTAGTTCCAACCATAAAACAAATGAGTTTAATTTAATATTAACTCATTAAATCTATATTACATCTAAAGAAAATATACACATATATATTCATAAAGACTATAATAAACTTCTTTTGTACAAAATATTAATTGTGAAAAATTTTTAACGGGTAGGTAATACCCGAGAGATATATAAATTCACAATTAATATATTACATTTTTCGAAATTGATTCAGCAATCATCAACTATACTACCTACTTTCACAACAATATCCATTCTTTCATATAAATCAAAACAATCATACTCATTCAAATTCAATTACATATTCTGATTTTGAAATCACATAATTCAATTCGAAATATAACCAGTATCATCACTCTTAGATTCCTATATCTTTCAAAGCTATACTTTGACTTCAAAACTGTGTTAGAACATCATATGTATTAACGATTACAATATGTGCTCAAACCTTTCGAAATTCCTGAAGACACTTCAACTAAGGAATAATCGAGATGATGATCCAACCACATGTTACCCACAGTTATACACCTGAAAAACTCTCAAAACCCAAGTCATAGTTCAACACGTATCCGTGTTAGACCCTTTGGCATTTGCTAGCTAAAATAACTTTTCAATTCCGTTTCAAAATAGACAGTTTTGTCACAGCTCCAGCAAGTCAACTTCAACTTCTCAATTAAAACAGTCTTATTATAACCTTAATAGATACGTTGCCCTTTCGCCAACGTTACCGGGGAATCGTTTATATTCACCACATTAGCAATAAACTTACCAACAACTTCACTGATCTTTGACTTTCCAAAAAAAAAAATCATTATAATTATAGAAACCCTATCATATACTCATTCGTACCTTATAACAAGAATTGCCATACCAATTATTGAGAATCAGCAATCAGTATTTTGAAACCTCGCAGCATGTCTACATCAACAATTACATATACACACAACGTCTATGTAATATCCTATAAAACTAAAACAATATATAAGACCCATAACTAAGGTTTAATCGTTCATTACTTACAAATTTTAATAACCCAAATTAAAATAAATAAAAGGTATAAGATTAATATATAAGAAATTGATGGCAAGTAAGTTCATTGGTAAATTAATTATCATAACCTCTTAGCTACTAACGTCAAGTACATGAAAAATAAATTACACAAGCTAATTGATGTCATGCTTGAAATGGAGTACATACTTAAAATTAATATATACTTCTCACTTGTCCTAATATTTAAAACATAAATTACAAATTAAGTGGTAACTGAAGAAAATCAATCCACTACATGTAATTTGTTGGGCCTTTATTTATTAAAAGGAATTGGGATAGACACTATGAGTTATATGTACCATTCGTTGGCATCATTTGCATCATTGGCACTACTCTGACTAAAACAAATGAAAGGAAAATATTCATATATCCATACTACTCATTACAATTTATCTTAATTTTAAGAAGAAGAGAATAGAGAGATTCAAAGAAGAACACGAAATACTTACGAGTCTAGTCTCGATTCTCACACGAACACGTTTAAAGGTAACTACTAAACACCATCCTTTATTGATGTATAATTTGTTTATGGGTTTTTTTTAATCAAGTTACTAGTTTAAGATTTACTACATATCACATGAATTATTATAGAGATGAGATGTTAAAATTTTGAGTACAAAATGGGTATTTTTTTTATGAATATTAACCTTAAAAAAAATGGTGGTCATTGTTTAGTAACATGATAGAAGTGTTAAATCATTAGAATTTGAATATAAATCTTTCCGTTCATAGTCATTATATTTTATCAAGCTTAGATTAGAATTATAATAATATTTTAGAGAAGAGTAATATGTTTCTCAAGGTTATATTAAATTGGATTGCACATGATAAAATTTTAAAGTAGAAATCATGTTTCGTTTAATAGTAAGTGTACATGTAAGTAAATTTAAATATGAATTATTACATACTAGTAATTACTCATTGCCCTTAGAAATTGAATTCTGTTATAATCGCATGGTATTATGTATAGAAATCACAAGTGATTAAATATCAAATCCACTAATTATATGTAATGGAGTATTTAAAATCTATGTGTAATATGAAAAGGAAATAGAAACTGATATTTAGAGTCCATGTTTTCACTTAGGATGGTGAAATTTTTAGTCTTAAAATATTTATGGCACTTTGGAATATGAAGTCATAATGCTATATAATAACCTTACTATATTATTAATATAAAATTCATGGAACTATTTAGATGACAATAAACACTTAAAAATCATATGATGACACTTTTTGAATAAAGGATATTACATACTCCCTACTTGAATATATTTTGTGCTTATACATGCGTGTTCACTAGATTCGGCTCGGTGATCGCATCCTTTCGGTGGTATTTTTGTTGTCCTTGGAGTTTCATCATTCAACAACATAAGGTACGGATATTCTAGGTGGTTTTAGGATCGCTTCGGTAAATCTTCCTCTCAAAACTTTATTTTGAATTGTGTAAATATTATGGTATGACATGCTTGTTCAAAATGTGTGTTTATTTGTCTTTGAAATGTATTATAGTTTCCTCATGTATGATGTACTAACGATTTTAGATGTTTGTTGTTTGAGGAATCATAATACTTTTGGTATTTGGAAATTGTGTCAAAACCGTGTCTTAAAACCTCAACCAAAACAGTCCAGAATTCAGCCCAAAAGTCAGCTCAGAAACTGTCGCGAAAAGCCCCGAAAGTGTCGCTAAATAGCCTGAAAGTGTCGCGAAAAACCCTGAAACTATCGCGAATGTGCTGTCTGGAAACTGTCACGAATTCAGCTCCATAAACAGCCCCGTACAGCCCGAAAATAGCCTCGAAAAGGTGGGAAACGTCCCGGTAAAGAACGTGTGTGTGTGACGAGTGGTACGGTGATTCGTATCGAGTGTCCCTCATTCCACGTGGCTTTACATGTCCCGTTTAATCCCGTTTAAGTTATTAATATGTAAAGGGCTAAAGTATTATGTGACATGACTTGTGACAAGAGTTAGACCGAATGGTTGGGTTGACACGTTATTTTAAAATAATACGACATACAATGTTATATACATTTTAAGTGTTTGGTCAAGCGTAAAATATTTAAGTCAACTCGTTAATTCTTTTTAAAATGTATTTTAAAGTCCGTTAGCCACTTTAAAAGTATTTGAACATTTATAATTAATAAGACGGTTAAACGGTTTTTTAAAATATGCCTAAGAGTAACCTATCCATGGAGGTCCCGTGGGCGCATTATTGTGACACCGATAATGTGGCATCGACCGTAGCGGTGTATTTGTTTATATCTACGGCGTCTCCTTTTGATTACCCGGTAGTTGGTATGAGCTCTTAATTATTATATTTTGATAGGAGGCGTATGGATCGATCTAGGATTTCGTTTTGATGGTGTACGTTCATCGTAGTGTCATATGAAACGTCACCGATATGGATGATTAGTGGAGTAGCTACCCTATGATTTCATTTTGATACTTTGTTACATATTTGTTTTGACTCTTAGTGCATTATTTTATGAAATTTGCATCATGACATATGGTATTGTGGATCTATACATATTCGCACTTTGTTTTGAATCTAAGTTATTTTGAAAATAAGTTCGTTTTGAAATTAAATTTTTGCATGTCATACTATACTCCGTTATTCGTTATATCCGTTCACTGGGCTTTGGCTCAGTCGTATTCTTTGTTTTCCTTCTTATACGACAGGTAATCAAGGGGGCGTTGGGAACGAGGGAAGAGTGTAGAGTGGAGTGAACTTAGCACCTTGCCTTAGAGATTTCCTTCAAGATTTATTAGCTTATTTTGGTTTAGTAGTACTTTTGAATAAGTTTGTCAACTTTGGTTTGGACTATGGTTTGAATTCGAATAAGAATAACGCTCATTTATCTTTTAAGTTACCTTTATTTATAAGTATTGGCATTCGTAAGATTAGGGTCTTTACAGATGGTATCAGAGCTTAGGTTCCCTCCTGTAGAAACTTTAGTCCTAAGTTATGGCCTGTGAGATTTGGGTAGACTTTTGGGTTAGGATTTTCTTTCCGCTATATTATTCTAATTCCACTTTGAATATTCTCTTTTATTCTTCGTACTAATCGTAACCGTTATATCCTCATCTCATTCTTAGATGGCACCGAAAAGAAAAGGAATGTCTGAGGAAGAAGTAGAAAACAAGATTAGCCAAACTATCACGAATTTGATACCCAACATTGTAGCTCAAGCTATTGACGCGATGCGTAAGAAAGGTGGTGAGACTATTAAGCATGAAGAAGAGGATGAATATAAGGAAGATAAAACTGTAACGGGAGATGCTATTCATGTTTGGCTAGGACGGTTTCAAAAACAACGTCCTTTGTCATTCAGCACTGCTAGTACTCCTGTTGAAGCTGAGAATTGGATCACTCACATTGAGAAGATTTACCGAGTGCTTGGTTGTGAAGAGAGATTTTGGGTTCCATTGGCTGTTTATAAACTAGAGGGGGATGCTCAGCGTTGGTGGATCGCTTTGAGACAAGCGAAAGGGGGTATCTAATTTGAGGATTCATTAGATTGGGTCGATTTCAAGGAGTTGTTTTTCTGTCAGTACTTTTCTGAGGCGGTGAAAGAGTCTGTGATTCGGAAGTATGCGAATATTAAGCAAGGGAATGATAAGTCTATTAATGATTTCACTAAGAGGTTTTTGAGACTTGTGGGTTTGATTGGGGCTGCTGCGGGGTCTGCTAAGGACCAAGCCCGTAAGTATAAATGGGCTGTTCATGGGCGCTACCGCTCTAAAATGATTAATCTGATATGTTTCGATGTCGCTGAGGCAGCCGATTATGCTCTGAATTTGGAGATGGAGCGAGCCGAGTATTTGGCTACTAAAAATGATGATGGTAAGAACAAGAGGGTTAAGATTGCACAACCACTACGATCTGTGCCTGCACCGATTATTAAACAGGGTCAACAATCTGGGAACCAAGGGTATCGTAGTAATAATTGGAATAATAGAGGAAATCAGCAAAGGATTGACAACGGGCCAAATAATAATAAACGTGGTCAACTACAAGTGTACCGTCCCCAAGGGCAGCAAAGGGGTAATGGAAGTGGTGGTGTTAATGCCAATGCACCATGTGGGACTTGTGGAAAGAATCATCCGGGAAGAGTTTGTTATCGTAGTGCGGGTTCATGTTTTGCTTGTGGAGAGGTTGGTCACTTAGCTAAGGATTGCAAGAATCCTATACCTGGGTTTGTTCCAAGGGTTCCTCTGCCAGGTCCTGGTGGACGCGTCTTTGCCATGACTGCTGCTCAGGCTGCTGACGCGATAGGTATATTTCGATCCCTATTCATTTTAAAAATATTTCCTTTGAGTTATTTGTTCATTTCTTCTTCATATTATTAGGTACTATTACTGGTCATGTATTTGTACATCATCGTGCCCTCTTCGTTCTGTTTGATTCTGGCTCTACGCACTCCATTGTGTCTGTTAAGAGCTCGAAATATTTGAAAGTGTCTCCAACTTGGTTGTCTACTCCATTTACGATCTCCACCCCAATGGGTAGTATTGAAAGTATAGATCGTGTATTTCAAAATTGCCGTTTGGAATTCAATGACTGCATGTTTTCCGCAAATCTCTTTCCTATGACCATGCATGACTTTGACATTATTCTTGGCATGGATTGGTTATCTCGCCATCACGCGAATATCGATTGTTATTCTAAGAGGATTTTTTTTGGAAATCATTCTATACCCGATTGTGTCTTTAATGGTGATCTTCCCGTAAAATCTATTAAGGTTATCTCAGCGCTTAAGGCGCAAAAGCTCATTTCACATGGTTGTGTTGGTTATTTAGCTTCGATTCAGAATTTATCTATCGAGAGCCCTTCGCTTGAAAATATCGATGTTGTTCGAGAGTTTCCCGATGTATTTCCTGATGAATTACAGGGTTTTCCTCCAGTTCGTGAAGTTGAATTTTCGATTGATTTGATTCTGGGTTCCCAACCGATATCAAAAGCTCCTTATCGAATGGCACCACTCGAGTTACAAGAACTCAAGGAGCAATTGCAAGACTTGATAGATTGTGGTTTTATTCGGCCAAGTGTGTCACCTTGGGGTGCGCCGGTTTTATTTGTTAAGAAGAAGGATGGTAGCATGAGACTTTGCATTGATTATCGCGAGTTAAATCGTATTACTATTCGAAACCGTTATCCGCTTCCACGTATTGATGATTTGTTTGATCAACTTCAAGGTTCAAAGTATTTTTCTAAAATTGATCTTAGGTCTGGATATCATCAGCTGCGTGTTAAAGAAGAAGATATCCCTAAGACTGCTTTCCGCACACGTTATGGGCACTATGAGTTTTTAGTGATGCCGTTTGGATTAACTAATGCTCCTGCGGTTTTCATAGATCTAATGAACCGTGTGTTCCATGAGTATTTGGATAAGTTTGTGATCGTATTCATTGATGATATCTTGGTATTCTCAAAGAGTAAAGAAGAGCATGAGAATCATCTTCGTGTTGTACTTGAAACCCTCCGAAGTAAGAAATTGTTTGCGAAGTTCTCTAAATGTGTATTCTGGTTGCAAAGAGTTGCCTTTATGGGTCATGTTGTATCGGCTGGGGGTATAATGATGGATCCGGTGAAAGTTGAGGCTATTACAAATTGGTTAAGACCTACTTCTGTTGTTGAGGTTCGAAGTTTTCTTGGTTTAGCTGGTTATTATCGAAGATTTGTTGAGGGTTTTTCAACGATTGCTTTGCCACTTACCAAGTTGTTGAGGAAAGGGGAAAATTTTGTGTGGACCGATGAACGACAAAAAAGTTTCGATGAGTTAAAGAAAAGACTTGTATCAGCTCCTATTCTTGCATTGCCGTCAGGAAGTGGAGGTTTTCAAATCTATAGTGATGCTTCTAAGCATGGTTTGGGTTGTGTTTTGATGCAGCATGGTAAGGTAATTGCTTATGCCTCGAGGCAGTTGAAACCCTATGAGGTTAATTACCCTACTCATGATTTGGAGTTAGCTGCTGTGATCTTTGCGTTGAAAATATGAAGGCATTATCTTTATAGAGAAACTTGTGATATTTTCACCGATCACAAGAGTCTCAAATACATATTCACGCAAAAAGAGATAAATATGAGACAACGAAGGTGGCTCGAGTTATTGAAGGATTATGATGCAAACATTCATTACCATCCTGGAAAAGCGAATGTGGTAGCCGACACATTGAGTAGAAAGTCATTTGGTAGTATCTCATGTTTGGTTACTCACATTCGAGAATTTGAAAGACTTGATATGGGATTGAGTAAAAGAGGAGCATCGAGGATGTTGGCAAATCTAAAATTCGAGTCTGATTTAATTACTAGAATAAAAGAGGCTCAATTGGATGATGGCGATTTGTGGACAGTGTTTCAAAATTTGGAAGAGGGTAAAGTGAAAGAGTTCAGAGAAGATGATGATGGGGTTATTTGGTGTGGGAATCGATTATGTGTTCCTAATGATGATGCTATTCGTGAGGCTCTGTGGTCTGAGGCTCACAGCTCACCTTTTTCTATACATCCTGGTTTGACCAAAATGTATCAGGATTTAAAGCAGCACTTTTGGTGGAGTGGTATGAAGAAAGACGTTGCTAGATATGTTGGGAAGTGCCTTACTTGTCAACAAGTAAAGATCGAGCACCAACGTGCTAGTGGTTTGTTGCAGCCATTGGACATTCCCGTGTGGAAGTGGGATGATATCTCAATGGTTTTCGTATGTGGTTTACCGAAGACTGTGAAAAGGAATGATGCTATTTGGGTGGTGATTGATAGATTAACCAAATCGGCTCATTTCTTGCCTATTCGCATGGATTATTCGGTAAGTAAGCTATCAGAGCTTTTTCAGCAGGAAATTTTGAGATTACATGGGGTTCCTTCATCCATCGTATCCGATCGTGATCCTCAGTTTACATCTAGATTTTGGAAGGGGTTACAAAAAGCTTGGGGTACGCGATTGAAGCTTAGTACTGCTTTTCATCCACAAACTGATGGACAGTCTGAGCGTACGATACAGATCTTGGAAGATATGCTTCGAGCTTATGCCCTAGATTGGAAGGGAAATTGGGATGAGTACTTATGTTTGGTGGAGTTTGCCTATAATAATAGTTGGCAGGCTAGTATCCGTATGGCGCCATTTGAGATGCTCTATGGTCGAAAGTGTAGAGCGCCAGTTTGTTGGAATGAAGCGGGTGAAAAATTGATTGAAGGACCTGAGTTGGTTAGAGTGACTAATGAAAAGGTCGCTATAGCTACGAATCGGCTGAAGGAAGCCCAATTGAGACAGAAAGTGTATGCCGATAAACACCGACGTTCATTAGAGTTTTTTTGTGGGTGATAAGGTGTTTTTAAAGGTGTCACCTTGGAAGGGTGTACGGCGTTTTGGTTTGAAAGGAAAGCTCAGTCCTCGATATATTAGCCCGTTTGAGATATTGGATCGAGTTGGTGAAGTATCTTATCGTTTAGCATTACCGCCGCAGTTATCTCATGTTCATAATGTATTTCACGTATCTCAGTTGAGGGGTTACAACTATCATCCATTGCATGTGGTGCAATATCCTTTTTCTGAAATTCGAGCTGATCTTTCTTATATCGAGGAGCCCGAAGCTATTATAGAACGCGAGCAGAGAGTAACTCGTAAAAGCTCCAACCCTTTCGTTAAGGTTCAATGGAAGAATCATTCTGCTAGTGAGGCCACTTGGGAACTCGAGGAAACCATGCAGGCCGAGCACCCTCATTTGTTTGCTAATTGGTGCGTTTCGATTCTATAACTTCTTTCAATTTCGAGGACGAAATTTTTTTTTTAGTAGGTGGAGTTGTAATATCCTATAAAACTAAAACAATATATAAGACCCATAACTAAGGTTTAATCGTTCATTACTTACAAATTTTAATAACCCAAATTAAAATAAATAAAAGGTATAAGATTAATATATAAGAAATTGATGGCAAGTAAGTTCATTGGTAAATTAATTATCATAACCTCTTAGCTACTAACGTCAAGTACATGAAAAATAAATTATACAAGCGAATTGATGTCATGCTAGAAATGGAGTACATACTTAAAATTAATATATACTTCTCACTTGTCCTAATATTTAAAACATAAATTACAAATTAAGTGGTAACTGAAGAAAATCAATCCACTACATGGAATTTGTTGGGCCTTTATTTATTAAAAGGAATTGGGATAGACACTATGAGTTATATGTACCATTCGTTGGCATCATTTGCATCATTAGCACTACTCTGACTAAAACAAATGAAAGGAAAATATTCATATATCCATACTACTCATTACAATTTATCTTAATTTTAAGAAGAAGAGAATAGAGAAATTCAAAGAAGAACACGAAATACTTACGGGTCTAGTCTCGATTCTAACACGAACACGTTTAAAGGTAACTACTAAACACCATCCTTTATTGATGTATAATTTGTTTATGGGTTTTTTTTAATCAAGTTACTAGTTTAAGATTTACTACATATCACATGAATTATTATAGAGATGAGATGTTAAAATTTTGAGTACAAAATGGGTATTTTTTTTTATGAATATTAACCTTAAAAAAAAATTGGTGGTCATTGTTTAGTAACATGATAGAAGTGTTAAATCATTAGAATTTGAATATAAATCTTTCCGTTCATAGCCATTATATTTTATCAAGCTTAGATTAGAATTATAATAATATTTTAGAGAAGAGTAATATGTTTCTCAAGGTTATATTAAATTGGATTGCACATGATAAAATTTTAAAGTAGAAATCATGTTTCGTTTAATAGTAAGTGTACATGTAAGTAAATTTAAATATGAATTATTACATACTAGTAATTACTCATTGCCCTTAGATATTGAATTCTGTTATAATCGCATGGTATTATGTATAGAAATCACAAGTGATTAAATATCAAATCCACTAATTATATGTAATGGAGTATTTAAAATCTATGTGTAATATGAAAAGGAAATAGAAACTGATATTTAGAGTCCATGTTTTCACTTAGGATAGTGGAATTTTTAGTCTTAAAATACTTATGGCACTTTGGAATATGAAGTCATAATGCTATATAATAACCTTACTATATTATTAATATAAAATTCATGGAACTATTTAGATGACAATAAACACTTAAAAATCATATGATGACACTTTTTGAATAAAGGATATTACATACTCCCTACTTGAATATATTTTGTGCTTATACATGCGTGTTCACTAGATTCGGCTCGGTGATCGCATCCTTTTGGTGGTATTTTTGTTGTCCTTGGACTTTCATCATTCAACAACATAAGGTACGGATATTCTAGGTGGTTTTAGGATCGCTTCGGTAAATCTTCCTCTCAAAACTTTGTTTCAAATTGTGTAAATATTATGGTATGACATGCTTGTTCAAAATGTGTGTTTATTTGTCTTTGAAATGTATTATAGTTTCCTCATGTATGATGTACTAACGATTTTGGATGTTTGTTGTTTGAGGAATCATAATACTTTTGGTACTTGGAAATTGTGTCAAAACCGTGTCTTAAAACCTCAACCAAAACAGTCCAGAATTCAGCCCAAAAGTCAGCTCAGAAACAGTCGCGAAAAGCCCCGAAAGTGTCGCTAAATAGCCTGAAAGTGTCGCGAAAAACCCTGAAACTGTCGCGAATGCGCTGTCTGGAAACTGTCACGAATTCAGCTCCATAAACAGCCCCGTACAGCCCGAAAACAGCCTCGAAAAGGTGGGAAACGTCCCGGTAAAGAACGTGTGTATGTGTGACGAGTGGTACGGTGATTCGTATCGAGTGTCCCTCATTCCACATGGCTTTACATGTCCCGTTTAGTCCCGTTTAAGTTGTTAATATGTAAAGGGCTAAAGTATTATGTGACATGATTTGTGACAAGAGTTAGACCGAATGGTTGGGTTGACACGTGATTTTAAAATAATACGACATACAAAGTTATATACATTTTAAGTGTTTGGTCAAGCGTAAAATATTTAAGTCAACTCGTTAATTCTTTTTAAAATGTATTTTAAAGTCCGTTAGCCACTTTAAAAGTATTTGAACATTTATAATTAATAATACGGTTAAACGGTTTCTTAAAATATGCCTAAGAGTAACCTATCCATGGAGGTCCCGTGGGCGCATTATTGTGACACCGATAATGTGGCATCGACCGTAGCGGTGTATTTGTTTATATCTACGGCGTCTCCTTTTGATTACCCGGTAGTTGGTATGAGCTCTTAATTATTATATTTTGATAGGAGGCGTATGGATCGATCCTAGGATTTTGTTTTGATGGTGTACGTTCATCGTAGTGTCATACGAAACGTCACCGATATGGATGATTTGTGGAGTAGCAACCCTATGATTTCATTTTGATACTTTGTTACATATTTGTTTTGACTCTTAGTGCATTATTTTATGAAATTTTCATCATGACATATGGTATTGTGGATCTATATATATTCGCACTTTTTTTTGAATCTAAGTTATTTTGAAAATAAGTTCGTTTTGAAATTAAATTTTTGCATGTCATACTATACTCCGTTATTCGTTATATCCGTTCACTGGGCTTTGGCTCAGTCGTATTCTTTGTTTTCCTTCTTATACGACAGGTAATCAAGGGGGCATTGGGAACGAGGGAAGAGTGTAGAGTAGAGTGAACTTAGCACCTTGCCTTAGAGATTTCCTTCAAGATTTATTAGCTTATTTTGGTTTAGTAGTACTTTTGAATAAGTTTATCAACTTTGGTTTGGACTATGGTTTGAATTCGAATAAGAATAACGCTCATTTATCTTTTAAGTTACCTTTATTTATAAGTATTGGCATTCGTAAGATTAGGGTCTTTACAGTCTACCTCCAAGACTTACATTCTTTGAATGAGAAATTTCTGAAAAACACCCTAAACTGCGAACCAGTTCTCGAAATTTTGAAAAAAGCTGATGAAGCAGCAAAAACTGTAAACGACCTTAACAGTAAAAAGTTGGATGATAAAGGATAGTATATTGGCAAAGCTCAGAAAAAGAGAAGCTTTGGAACTGGAAAACGGATTGAGCAAAGTATGAAGGAGGCTGTGGACAAATCACAAAGGCTGAACCTGCCTTCAAAGAATCCAAATGATTCAGTACTTGCTGAAGTCATTAACGAATACCTAGCTCCTGACTCTAAACCCCTACGGACAATATCCTTCATCATCCTCTGATATTAGACATTCTAAGATATCATCGTATCTTTCATTATAAATATCATCCATACTTCTGAAGATATTTTTATAATTATTCTTATCTGAAATCATTTACCTTTTCGCGCTATCTGTATTATATCATAAAAGAAACTATTTTAGTTTCTAAATTCTGAAACATTCGAGTTTAAAATAGGAATATTCTTGAAGAAGTGTTGGGAGCTGAAGCATGAGTTAGTATAATATAATGACACTTGATCAACGTGATTATATTATAGTAATTCATGCTGAGTTTCTAAATGGAACATGATGATTCACAGATCATAACGTCATCATGTGCTATGTTACACGACTCTTGTATTCTCTTTGATCTCTAAATATCAAGAAAATATTTCTTGATGATTCGGCATTTTCCGAGGTATTCTGATAATTTGACAAGTCAAGATCGTGCCATTACAATTTCCTTCCTAGAACATTAACAATGTTCATTCCGAAATTTATATCTGCGGATTCTGGACCATTACAAGCGGTGCTTAATCACAAGAAGAAGAAACGAAAGGACAAAGCTCCGAACTAGAAATGGGAGTATAAATCATAGCAAATAGAAGAGAGTATTAACTGTGGATGACAATGATTATAGAAGAAGCAAGGACTTTGAAATATAAGGGAAGATATAAAACCCAACAACAACCCAGAAATCACAAACCGTATATATCAATGCATATAGCAATATAAAGACACGGGAGAACTAAAAACACTATAAAACCAAGCGTATAGTAGAAGTAAATAGATTCTTCCGGAGGCAGATGAAAAAGAAGAGCGACAGATATAAAAGTGAGGAGTATATCAAGAATCAGCACTGGATGAAGCATATTGACAAATACTTTAAAATATGAGTTGAGAAGGTGTGAATTGTAAGAAAACAAATGAGGTGGATTTATAGTAAAATATCCGACTGAGAAATCAAAATGGATTATCGCATTAATTTGAAGAGGATCATAATTTCCTTAATCGCCGAATAATCAAATCCAATATAGATTACAAAGATTTTCTTTTCGAAGATCAATCGTGATAACGTCAAAAGATACGACGAATCACTATCATCTTATTTCATTCATTTACGATAAATTCACTCACACGCTTCGAGTAATCAAATTATTTTATCCATTCTTCTTGAACATGATAAAACTCTATAATCGTTATAATAACATTCTCATTGTTAGTCATGACGACCTCTATCAAATTTCGGGGACGAAATTTTTTTAACGGGTAGGTACTGTGATGACCCGGAAATTTCCGACCAGATTTAAACTTTAATCTTTATATTTTTCCTACACGATAAGCAAAGTTTGTTAAATTAAATCTCAAGAATTTTAAACTATGTTCATACATTCATTATAACCTCGACCAAATTCTGACGATTCACGAACCGTTATATATAAATAGATATGTATATGTATATATATATTATAACTTGAGAATATTAATAAAGTATTAAACGTATAATACTTTACACGAACGTATTTGTTTCAATATGTTTTTGGACGAAATTAAAAAAATATATTAAATGATTGAATTATCAGAAACATTGAATTATGATTACAAGTCTCTGTTGAGAGGTCCACTATGATTTGAGAAAATCTATTCCTCATAACGATATTCAGAATAATTTGTAAAGCTATTTATAAATAAAAACAAAAAGTGTCATTTACGAAAGTTAGACATAAGTTAGTGGAGAATTGGTTTCCATAATATTCTATTAATCTATTTTCAAACGTACAAAGACGTTTTCAGTTTAAAAAGAACTTTATTATTAAAACGTATATAACTTTTATAAATATCTAGAATCACTTTTGACAACTCATTACCTTACCAGTATAATAAATATAACGATATTTATATTTTATTTCATTAAATATATATAACGATTTAAATTAATATTATATATATTTATACGCGTATTATACTTACATAGTTTTTATACTTTTACTATACTTTAACTTTACTTTTACTTTACTTTAACTTTAATAATTCACTTTAATAATTCATACTTTAATAATTCACTTTAATAATTCATACTTTAATAATTCACTTTAATAATTCATACTTTAATAATTCACTTTAATAATTCATACTTTAATAATTCACTTTAATAATTCAAAAATCTATTATAAATAGAATTCAATAAGTTTCATTATTTCATAGAAACTTGAAAATATATTTCTCTAAACTCTCTCAATCGATTTATATATATATATATATATATATATATATATATATATATATATATATATATATATATATATATATATATATATATATATATATATATATATATATATATATATATATATATATATATATATATATATATATATATATATATATATATTTGCTCTGTATTATTTCAAGATATTATTAGTATACATAAAATATTACGACGGAGTGCTGTCCGAGTGATTTCAAAATAGTTTTTTTTTGAATGAGTCGAAGCTAAGGAAATTATGGGTTATAGCTATGGAGGTGATGGGTATGGTTCATGGGTATGCTCGTGAGATCAATCTAGTGTTTATCATCTCCGTTGCGTCTACGTACTTTCCTGCAATATTGAATCTCAATATTGATACGTTCGTGAATCCTAGGCCAACATTGCACTTGTTAAATGACGTTATATGTATTTTTACTACGAAATACAGTATTGTGAGTTTCATTTGCTCCCTTTTATATATATTTTTGGGACTGAAAATACATGCGCTGTTTTTATAAATGTTTTACGAAATAGGCACAAGTACTAAAACAAATTCTACGTGGGTTTAAACTAGAAATATACCCTTAGCTTGGTAACATTAAACTACTTGTCTATATATGGTAGGCGCGAATCCTAAAGATAGATCTATTGGGCCTGACAAACCCCATCCTGACTATGGGATGCTTTAGTACTTCGAGGTTATTTTAAACACACCGGATCTGTTGTACTTCAGAGGGTAAAACATGAACGTTAAGGCTTGTTATCGGGTGCCTACAACTTATAGAATACTTTTATACACTTGCGAGTGTACATATATTTATAAACGGAAATCTTGTGGTCTATTAATATATTGCAATGATTGTTATCCCAATACAACAACAACAATTACAACCACAATCGCAACAACTATCCCAACAACCGCAACATTAATCGCAACAACAACCGTCCCAACAACAACAACAATCATCCCAACAACAACAATAATGACAACATGAGGTAGAAAACCAGGTGCTTAAGGTGTGAGAAATACCATCAGGATAATTACTCTAGAGAGTTATGCACACAATGCAAAAGAACGGGTCACAGTGCTGCAAAGTGTGGAATCTATGGACCGAAGATTAACAGGAGTAAAGGAACAAATAATGTCGGAACATTTAATGCCGCCATTACTTGTTTTGGGTGTGAAAAGAAGGGCCATTACAAAACTGCATGCCCGGACGAAGTAAATAATAATGGCCAAAACCGTGGAAGAGTCTTCAACATTAATGCGGTTGAAGCACAGGAAGATCCGGAGCTTGTTACGGGTACGTTTCTTATTGACGGTAAACCTGCTTATGTTTTATTTGATTCGGGTGTGGATAGAAGCTATATGAGTAGAGATTTTTGTACTAAATTAAGTTGCCCATTAACGCCATTAGAGAATAAATTTTTACTCGAATTAGCAAACGGTAAATTAATTACAGCAGATAAAATATGTCAGAATCGAGAAATTAAACTGGTTAGTGAAACGTTTAAGATTGATTTGATACCAGTAGAGTTAGGAAGTTTTGATGTGATAATCGGCATGGATTGATTGAAAAAGGTGAAAGCAGAGATCGTCTGTTACAAAAATGCAATTCGCATTGTACGAGAAAAAGGGAAACCCTTAATGGTGTAAAGAGAAAAGAGCAACGCGAAGCTAAATCTTATTAGTAATTTGAAGGCGCAAAAACTAATAAGAAAAGGTTGCTATGCCATTCTAGCAGATATCGAGAAAGTAAAAACTGAAGAAAATAACATCAATGATGTTCCCATCGCAAAAGAATTTCCCGATGTATTTCCGAAAGAATTACCGGGACTACCTCCCCACTGATCTATTGAATTTCAAATAGATCTTGTACCAGGAGCTGCACCAATAGCTCGTGCTCCATACAGACTCGCACCCAGTGAAATGAAGGAACTCCAAAGTCAATTATAAGAACTTTTAGTGCGTGGTTTCATTCGACCAAGCACATCACCATGGGGAGCTTCTGTTTTGTTTGTCAAAAAGAAGGATGGTACATTCAGGTTATGTATCGACTACCGAGAGCTGAACAAACTTACCATCAAGAACCATTATCCACTACCGAGAATCGACGATTTATTTGATCAACTACAGGGTTCGTCGGTTTATTCGAAGATTGATTTACGTTCTAGGTATCATCAAATGCAGGTAAAGGAGGATGATATTCCGAAGACTGCTTTTAGAACTCGTTACGGTCATTATGAGTTTATGGTTATGCCGTTTGGATTGACTAATGCACCAGCTGTGTTCATGGACCTCATGAACCGAGTGTGTGGACCATATATTGACAAGTTTGTCATTGTTTTCATTAATGACATACTTACTTACTCAAAGAATGATCAAGAGCACGAAGAACATTTGAGAAAAGTGCTAGAATTGTTGAGGAAGGAAAAATTGTACGCTAAATTTTCAAAGTGTGCATTTTGGTTGAAAGAAGTTCAATTCCTCGGTCATATAGTGAGCAAAGAAGGTATTCAAGTTGATCCGGCAAAGATTGAAACCGTTGAGAGTGGGAAACACCGAAAACTCCTACGCAGATACGCCAATTTTTAGAATTGGCTGGTTACTACAGAAGATTCATCAAAGATTTTTTCAAGATAGCAAAACCCTTGACTGAATTAACGCATAAAGGGAAGAAATTTAAATGGAAGGATGAGCAGGAGAAAGCATTTCAATTGCTAAAGAAAAAGTTAACTACGGCACCTATATTGTCACTGCCTGAAGGGAATGATGATTTTGTGATATATTGTGACGCCTCAAAGCAAGGCCTGGGTTATGTATTAATGCAACGAAAGAAGGTAATTGCTTATGCGTCTAGACAATTGAAGATTCACGAGCAAAATTATACGACACATGATTTGGAATTAGGCGCTGTTGTTTTTGCATTAAAGACTTGGAGGCACTACTTATATGGGGTCAAAAGTATTATATATACCAACCACAAAAGTCTTCAACACATGTTTAATCAGAAACAACTGAACATGAGGCAGTGTAGGTGGATTGAGTTATTGAATGATTACGATTTCGAGATTTGTTACCATCCGGGGAAGGCGAATGTGGTAGCTGACGCTTTAAGTAGAAAGGACAGAGAACCTATACGGGTAAAAGCTATGAATATAATTATTCGTACTAATCTTACAACTCAAATAAAAGAGGCACAACAGGGAGTTGTAAAAGAAGGGAATTTGAAGAATGAAATACCCAAAGGATCGGAGAAACACCTTATTATTCGAGAAGACGGAACCCGGTATAGAGATGAAAGAATTTAGGTACCAAAGTTTGGAGATGTGAGAGAAATGGTACTTGTAGAAGCACATAAAACCAGATACTCAATACATCTCGGAGCGGGAAAAATGTACAAGGACCTCAAGAAATATTTTTGGTGGCTGGGTATGAAAGCCGATATTGTGAGATATGTAGGAGAATGTTTGACGTGTTCTAAGGTCAAAGCTGAACATCAGAAACCATCAGGTCTACTTCAACAACCTGAAATCCCAGAATGGAAATGGGAAAACATTACCATGGATTTCATTACCAAATTGCCAAGGACTGTAAGTGGTTATGATACTATTTGGGTAATAGTCGATCGTCTCACCAAATCAGCACACTTTTTGCCAATGAGAGAAGACAATAAGATGGAAAATTTAGCACGTTTGTACTTGAAGGAAGTCGTCTTCAGACATGGGATACCAGTCTCTATTATCTCTTATAGGGATGGCAGATTTGTTTCAAGATTCTGGCAGACGTTGCAACAAGCATTGGGGACTCGTCTAGACATGAGTACAGCCTATCATTCACAAACTGATGGGCAAAGTGAAAGAACAATACAGACACTTGAAGACATGCTACGAGCATGTGTTATTAATTTTAGAAACAGTTGGGATCAACATCTACCGTTAGCAGAGTTTTCCTACAACAACAGTTACCATTCGAGTATTGAGATGACGCCGTTTGAAGCACTTTATGGTAGAAAGTGCAGGTCTCTGATTTGTTGGAATGAAGTGGGGGATAGACAGATTACGTATCCAGAGATAATCCAAGAAACTACGGAGAAAATCATTCAAATTCAACAACGGTTGAAAACCGCTCAAAGTCGACAAAAGAGCTACGCGGACATTAAAAGAAAAGATATAGAATTTGAAATTGGAGAGATGGTCATGCTTAAGGTTTCACCTTGGAAAGGTGTTGTTCGATTTGGTAAACGGGGGAAACTAAATCCAAGGTACATTGGACCATTCAAGATAATAGATCGTGTCGGATCAGTAGCCTACTGACTCGAATTACCTCAACAACTCGCCAACGTACATAACACTTTCCACGTTTCAAATCTGGGGAAATGTTTTGCTAAAGAAGATCTCACTATTCCGTTAGACGAAATCCAAATCAATGAAAAACTTCAATTCATAGAAGAACCCGTCGAAATAATGGATCGTGAGGTTAAAAGACTTAAGCAAAATAAAATACCAATTGTTAAGGTTTGATGGAATGCTCGTAGAGGACCAGAGTTCACCTGGGAACGTGAAGAATAGATGAAGAAGAAATACCCGCACCTATTTCCAGAAGATACGTCAACACCTTCAACAGCTTAAAATTTCGGGACGAAATTTATTTAACGGGTAGGTACTGTAGTGACCCAAACTTTTCCATGATTATTCCATGATTATATATTAAATGAAATTGATATTTACATGATTAAATGTTTCCAATATGTTAAGCAATCAAACTTGTTAAGACTTGATTATTTGAAATGAGTTTCATGTAGACAATTGACCACCCAAGTTGACCGGCGATTCACGAACGTTAAACTTATAAAAACTATATGATGATATATATATGGATATGTATATAGCTAACATGATATTATGAAAAGTAAGTATCTCACAAGGTATATTAACAATGAGTTATATACATAAAATGAGACTATTGAATTATGAAACTCGAAACGATATATATAACGATTATCGTTATAGCAACGCCTTACTAAATACATATGTATCATATTAAGATAAATTCATTGTTGGTGGTTTGTGTCACCAATATGATTTAAGTGTAATGGGATTAATTTGTTAACCAAAATAACCTTGTTAAATATCAAACAAGTTTGGGAAAGTGTAGAGTGTACACTTGTTTGAACTTAGCATAATTATGACGGGGGTTCGAGGGCAGCGCTCCCGATAGCGGGGTCCAAGGGGTGGCAACCCCTGGCAGGGTCCAAGGGGCAGAGCCTCTGGCTGGGGTCGAGCTGCCAGGTCAACTTGGAAATTTTTTGTTTGGGTTAATATCGCTTTATTAAAAATGTGTTAAAATTTGATTTAAAGCTTTCAACAACATTAAATGAGATCGTTAACTTAAAGTTTTTTAAAAACAACACTTACATGTAACGACTAACGTTGACTTAACGACTCAGTTAAAATGAATATACATGTATTGTATTAAGATGTATTAGTACACTTTTGAAAGACTTCAAGACACATATCAAAGTACTTCTACTTAGCAAAAATTCTTACAATTATATTTCCATTCATTTTCATCAACAATTCTACTCGTAGTCATTCCGTATTCGTACCCGTATTATACACAGCTTCTAGACGTACTTACTATGGGTATATACTAATAGGAACTAGCATGAGATTCCACTTTTGATTATGTCATGCATGACTAATCAAATTTAACTTCTATCATGAACTAGTCAACTAACTAGAACTCCTTTTAACCCCACTCACCACTCACCATTCACCACTCACCAATCAATCCATTTCACTTCCAATTCTCTTTCTAATTCTCTCTAAACACACACACACACACTCTTAGGAACGAAATTTCTAGTAAACTAATTATCATCTTCATCAAAAATTACTTCAAGAATCAAGCTATAATCATCATAGGAAGAACACTTCAAGAACACTTCGAAAATCCTTTCAAGTTTGCTAGTTTACTTTCAATCTTGCAAATCAATTCTAAGTATTCATCTAAGATCAAGAAACCTTTGTTAATTATAGTAGGTTATCTTTCTTATTCAAGGTAATATTCATATCCAAACTTTGATTCGATTTCTAGAACAATAAACTATCTTAATTCGAGTGATAATCTTACTTGAACTTGTTTTCGTGTCATGATTCTACTTCAAGAACTTTCAAACCATCCAAGAATCCTTTGAAGCTAGATCAATTTTTGTCACTTCCAGTAGGTTTACCTACTAAACTTGAGGTAGTAATGATATTCATAACATCATTCGATTCGTATATATAAAACTATTTTATTCGAAGATTATAACATGTAATCACTAGAACATAGTTTAGTTAACTCTAAACTTGTTCGCAAACAAAGTTAATCCTTCTAACTTAAAATTTAAAATCAACTAAATACATGTTCTATATCTATATGATATGCTAACTTAATGATTTAAAACCTGTAAACATGAAGAACACCGTAAAACCGGACATACGCCGTCGTAGTAACACCGCGGGCTGTTTTGGGTTAGATAATTAAAAACTATGATAAACTTTGAGTTAAAAGTTGTCCTTCTGGGAAAATAATTTTTCTTATGAACATGAAACTATATCCAAAAATCATGGTTAAACTCAAAGTGGAAGTATGCTTTTCAAAATGGTCATCAAGACGTCGTTCTTTCGACTGAAATGACCCCTCTTACAAAAATAACTTGTAACCTGTATTTCTGACTATAAACTTGTACTTTTTCTGGTTAGTTTCATGAATTTCAGTTCATTATGAAACCAGAGCAACTTGAATCACTCAAAACGGATTTAAAACGAAGAAGTTATGGGTAAAACAAAATTAGATATTTTTGCTTGTTGTAGCTACGTGAAATTTGTAACAAATCTATTCTAATCATAACTTAACTAACTTATTGTATTATACATGTATTCTAATATATATTATGTAATCTTGGGATACCATAGACACGTATACAATGTTTTTACATATCATATCGACCCATCTATATATATTATTTGGGAACAACCATAGACACTCTATATGAAGTAATGCTTGAGTTAGCTATACAGGGTTGAGGTTGATTCCAAAATAATATATATACTTTGAGTTATGATCTAGCCTGAGACTTGTATACACTGGGTCGTGGATTGATTTGAGATAATATATATTGATTTATTTCTGTACATCTAACTGTGGATAACTAGTTGTAGATTACTAACGTTGGACTGCTAACTTAACAAACTTAAATCGTTAAAACATAATAAAACATATTGTAAATATATTTTGATCATACTTTAATATATATGTATATAATTGCTATAGGTTCGTGAATCAACCCGTGGCCAAGTCTTATTTCCGACGAAGGAAAAATCTGTGAAAGTGAGTTATAGTCCCACTTTCAAAATCTAATATTTTTGGGATGAGAATACATGCTGTTTTATAAATGTTTTACAAAATAGACACAAGTACTTGAAACTATATTCTATGATTAAATCATTATACCGGATATCACCCTTTAAAAAGCTTGGTAGCCTAAGAATTTGGGAACAGACCCCCAAATTGACGCGAATCCTAAAGATAGATCTATGGGCCTAACGAACCCCATCCATGTTATGGATGCTTGAGTACTTCGATTTTATATACAGATGAGTGTACCTGTATATTGGGTATATTCTAGATGCATTTGTTAATGTCAGTTACCAGGTGTTCATCATATGAATAATTTTTATGCATATTGCATGCTGTTTATGAGAAATGGAAATATGAAATCTTGTGGTCTATTATTATGAATTGATAAACATATAGGTTAAACCTATAACTCACCAACATTTTTGTTGACGTTTAAAGCATGTTTATTCTCAGGTGATTATTAAGAGCTTTCGCTATTGCATGCTAATTTATGGACAAGAGTTGGAGTCAGCATGCTTGTATAATATTGTTTAAAAACTGCATCTGAAGACATATATTGTTGTGTAATATTATTGTAAACCATTATGTAATGGTCGTGTGAAAAAGCTATATTTTAGATTATCATTATTTGATAATCGTCGTAATATTTTAAAGGTTATGGTTTGTTTTTAAAATCGAATGCAGTCTTTGAAAAACGTCTCATATAGAGGTCAAAACCTCACAACGAAATCAATTAATATGGAACGTTTATAATCTATATGAACGGGACATTTCAGCTCCTACCTAGCTAGGATCTTTAAGTGCTTCTTCAGGAGATGTAGGTTCAATGGTAGACACAAAATTCACATGCATACAAAAGTTGCTGGTTGCATGTCTTCTTGTTTTAACACCACTAGCCAGATTACCAATAACTTGTTCAATTGGATGCTCCTTTGTCCATCTAGTGTTATGAACAGGTAAACTTGTTGTGAAACACACAACATCTTGATCATCAGCTGGTTCAGAAGTATGAGCAGCAGTGGGAGACAGCTGTTCATTGTGAGTGTAACCAGTACCAGCTTGTGATCCTTCAGAACCAGTAGACCTATGCTCATGTTCTAAAACTTCTGTAGAGCCAGTAGGTCCACTTGGTTTAGACACAGATAGAATAGAGTGTTCCATCTCATCATCAGAGAACCCAGCAACATGGATTGGTGAGTGATTTGCTGCTGGTTCTTCTTCATCATCTAGAGCTTGCTGAGTAGGCTCTTCAAACAGTAACTCCTCATCTTTTTGACCAGGAGATGGAGTAAGAGCAGTTTCATCAAATGTAACATTAATGGATTCTTCAAAACAGCCCCTTCTTTTATTGAAAACCCTATATGCCTTTGACATGTTAGAATATCCAAGGAATATACCTTCATCAGCCTTAGCATTAAACTTGCCTAGCTGCTCCCTATTGTTTAGAATGAAACAGGTAGTGCCAAATATATGAAGAAATGAAATTGAGGGTCTTCTTCCTTTGAGAACTTCATAAGCAGTTTTCTGATGTCTTTTCACTATTAAAGATCTATTCTGGGTAAAACAAGTAGTGTTTACAGCTTCTGCCCAGTATGAATTTTTCAACCCAGAATCAGCTAACATAGATCTTGCTGTTTCAATGAGAGTTCTATTTCTTCTTTCTGCAACACCATTCTGTTGAGGTGTTCTCACAGCAGAAAAGTTCTGTTAAATACCTTTGTCAGCACAAAATTCTTACAGTGTAGCATTTCTGAATTATGTACCATGATCACTTCGTAGTTGCTTCACCAGTTGCCCATTCAGTAGTTCCATTCTTTTGATAAAATGATGATTTCATCAGCAGCTTCACTCTTTTACTTCAAAAAGAATACCCAAGTGTATCTGGAATATTCATCAACAATCACCAGTGTATATTTCTTCTCACTACAGCTGGCTATATTAACAGGACCAAAAAGATCCATATGAAGTAGGTGAAATGGTTTCTCAACAGATGAAATCTGCTTTAACTTGAATGAGGCATGGTGATGCTTCTCTTTTTCATAACCAGGACACAATCTGTCCTTCACATAAGACATTGTGGGTAGCCCAGACACTAAACTTTTACTAGATAATTTGTGAATATCTTTAAAGTTGAGATATGAGAGTCTCTGGTGCCATAACCACTTGAGGTTGTCAGCTGGCTTTGAATAAAAACAAGTTTCAGTTGTTGTGATTGATGTGTTCATGTCAATTTGATACATGTTCTCATGTCTTTTAGCTGTCAGCAGTGGCTTCTCTGTCTTATCAAAAATAGTGCCAATCTTCCTTCTAAATTGGACTATCTTACACTTTTGCTTATCAGTTAGCTTATGCTGAGTAAATTGTGTTTAAGCCCAACGACATATGCTACATTTGAAAATGTAACATTCTCATTTTTTAAAGTACCAAAACCCTTTGTGTAACCCAACGAATTATCTCCATATGAAACAACTAGACCATCCTTTTCTTGATAGTCCATTAGCAGGGACTTACATCCAGTCATATGTCTCGAACATCCACTATCGAGATACCAGATTTGCTTGTTTTGAATGCCCTGCACAGTAGCTAAGAGATTAGTTCTTTTTGGGAACCCAACCAAGGATGGGTTCTGTAAGAGTCATCTTTGATGCTTTCTTCCTTGCTGCTTGGTTGGTTTATGGGGTAGCAGCATTGAGGTTCATAACATGGGTACATTGATGGGACAAGTGAGCTTTGCTGCCAAATTTGTAGCATTTTCTCACTTTTGGTCTCGATAGCTGGTTTGCAGTAGAAGTACTGGGTGACTGGTTCTGCTGCTGGCTTTGGGTAACTGCCAGTAGCAGCTGTGTTAGTAACTCAACAATAGATGTTTCAGTACCTAACTCTACAATTTTATCTTTTCCCTTATGGGCAGCTTTTGGCTTGGAACCAGTACCATTAACACGATTTACTGCTTTGCCTTTGGATTTTGACTTACCAGTGTGGGAAGTTACTGGTTTATCTTCTGCTGCTAGTTGACCAGCAGGAGTCACTTTAGACTTCCCAGCATCATGATTTATTGGCTTGTCTGCAGTTACTGGTTGGTCAGTATGACTTTCAGCAATAGGCTCAGTAGTCAGACAACTAGAAGTTTTAACTGACTTTAGATTTCTCTTGTTATTCTCAGTTATTTCCTTCTTGATTTGTCTTTCTTTGGGAGTCATATGGTAAATGCTTGAGAGATCAGTAGTTTCATCAATTGAAGTACTGGTTTCCTTAGCTTTTACTTCACTCTCCAAGATTTCTTTCATGGACGGTTGTGGGGTCTCTGTAGATCTGAAAAACTTATTTGTTAAGACCTTTTTACCCTTAACTATCTTAGCAAAAGTATTTGGCAAGACAACTTCAGGATCAGTTTCAAGAATGGGGTCCATAAAAGTAACTTCTGCAAGAGCAGTAGCAGCATAGTCACCAGCAAAGAAGGCTTCAACTTGGGCAGACACCTGCTCATTTACACATTTAGCTGTGCGTTAAGCAGATGTACATCATGAAGCAACAATCTTTTTGAGGTCGTTTATCTGCTGCCTCAACGTGAAGAGACTTTAAAGCAAAATTTTGTTTTTCAAGTTTTGAAATTTCATCCTTCAGGATTTTAATTTCATCAGTTTTGCCTTTAAGTTTTTCATTTAAAGATTTGTTATCATTTTTCAAAACTTCTTCACGTTTACTGCCTCTACATAGATCAACTCTTAGGTAGTCAAACATTTCAGCTTTTTCATCATCAGTATAAGTTCGAAAATTATCAACCTTATACAGCATTTCAGATTTCCATTGAGGTGAATCCTTTTTCAGATCAGCTTCCCTCATATCAGTCACAAATGTACTACCATTATCATCCTCATCAGACTCCTCGACCTCCTTGGCCATTGATAATGCTAAAAACGAACATATATTTCATAGCATTATCCCTCAAGAAAGACAAGCTTTTAGTTGCAATTGTTCTATTTACAAGTGATATTCGTTTAAATAAAAAAAGGTGAAGACAAAAGACAGATTCGACGAATTGAAGACGCAAACAACCATAAAGCTCAAAAGTACAAAGTACAATCAAAGTGTTTCAAATTATTGATGAGAAACGTCTCAAAATTACAAGAATACAAGACGCAAAACACAAAGTACAAGATATTAAATTGTACGCAAGGACGTTCGAAAATCCGGAACCGGGACCAGAGTCAACTCTCAACGCGCGACGCAACGGAGCTAAAATTACAAGTCAACTATGCATATAAATATAATATAATATAAATATAATTATATAAAAATTATATATATTATATTTATATTTATAAGTGTCGGCAAGCTAGGAGCTAAGAGTACCTGAGTTGGAAAAAGAGGCCATGCGATCGCATGGCCTGGAAGTGAAAAACCCATGGGATCGCATGGTGAAAAGTATCACGTGACATCCTATAAATTTCGCAGTTTTTGGTCGAACTTAACACATCTTTTTCTCTTCTCTTCTCTCAACGTATTATATATATATATATATATATATATATATATATATATATATATATATATATATATATATATATATATATATATATATATATATATATATATTATAATTTTAATTTTAATTTTAATTTTAATAATAATAAGGGTATGTTAGCGAATGTTGTAAGGGTGTAAGTCGAAATTCTGTCCGTGTAATGCTACGCTATTATTAATCATTCTAAGTTATGTTCAACCTTTTTAAATTAATGTCTCGTAGCTAAGTTATTATTATGCTTATTTAAGCCGAAGTAATCATGATGTTGGGCTAAAATATTAAGACGGGGTAATTGGGCTTTGTACCATAATTGAGGTTTGGACAAAAGAACGACACTTGGGAAAATTAGACTATAGGCTATTAATGGGCTTTATATTTGTTTAATTGAGTGATAGTTCGTTAATTTAATATAAAGATTTAAAAATTGGATGTAATTATAAATAACCATATACACTCGATCGGACACGATGGGCGGGATATTTATAAGTACTAATAATCGTTCATTTAACCGGATACGGTAATGGATTAATAGTCTATGGACTTATTAAAACAAGGGTGAATTATACACAAGGAAAATTGGTGTAATTATAGTTTAAGTCCCCAATTAGTTGGAATATTTGACTTCGGATATAAGGATAATTTGACGAGGACACTCGCACTTTATATTTATGACTGATGGACTGTTATGGACAAAAACCAGACGGACATATTGAATAATCCAGGACAAAGGACAATTAACCCATGGTAATAAACTAAAATCAACACGTCAAACATCATGATTACGGAAGTTTAAATAAGCATAATTCCTTTATTTCATATTTAATTGCACTTTTAATTATCACAATTTTATTTATCATCATTTTATTTATCGCACTTTTATTTATCGCAATTTCATTATTGTCATTTACTTTACGCTTTAAATTAAGTCTTTTATATTTTTAATATTTTACATTAGGTTTTAACTGCGACTAAAGTTTTAAAATTAACAAACCGGTCATTAAACGGTAAAAACCCCCCTTTTTATAATATATATATATAATATATATATATATATATATATATATATATATATATATATATATATATATATATATATATATATATATACAGATATAGTTTTAAAAATATAGCGTTAAACTTGGCTAGCTCCCTGTGGAACGAACCGGACTTACTAAAAACTACACTACTGTACGATTAGGTACACTGCCTATAAATGTTGTAGCAAGGTTTAGGTATTTCCACTCTATAAATAAATATCTTGTGTAAAATTGTATCGTATTTAATAGTATTTCCTAGTAAAAATATAAGCTATTTTGTACCCCTTCGCTTTAACATCAAGTATTTTTGGCGCCGCTGCCGGTGACTACTTAAACTCCGGAAGCGAAACGCTATATATATAAAAAAAATTAAAAAAAGATTTTTAATTTACTTTTGTAACAATACTTTTTAGATGTTAAAAAATACAAAAATATAAAAAGAAAAACAAAATATATATATTTTTAAGAGTTATTCAAAATATAAAAAAATTAAAAAGTTTATATTTTCTTTTAGTTACAAAAACTAATAGGTAGATATTTTTGTAAAAATATAAGTTTTTATTTATTTTATATATTTATAAAACAGAAAATTTAAAAAATATAAGTAAAATAATCGGGCTACACTGTAGCAGCCCAATTTGTGACCTGAATATTTGGGCCATACGATCGCATGGATCTGTAGACCAAAACTCATGCGACCGCATGAGCAGCCCTGACACGCTGGTCTAAACCTGGTACAGCAATAATTACGGAGTTTTAATTATTATTATTATTATTAAAACCCTAATTAGGGTTAGTTATTAAATTAATTTAGTATTAGTTTTAGTTAATTTGTATTTTTAAGTTTAATTAGTTTTATTAATATATAAAAATTAATACTTTTATAAAATAAATATAAAAATAATATTTTTATAAAAATAAATAATTTTATCACTTTTTATATCTTTTTATATTTCATATCTTTTTAATCGTTAATTCATAATTTATATGTTTTTCGCTCGAAATTAATTTTAATATAGTATTTGCCGTAGTTATTTTTATTTCTAGATTTTTAGGCTTTGCCGTAAAATTCCTTAAGTACTTTTTCTTTAGATTAAGATTTAGGTGCTTTAGAATTTTGCGACGCTGTTTATAAATTTTAGTTCCTTTTTAAGTTTCAACGAGCTACTTTCTTATTTTTATTTTTCGACCTTTTATTTTTCGACGTTTTTCGACGCAATCTTTTTCTTTCTTATTTCTCACCGCTCTAGTTTTTAGGATATAGAATTTTCTATTTCTTCTCTAAAATTTCTTTAAATTTCAACAAAAAATTATTTTAAGTGGTTAAATTGATAGACATCCAAAATTTTCTGGTTCGTAGTAATAGTTGGATTTGTTAGTGGCGAGTTGTGGGCTTCCGATTTAAAGGGTCCTGGCTACCTGCTGCATCTATTGGCTATTTGAAATGTGGGCAAAATCAGAAAAGTCTATTAATTTGATAACTTATATAATTTTTATATTTTATAACTAATAGGATATTCAGTGAATGCACCGAGCAAAACGTTCACCACCTTTTATACGTTCACCACCTGTAACTCAATCAAGACATCAAGCCAATATTGTCGCCGTTGATTTTTATTTAGAATCGTCACCCAGTCGACCAAGTACTCCAATTCAAATTTCTGATAATCCATTTGTTGAACCCGACCTCACAATTGAGAATCCGGAGGATATTCAGGGACAATTCAGAGATCCTGAACCACTAATCTTTCCTCTGAACCACCAATCATTCAAACGGAAATTGTCGAGGAAGAAACCATTAAATCAGAATCCCTTAGTGATTCAGATTCAACAAATTCAATCATGGAAAATCTGGAACCTCTAAGTATGGAAGACCGAATGAGAGCTAAACGCACTAGCCAAGGTCACGCAATTACTCAACCAGACATTAATGCGCCAGATTATGAAATAAAAGGACAAATCCTACACATGGTAACAAATCAATGCCAATTTAGTGGTACGCCGAAGGAAGATCCAAATGAACATCTTCGTAACTTTAATAGGATCTGTACTCTATTTAAAATTCGAGAAGTGGAGGATGAACATATCTATCTCATGTTATTTCCCTGGACTTTAAAGGGAGAAGCCAAACATTGGTTAGAATCGTTACCTGAAGGGGCGATTGATACATGGGATGTTTTAGTTGAAAATTTTCTTAAACAATTCTTTCCAGCATCTAAAGCTGTAAGACGTCAAGGAGAAATTGTTACGTTCACACAAAAGCCAAATGAAACTCTATATGAGGCGTGGACAAGATTTGGAAAATTGTTGAGAGGATGTCCGCAACATGGTTTAGACACTTATCAAATAGTACAAATATTCTACCAAGGATGCGACATCACTACAAGAAAAGACATCGATATAGTAGCTGGTGGTTCCATTATGAAGAAAACAGCAACTGAAGCTTACAAAATTATTGATAACACTGCTTCCCACTCACATGAGTGGCATCAAGAAAAAGATATCGTTAGATCATCTAAAGCAGCTAGAGCCGATTCTAGCCATGACTTTGATTCTATTTCTGCAAAGATAGATGCTGTTGAGAGATGAATGAAAAAGATGACTAAGGATATTCACTCAATAACAATTAGTTGTGAGCAGTGTGGAGGACCACATTTGACAAAAGATTGTCTCAGTATTGAACAAACAATGGAACAAAGAGAGAATGTTTCATACATGAACCAAAGGCCTGGAAATAATTATCAGAATAATTATCAACAGCCAAAACCAATCTATAATCAAAATCAGAATTATAACCAAAATGTTCCATACAACAACCAACAAGGTCCTAGCAATCAACAAGTATCTAATAATACTTACAATCAGCAAAGGCCTATTTTTCAAAACAAACCACCACAAACCGATGATAAAAAGCCAAATTTAGAAGATATGATGTCGAAGCTAGTTGAATCTCAAACGCAGTTTTTCACATCTCAGAAACAAACCAATGAACAAAATGCTCAAGCATTTAGAAATCATCAAGCTTCTATTCAAAATCTGGAACAAGAAGTAAGTAACCTAGCAAGGTTAATAGGTGAAAGAAAACCGGAAAGTCTACCTAGTAATACAAATGCTAACCCCCAGAATGAAACAGCTAAAGCCATTACCACAAGAAGTGGTATTACATTTAAACCACCTGAAATAACTGTAATTTCTGATGACGCTATTCCTACTCCACAAGAACCACAACCTAATCAAGATAAGGAAACAGAACTGGTAGTTGAAAAGGTTAATGAAGATAACACAGTTAAGGCTAAACCTTATGTTAAACCATACCAACCACCACTTCCTTACCCGAGTAAAATGAGAAAAGAGAGACTTAAAGCCTAGCAATCTAAATTCTTGGATATGTTTAAACAAATAAATGTTAATCTTCCTTTCATTGATGTGATTTCAAGAATGCCTAGATATGCTAAATTCTTGAAAGATCTAATCACAAATAGAAAGAAAATGGAAGAAATCTCGGCTGTTATAATGAATGCTAATTGTTCTGCAGTGCTGTTGAATAAGATACCAGAAAAATTATCTGATCCAGGAAGTTTCACAATTCCATGTTTTCTGGGTAGTCTTAGTTCAATAGAAGCATTGACAGACTTAGGTGCTAGTATAAATCTAATGCCGTATTCACTATACGATAAACTAGATCTTGGAGAATTGAAACCAACACGAATAAGTATACAACTAGCCGATCGATCAGTAAAATATCCTAGAAGGATAATGGAGAACATGCTAGTTAAAGTTGCTACTTTAGTATTTCCAGTAGATTTTATTATTCTGGACATGGAAGAAGATTCTCGAGTTCCTCTAATATTAGGAAGACCATTTTAAACACGGCTAAAGCAATAATAGACGTGTTTGGTAAGAAACTGACCCTAAGTATAGAGGACGAGAGTGTTAACTTTTCTGTTGATAGAGCCATGCAACAACCGCAATCTGCAGATGATACATGTTATTATATTCAAACTATATATTCAAATGTAGAATTGTTAGAAGAATTTCTAGAATTACAAGGAACAGGAGAATGTTCTCTAGGAGAAGGAACTGAACCAATTGAAGAAGCTGAAATGTTAGCTACACTTATGGCTAATGGATATGAACTAACAACAAAAGAAATTCAAATGCTAAAAGAAGAAGACAGATATCGATATAAATCATCGATAGAAGAACCACCGACATTAGAGTTAAAGCCACTTCCAAACCATTTGGCATATGCTTATTTACATGGTGAATCTGAATTACCTGTAATAATATCGTCTTCTCTTACTGAAAATGAAAAATCTCAACTCATTTCTGTGCTAAAAGCTCATAAACCAGCTATTGCATAGAAGATTCATGATATTAAACGCATAAGTCCTTCGTATTGCACACATAAAATCCTTATGGAAGAAGGTCATAAAACGTATGTGCAACACCAATGAAGACTAAATCCTAATATGCAAGATGTTGTTAAAAAAGAAATTATTAAACTTCTTGATGCAGGTTTAATTTATGCAATCTCTGATAGTCCATGGGTAAGCCCAGTTCAATGCGTACCTAAGAAGGGTGGCATGACTGTCATCACCAATGAGAAAAATGAGCTTATTCCTACTAGAACTGTAACAGGATGGCGTGTTTGTATTGATTATAGAATATTAAATGACGTCACCAGAAAAGATCACTTTCCCTTACCTTTCATTGATCAAATGTTGGAAAGATTAGCCGGAAACAGTTACTATTGTTTTCTTGACGGTTTTTCCGGATATTTTCAAATTCCAATAGCACCCAAGGATCAAGAGAAAACCACGTTCACGTGCCCTTATGGTACTTTTGCTTACAAACGCATGCCATTTGGACTTTGCAACGCCCCTGCAACCTTTCAAAGGTGCATGATGGCAATTTTTCACGACATGATAAAAGAATGCATGGAAGTTTTCATGGATGACTTTTTAGTCTTCGGTGATACTTTTGAAACATGTCTAGTTAATCTTGAACGAATGCTTATTAGATGCGAACAATCAAATCTAGTTCTTAATTGGGAGAAATGCCATTTCATGGTTAAAGAAGGCATCGTTCTTGGTCATAAAATTTCAAAGGAAGGAATTGAAGTGGATAGAGCTAAAGTAGATGTAATTGCTAAACTTTCACATCCCACCAATATTAGAGGAGTTAGGAGTTTTCTAGGGCATGCCAGTTTTTACCGACGTTTCATAAAAGATTTTTCTAAAATTGCCACTCCTATGAATAAACTCCTAGAAAAGGATGCTCCATTCATCTTTTTAGATGAATGCATCAAATCTTTTAATATTCTTAAAGAAAAACTCACTAATGCACCGATCATGATAACTCCAAATTGGAATCTACCGTTTGAATTAATGTGCGATGCAAGTGATTTTGCAATGGGAGCCGTTTTAGGAAAAAGAATTGAAAAATGATTTCAACCTATTTATTATGCTAATAAGACATTACAAGGAGCACAAACGAATTACACAACTACTGAAAAAGAACTCCTTGCTATTGTCTTTGCTTTTGACAAATTTCATTCATATCTCGTTCTAGCTAAAACGGTGGTCTATACCGACCATTCTGCTCTTAGATACATATTTTCGAAACAAGATGCCAAACCACGATTAATCCGTTGGATCTTACTCTTACAAGAGTTCGATATTGAAATCCGAGATAAAAAGGGAGCAGAAAATCTCGCCGCTGATCATCTTTCTCATCTTGAAAATCCTGAATTAGAAGTTCTGAATGAATCGGCTATACAAAACAACTTTCCTGATGAATATCTATTGAAGATAGATTATAGTGAAATTCCATGGTTTGAAGACTATGCAAACTACTTAGTATGTGGATTCCTTGAAAAAGGGTTGTCGTACCAAAAACGAAAGAAATTCTTTAGTGATATAAAACACTATTTCTGGGAAGATCCACATTTGTTTAAAAGTTGTCCCGATGGAATAATACGCCGATGTGTATTCAGGGATGAAGCCAGTCAAATCTTAAACCATTGTCACACAGGACCAACAGGAGGGCATTATGGGCCTCAACTCACAGCAAGAAAAGTTTACGATGCTGGATTCTATTGGCCTACAATTTTCAAAGACGCACACCTTCTTTGCAAAACCTGTGATGCATGTCAAAGGGCCGGAAAAATAAGTCAACGTGATGAAATGCCACAAAATGTCATTCAAGTATGTGAAGTATTTGACATTTGGGGTATTGACTTTATGGGTTCATTTCCAAAATATCATAATAATCTCTACATTCTCGTTGCCATTGATTATGTATCAAAATGGGCGGAAGCACAAGCTCTCCCAACTAACGATGCACGAGTTGTAGTCAACTTTTTAAAACGTCTTTTTGTAAGGTTCGGAACACCGAAAGCTTTAATAAGTGATCGGGGTACTCATTTCTGTAATAATCAACTTGAGAAAGTTCTCAAAAGATATGGAGTAACTCATAAAATCTCAACTGCGTATCATCCACAAACAAGTGGACAAGTTGAAAATACCAACCGAGCATTAAAACGTATTCTAGAGAAAACCGTAGGATCAAATCCAAAGGAATGGTCCATGAAATTGGAGGATGCACTCTGGGCTTTTAGAACAGCCTACAAAACTCCAATTGTGAAATGTCCCATTTATATTGATTATAAACGTTCCATATTAATTGATTTCGTTGGGAGGTTTTGACCTCTATATGAGACGTTTTTCAAAGACTGCATTCATTTTTAAAACAACCATAACCTTTATTTTATCAATAAAGGTTTTAAAAACATTACGTAGATTATAAAATAATGATAATCTAAAATATACTGTTTACATACGACCATTACATAATGGTTTACAATATAAATATATTACATCGACATATGTTTCTTGAATGCAGTTTTTACACAATATCATACAAACATGGACTCTAAATCTTGTCCTTATTTTAGTATGCAACAGTGGAAGCTCTTACTATTCACCTGAGAATAAACATACTTTAAACGTCAACAAAAATGTGGGTGAGTTATAGGTTTAACCTATATATATCAAATCGTAACAATAGACCACAAGATTTCATATTTCAATACACATCCCATACATAGAGATAAAAATCATTCATATGGTGAACACCAGGTAACCGACATTAACAAGATGCATATATAAGAATATCCCTATCATTCTGGGACACCCTTCGGATATGATATAAATTTCAAAGTACTAAAGCATCCGGTACTTTGGATGGGGTTTGTTAGGCCCAATAGATCTATCTTTAGGATTCGCGTCAATTAGGGTGTCTGTTCCCTAATTCTTAGATTACCAGACTTAATAAAAAGTTGCATATTCGATTTCAATAATTCAACCATAGAATGTAGTTTCGCGTACTTGTGTCTATTTTGTAAATCATTTATAAAACCTGCATGTATTCTCATCCCAAAAATATTAGATTTTAAAAGTGGGACTATAACTCACTTTCACAGATATTTCCTTCCTCGGAAATAAGACTTGGCCACGGATCGATTCACGAACCTATACAATATATATCAAAGTATGATCAAAATATAATTACAACCATTTTTATTATGTTTTAAAGATTTGAGTCTATTAAGTCAGCTGTCCTCATTAGTAACCTACAACTAGTTGTCCACAGTTAGATGTACAGAAATAAATCGATATATATTATCTTGAATCAATCCACAACCTAGTGTATACACATCTCAGGCTAGATCATAACTCAAAGTATATATATTTTTGGAATCAACCTCAACCTAGTATAGCTAACTCCAACATTACTGCATATAGAGTGTCTATGGTTGTTCCAAATAATATATATACATGGGTCGATATGATATATCAAAACATTTTCATACGTGTTTATGGTATCCCAAGATTACATAATATATTAGAATACATGTATAATACAATATAAGTTAGTGAGTATATGATTTGTATAGATTTGTTAAACATTTCCCGTAGCTAAAAAGATCAAAAATATCCAATCTTGTTTTACCCATAACTTCTTCATTTTAAATCCGTTTTGAGTGAATAAAATTGTTATGGTTTCATATTGAACTCTATTTTATGTATCTAAATAGAAAAAGTATAGGTTTATAGTCGGAAATATAAGTTACAAGTTGTTTTTGTAAAGGTAGTCATTTCAGTTGAAAGAACGACGTCTGGATGACCATTTTAGAAAACATACTTCCACTTTGAGTTTAACCTTGATTTTTGGATATCGTTTTATGTTCATATGAAAAATAATTTTCCCAGAAGAACAACTTTTAAATCAAAGTTTATCATAGTTTTTAATTATCCAAACCAAAACAGCCCCCGGTTTCACTACGACGGCGTATATCCGATTTTATGGTGTTCATCGTGTTTCCATGTTTTAAATCATTAAGTTAGCATATCATATAGATATAGAACATGTGTTTAGTTGATTTTAGAAGTCGAGTTAGAAGGATTAACTTTTGTTTGCGAACAAGTTTAGAATTAACTAAACTATGTTCTAGTGATTACAAGTTTAAACCTTCGAATAAGATAGCTTTATATGTATGAATCGGATGATGTTATGAACATCATTACTACCTAAAGTTTTCTGGATAAAACTACTGGAAATGAGAAAAATGGATCTAGCTTCAAAGGATCCTTGGATGGCTTGAAAGTTCTTGAAACAGAATCATGACACGAAAACAGTTCAAATAAGATTTTCACTCGAAATAAGATTGTTATAGTTGTAGAAATTGAATCAAAGTTTGAATATGAATATTACCTTGAATTAGAAAGATAACCTACTGTAAATAACAAAGGTTCCTTGATCTTAGATAATTACTTGGAATGGATTAGAAAGCTTGGAAATAGACTTGCAAACTTGGAAGTATTCTTGATTTTTATGAAACTATACTTATGGAATTTATGAAGAACACTTAGAACTTGAAGATGGAACTTGAGAGAGATCAATTAGATGAATAAAATTGAATAATGAAAGTGTTTGTAGGTGTTTTTGGTCGTTGGTATATGGATTAGATATAAAGGATATGTAATTTTGTTTTCATGTAAATAAGTCATGAATGATTACTCATATTTTTGTAATTTTATGAGATATTTCATGCTAGTTGCCAAATGATAGTTCTCACATGTTTTAGGTGACTCACATGGGCTGCTAAGAGCTAATAATTGGAGTGTATATACCAATAGTACATACATCTAAAAGCTGTGTATTGTACGAGTACGAATACGGGTGCATACGAGTAGAATTGTTGATGAAACTGAATGAGGATGTAATTGTAAGCATTTTTGTTAAGTAGAAGTACTTTGATATATCTCTTGAAGTCTTTAAAAAGTGTAAGAATACATATCAAAACACAACATGTATATACATTCTAATGGAGTCGTTAAGTCTTTGTTAGTCGTTACATGTAAGTGTTGTTTTGAAACCTTTAAGTTAACGATCTCAATTAATGTTGTTAACCCAATGTTTATTATATCAAATGAGATGTTAAATTATTATATTATCATGATATTATGATGTATGAATATCTCTTAATATGATATATACATTAAAATATCGTTACAACGATAATCGTTACATATAAGTCTCGTTTCGTAATTCTTGAGTTAGTAGTCTTGTTTTTACATAGGTAGTTCATTGTTAACACACTTAATGATATATTTAAAAATCATTTTATCATGTTAAATATAGTGTATCAATATCTTAATATGATACATATGTATTTAGTAGACGTTATCATAACGATAATCGTTATATATATCATTTCGAGTTTCTTAACTTAGTAATCTCATTTCTTATGTATATCACACATTGTTAATATACTTAGTGAGATACTTACTCATCATAATCTTATGTCAACCATATATATATGTCTATATATACCACAACATGTAGTTTTTACAATTTTGTAACGTTCGTGAATCGCCGGTCAACTTGGGTGATCAATTGTCTATATGAAACTTATTTCATTTAATCAAGTCTTAACAAGTTTGATTGCTTAACACGTTGGAAACATTTAGTCATGTAAATATCAATCTCAATTAATATATATAAACAAGGAAAAGTTATGGTCACTACAGCACCTACCCGTTAAATAAATTTCGTCCCGAAATTTTAAGCTGTTGAAGGTGTTGACGAATCTTCTGGAAATAGATGCGGGTATTTCTTCTTCATCTGATCTTCACACTCCCAGGTGAACTTGGGTCCTCTACAAGCATTCCATCGAACCTTAACAATCGGTATCTTGTTTTGCTTAAGTCTCTTAACCTCACGATCCATTATTTCGACGGGTTCTTCAATGAACTGAAGTTTTTCATTGATTTGGATTTCGTCCAACGGAATAGTGAGATCTTCTTTAGCAAAACATTTCTTCAAATTCTAGACGTGGAAAGTGTTATGTACAGCCGCGAGTTGTTGAGGTAGCTCTAGTTGGTAAGCTACTGGTCCGACACGATCTATAATCTTGAATGGTCCAATGTACCTTGGATTTAGTTTCCCCCGTTTACCAAATCGAACAACGCCTTTCCAAGGTGAAACCTTAAGCATGACCATTTCTCCAATTTCAAACTCTATATCTTTTCTTCTACTATCCGCGTAGCTCTTTTGTCGACTCTGAGCGGTTTTCAATCGTTGTTGAATTTGGATGATTTTCTCGGTAGTTTCTTGTATTATCTCCGGACCCGTAATCTGTCTATCCCCCACTTCATTCCAACAAATCGGAGACCTGCACTTTCTACCATAAAGTGCCTTAAACGGCACCATCTCAATACTAGAATGATAACTGTTGTTGTAGGAAAATTCTCCTAATGGTAGGTGTCGATCCCAACTGTTTCCGAAATCAATAACACATGCTCGTATCATGTCTTCAAGCGTTTGTATCGTCCTTTCACTCTACCCATCAGTTTATGAATGGTAGGCAGTACTCATGTCTAGACGAGTCCCCAATGCTTGTTGCAACGTCTGCCAGAACCTTGAAACAAATCTACCATCCCTATCAGAGATAATAGAGACGGGTATTCCATGTCTGGAGACAACCTCCTTCAAATACAATAGCGCCAACTTCTCCATTTTGTCATCTTCTCTCATTGGCAGGAAGTGTGCTGACTTGGTGAGACGATCAACTATTACCCAAATAGTATCATAACCACTTGCGGTTCTTGGCAATTTAGTAATGAAATCCATGGTAATTTTTTCCCATTTCCATTCTGGGATTTCAGGTTGTTGTAGTAGACTTGATGGTTTCTGATGTTCAGCTTTGACCTTAGAACACGTCAAATATTCTCCTACATATTTAGCAATATCGGCTTTCATACCCGGCCACCAAAAGTATTTCTTGAGATCTTTATACATCTTCCCCGCTCTGGGATGTATTGAATATCTGGTTTTATGTGCTTCTTTAAGTACCATTTCTCTCACATCTGCAAACTTTGGTACCCAAATTCTATCAGCCCTATATCAGGTTCTATCTTCTTGAATATTAATATGTTTCTCTGATCCTTTGGGTATCTCATTCTTCAACTTTCCTTCTTTTACAACCCCCTGTTGTGCCTCCTTTATTTGAGTAGTAAGGTTAGTACGAATAATTATATTCATAGCTTTTACCCGTATAGGTTCTCTGTCCTTTTTACTCAAAGCATCAGCTACCACATTCGCCTTCCCCGGGTGGTATCGAATCTCAAAATCATAATCATTCAACAGTTCAATCCACCTGCGTTGTCTCATATTCAGTTGCTTCTGATTAAATATATGTTGGAGACTTTTGTGGTCGGTATATATAATACTTTTGACCCTGATGATGTAGCGTGAGGGTACGAAATAGTATTATTTTTACTAGGAAATACTACAAAATATGACACAAGTTTTATTAATTTACGGATGGGATATACCTAAACCTTGCTACAACACTATAGGCAGTGTACCTAATCGTAGAGTAGTGTAGTTTTTAGTAAGTCCGGTTCGTTCCACAGGGAGCTGGTGATACTTACTATATTTTTAAAAACTATATTTATACAAAATATATATAATTATATAAGTAGTAATATTATTATAAAAAGGGGGGTTTTACCGTTTAATGACCGGTTTGTCGATTCTATATTTTAAGCGTAAAGATAAATGACGATAATTAAAGTGCGTAAAATAATGACAATAAATAAAATGACAGTAAATAAAATTGCGAGTAATAAAATGACAGTAAATAAAGATACGATGAGAAATATAATAAAAGAATTATGCTTATTTAAACTTCCGTAATCATGATGTTTGACGTGTTGATTTTAATTTATTACCATGGGTTAATTGTCCTTTGTCCTGGTTTATTTGATACGTCTATCTGGTTTTTGTCCATAATAGTCCATCGGTCATAAATATAAAGTGCGAGTATCCTCGTCAAATTACCCTTATACCCGAAGTCAAATATTCCAACTAATTAAGGATTTAAACTGTGACGCAGTTATCACTTCTGTCAACAATTACACCAGTTATCACTGTATGTAATCCACCCCTGTTTTAATTAGTTTATGAATATTAATTCATCCACTTGATCAGAATGAATAATCAATTACCCAACCCAATTGATTAATTAAATGATTATAACAGATTCCATATGAACGTCACTAAATAGGACAACCATAATCATTATTAATTATTAGGTTAATTAATTTGAAGATAGGTTCGACAGACTCCAATGAGTTGTCACTCAATTAGACAATACCCCCCATCTATTAATAGTCAATAATCCAATTTCCTCAAGTGTCGGTCTTTTGCCCAAACCTTAATTATGGTCCAAAGTTCAATAACCCAATTTTAGTAATTAGCCCAACATCATGAGTACTTCATTTTAAATAAGCATAATAACGACTTAGCTACGAGACATTAATGTAAAAAGGTTGAACATAACTTACAATGATTAAAAATAGCGTAGCGTTACACGGACAGAATTTCGACTTACACACTCAAACGATCTCTATCATAAATCTTATTATTATCATAATTTAAAATTAAAATTAAGATTATTGTTATATCTGATTACATTAACATTATGATAGAGAATTATAAATATAGATATTGATATTTGATAGATAGAAAAATAAGAAAAAGATAGAAGAAGAAAAAAAAAGATCGGAAAAAGTCTCTCCTCATTACATCGTTACATATCGTTCTTTTATAGGAGAAATTATAAATTGAATTTTCATTTACGACCCCTGAACTATGCTTAATTAACAACTTTTTATTATTTAATATTATTCTTATTATGATTTATTTAAATATTATATTTTATTCTTGTGCATAGTTGACTCGTAATTTTTACACCGTTGCGTCGAGCGTTGAGAGTTGGTTCATGTCCCGGTTCCGGATTTTCGAACGTCCTTTCGTATAATTTAATATCTTGTACTTTGCGTTTTGTAACTTGTACTCTTGTCATTTTTAGACGTTCTTCATCAATAATTTGAACCTTTTTTATTGTATCTTGTACATTTGAGCTTTTTGGACGTTTTGGTCTTTCAAATCTTCGTTTTTGTCTTTAAATCTTCATTTTCGAGCGATTTGCGTCTTTCGTCTTCGCACTTATTTATTTAACTATTACAACTAAAAATAAGGAAATTACATTTAAAAACTTTACATATTGGAACGATATTGCTACTAAATATATGTTCATTTGGAACACTATCAAATATCCCCACACTTGAGCGTTGCTTGTCCTCAAGCAATACAGAACTTGAAATAAAAACATACATGAATCACTTTTTTATTCATCACATTTTGTACATCAGTGATTTTGATATAGCGGTATAAACAATGACAGTAATGATGGTTAAAGGTGGGTGTGTCATCCACAGTTGCCTTGGGTTTAGGTCAACGACACTTGCAATCAAATAGCCGATTTACTTTCGGTTTCCAAAGCAAAGTGCAGATTTGAAAGGCGGTTTACAGTCCCACATGACTATAAAAATTTAGATCCTTTAGGAAATAGGATCTTTATGAAAACATTTGATCTTTTGAAAATTCAATCTAGCTTTTACCCTAGATAAGTTTTCTGATTTGATCCACCATTGGTGTTGCAAAATATATTTGTGGATCAATATTTTGGCTAAAAACATTTAGGTTCGTGTAATCCACTGCTATCCCGGTATCGGAAAGCACACATCCAGTTTACTTGTTCCGTATATTACCTTTTGGCAAACTACCGTCCGGTTGTAAAGGAAAGCGATGAACAAGAAACTGTTAAGGCAATGTCTAATGACATGCTTTTGGTTATGGTCTTTTAACGTGTCGGATGCTAGAACTATCCTTGGTAGGAGCGATAGTAAAGATCATCCTATGATTTTTCGGTCTGGCACAAGGTCCTGTCTCCGACCATGCTATGCAACCACCGTTCTTACGGTTGACACCCGATTTGGTTCAGGTGACCTAATGAATTCCAGGTGAATTCCTAGGATTTTACGTTCAATGGTAATGAACGCATTGAAAATGGATTTTCAGAAAACAAATCGGTTTGTAATTTGATCAAAATATTTTCTCGTTCAAGCTCGAGTTTAGATATCATTGAATTCCATGAGTTTGAATTCTCAATCTTTAAGGTCAATCTCAAGGATTGAGTAATATCAGTCTTAAAAGCTGATTTTTAATCTTTAAGGAGATTATCCTTTCTGGGGATCTGATTCATTAGTCTTATCAAGCTAATTTGCACGGTGCCTCCCCATTGTACGAGATAAATCCTTCTCATGGTTAGGATAAATCTGACCACTTGGCGACCCTGTTTGATGCTGAGGTCCGTGGATTTCCTGCTGATTTTAGAGATGACTTTTCTAGATTTTTCGTCAACCTACAGCTGGTCTGGACGACAACTTCATGACCTAAATCAAGAAGCGCGTTTCTTTTTCGGAAGACTTTACTTCCTTTTAATGATGGAATTGATTCATCGTGTAGATCCATCTTTCTTACAGTAAATCGGGTAAAACTGATTAGTATCGTCCAAAGCAAAAGTACCTGCAATAATTCTTATACAAAAATGTGATAGATAGTTTTTAATTGAATAACATGGTACATTCTCCCCACACTTAGTTTCTTTCTTTGCCTTTTTATTCTCCTTTATTCCATTTTAAATGAATTCAAGCGTTTTAGGGTGTTTCTCAATTTATGTCCTTTCCGAGGTAACGATAATTTCGGTATTATCACCTAGTTTTCACCGTTCATAAATATGTATAAACATGATTTTAAATTCATTTAGTTGAAAATTTTTCAAATTTTCACAAAATTTGGCAAATAAACTAAGTGCAAACCCGAGAGAATTTATAACCCTTCCCCACACTTGAGATCATGCAATGCCCTCATTTGCATGAAATCAGACTATAATTATAAATTCATGAGGGTGATTAGTGTAGAAAAGTGATTAAAAATACCCAGTTTGTAAGCATATTATTTTACATCACATTTGATATTTTGCTTCTTATCGTCAAAATCAGTAGCTATTGCTGAACTTAATGTTAGTCTTTGAAAGTGCGTTGTTCTACCCTGTTTTGTACATAATATAAAATACAAACATATATATACATATTTTTGAAGTTGGGTATATTACCCCACGTTCAAAAATTTATAAAGTCTAATATCTTTTTGGCATACTTTAGATCAATAAAATTAAAAATAATGATAACAAAATTTGCCGTCCCACCCTCGGGTAAAGCAATTTCGGCTTAATGACCTAGTCTTCAACTCACGACGAATTTTAGAAATCATTTTTTTTCAACTTAATGAATTAAAGTAAATTTTGTTTTTTTTTTATCACAATAAAACATAAATTAAAATGCATATTAATTTCAAATAAAACCTAAAAAAAATAAAAATTCAGAATGGAGGGAGAAAACTAGTTCTTTAGTGTCTGCTAGTGGAAAAGACCACTTGGATTCCATTCTCAGAACTACATGAGAACAGAACAACTAACTCTAGATAGCATTTTCTTTTTAGAACACTTGAATCTCCCCACACTTAGGTAGCTGTGGTGTCAAAATTGTGATTAACTTCATCGTCAATTTCTCTTGGTCCATAATCAACTTGCATATCCGTGACTTTTTCTTTAAGCCATTGGTCGGATTCCTGTGTAATATCCACAATTTCAACTAGTTTCTCCTTTTCTTTAGGTGATAGATTGGATACTAACCGGTTACATAACTTAAAGTTCCCCTTGGTTTTAGCATCGCGAATCCGTTTAATAAGTTTCTTCATTGAACTATTAATAACGGGATCATTTAATTTCGTATCAACAACGGGGTTCTTTGTTATCATGTCATCATTAGGTGTTACTTCATTTTCCCCACACTTAGGCGTTTCATTATTGCTAAGTATTACCGTTGGAGTTGGTAAAACCACATGGTTCTTACCAATTGTTTTTACTGGTTCAACGGTTTTGGCTGGTGGAGATTTAGACTTTCGAATCATAAAGGTGATCGATTTGTCACCACTACTAAGTGTCATTCTTCCATTTCCTACATCAAATAACGCCCCGGTGGACGCTAAGAATGGTCGTCCTAAAATTAGAGGAACGTTTGGGTCCTCTTCTATGTCAATGACAATAAATTCGACTAGAAAGGTTAAATTGCCTACTTGAACGGGTAGGTTGTCAGCAATTCCAACTGGGTGCTTAATGGTTTGATCAAAGAGTCGAACACTCATATCCGTTGGACTTAACTTACCTACACCTAATCTCTTATATAAGGAAAGAGGCATAACACTTACACTTGCACCTAAATCTGCTAGTGCATCATACATGACACAATCACTAAGTAGACAAGGAACAATAAATTCACCCGGATCACCTACCCTAGGTGGAGGTTTTGGTGGAACTGTCTTCACCGGGTTTATATTTACGGCTTTTGTTTCTTGCACTTTCTTATTCTTTTTCTTCTTCTTCTTTCCAGAGGTATCACAATCTTTATTACCTATCACTTGCTCATACTCAACTCCTTTTCTTGGAAACGGGATGGGTGGTTTGTATGGTGCCACCACTGGCTTTACATACTCGGGTGGTGGTGGTGTAACTTCTTCATTGTTACTCTCATCTAAAACCTTCCCATCTTCTGATGCTGGTTTTTCAGAATTCGTTGAAACCATATTAACATTCTCATTCCGAGGATTTACTTCAGTATTACTCGGTAGCTTTCCTTGTTCCCTCTCACTCATCATGCTAGCAAGAGTACCTACGTGTTTTTCTAGATTCAAAATGGAAGCTTGTTGAGTTCTTAATGACTGATTAAACCTCTCGTTCGTTTGGGTTTGAGTTTCAATAAATTGTGTTTGAGATTCAACTAGCTTAAATACCACTTCTTCCAGATTTGACTTTTTCTCTTCGGTTTGTTGTGGTGGTTTATACAAGCCAGGTCTTTGTTGATTGAAAGTGTTGTTTTGAGTTGGTTGGTTATTCGGACCTTGTTGGTTATACCAGTTATTTTCGGGTCCTTTTGGATTGTAAAGAATGTTTTGATTTCGATTTAAGTTTAGCCTTGGCGGTTGATAATTATTTTGATAATTATTTCCCGGCCTTTGGTTCATATAGGAAACATTCTCTCTTTGTTCCATCGTTGGTTCAATGTGACAATCTTTCAATAAGTGTGGTCCACCGCATTGCTCACAACTGATTCGTATTGCGTGAATATCTTTATTCATCTTTTCCATTCGTCTTTCGAAAGCATCTATTTTTGCGGAAACGGAATCAAAGTCAGGGCTAGAATCGGCTCTAGCCGCTTTAGATGATCGAAAGATATCTTTTTCTTGGTGCCACTCATGCGAGTGGGAGGCTGTGTTATCAATAATTTTGTAAGCTTCAGTTGCGGTTTTCTTCATAATGGATCCACCAGCGGTTATGTCGATGTCTTTTCGTGTGGCGATGTCTACGCCTTTATAGAAGATTTGTACTATTTGAAAAGTATCTAATCCGTGTTGAGGACATCCTCTCAACATCCTTCCGAATCTTGTCCACGCCTCATATAATGTTTCATTTGGATTTTGCGCGAACGTAACAATTTCTCCTTGAAGTCTCACGGCTTTGGATGCCGGAAAGAATCGTTTAAGAAATTTTTCAACTAAAACATCCCATGTGTCAATCGCCCCTTCAGGTAACGATTCTAACCAATCTTTGGCTTCTCCCTTTAAAGTCCAGGGAAACAACATGAGATAGATCTGCTCATCTTCCACTTCTCGGATTTTGAATAGTGTACAAATTCTTTTAAACGTACGAAGGTGTTCGTTAGGATCTTCATTCGGTGCACCACTGAATTGGCATTGGTTAGTTACCATGTGTAGAATTTGTCCTTTGATTTCATAATCTGACGCATTAACTTCTGGCTTAATAATGGCGTGACCTTGGCCCGTGCGTGTGGCTCTCATTCGATCTTCCATACTTAGAGGTTCTAGATTTTCCATGATTGGAAGTGTTGTATCTGAATCACTAGAGGTTTCTGATTTAATGGTTTCTTCCTCAACAATCTCTGTTTGAATGATTGGTGGTTCCGGAGGAATAATTAATGGATCAGGGTCTCGGAATTGTCCCTGAGTATTCTCCGGATTCTCAATTGTGATATTGGTTTCAAAAACTGGATTATCGGAAATTTGAGTTGAAGTACTCGGTCGACTTGATGACGAGTCTAAAGAAAAATCAACGGCAGCTATATTTGTTAAACGATGTCTTGATCGAGTTACAGGTGGTGAACGTACAAAAGGTGGTGAACGTCTTGCTCGGTGCATTCACTGAATATCCTATTAGTTTTAAAAAGGAAAGAAAAATTATAATAAGTTATCCAACCAATAGACTTTTCTGATTTTGCCCACGTTTCGAATAGCCAAAAGATGCAGCAGAGGGGCAGGATTCGTTTGGTCTCAATATAATTGAGGACTGTTTGGCTCCAATAACCCGGTCCACGTACAAATCCAACTATTACTACGAACCAGAAAATTTTGATGTCTATCAATTTAACCACTTAAAATAAATTTTCGTAATTTTAAGAAATTTAGAGAAGAAGTAGAAAAAAATTCTAAGTCCTAAAAACTAGAATGGCGAGAAATAAGAAAGAAATAGATTGCGCGTCGAAAAATGTCGAAAAATAAAAGGTCGAAAAATAGGCGTCGAAAAATAAAAATAAGAAAGTAGTGCGAAATACGGCGTCGTAAAATTCTAAAGCACCTAAAACTTAGTCTAAGGAATAAGCACTTAAGGGATTTTACGGCAAAGCCTAAAAATTCTAGAAGTAAAAATAACTATGGCAAAACTAAACTTAATACTAAAAGTTGCGACTATAGTCTAAAAATCTAAAGGTAATAAAACTAAAAAAAAAACATTTTTTTTTTTTTTTTATAGACAAAATTTTAAAAATATATATATATTTTTTTAATAATTTTTTTTTTACGTTTTTTTTTTTTTTACGTTTTTGTTTTGTTTTTTTTTTTTTTTTTTTACGGTTTTTTTTTTTTTTTTTTTTCAAATTTTTTTTTTTTTTTTTTTTTTTTTTTTAAACGATTTTTTTTTTTCTTTTAAAAAAAAACGATTTTTTTTTTTTTTTTTTTTTACACAAATTTTTTTTTTTTTTTTTTTTTTTTTTTTTTTTTTTTTTTTTAAAAAACGATTTTTTTTTTTTTTTTTTTTTTTTTTAAAAACGATTTTTTTTTATAAATTAATAATTTTTTTATAATTATAATTTTTTTTAAAACTTTTTTTTTTTTTAATTCATTTACTATTCATGAATAGTAAATGAAAATAAATTAATTAATTTACTATTCACATGAAAGCGACATGATAGCAATTATTAATTATAAGTTACATAATATACCCCTGAAGTATTTAATAAATACGACTTTTTTTTTTTTAAAATTTACGTAAAGATTCTTAAATATTTTTATATTATTATATTCTATTTCAATATTATTATATTATTATATTCTATTTCAATATTATTATATTATTATATTTTATTTCAATATTATTATAATTAAAAATATAGCGTTTTAGCGCTCCCCGGCAGCGGCGCCAAAAACTTGATGATGTAGCGTGAGGGTACGAAATAGTATTATTTTTACTAGGAAATACTACAAAATATGACACAAGTTTTATTAATTTACGGATGGGATATACCTAAACCTTGCTACAACACTATAGGCAGTGTACCTAATCGTAGAGTAGTGTAGTTTTTAGTAAGTCCGGTTCGTTCCACAGGGAGCTGGTGATACTTACTATATTTTTAAAAACTATATTTATACAAAATATATATAATTATATAAGTAGTAATATTATTATAAAAAGGGGGGTTTTACCGTTTAATGACCGGTTTGTCGATTCTATATTTTAAGCGTAAAGATAAATGACGATAATTAAAGTGCGTAAAATAATGACAATAAATAAAATGACAGTAAATAAAATTGCGAGTAATAAAATGACAGTAAATAAAGATACGATGAGAAATATAATAAAAGAATTATGCTTATTTAAACTTCCGTAATCATGATGTTTGACGTGTTGATTTTAATTTATTACCATGGGTTAATTGTCCTTTGTCCTGGTTTATTTGATACGTCTATCTGGTTTTTGTCCATAATAGTCCATCGGTCATAAATATAAAGTGCGAGTATCCTCGTCAAATTACCCTTATACCCGAAGTCAAATATTCCAACTAATTAAGGATTTAAACTGTGACGCAGTTATCACTTCTGTCAACAATTACACCAGTTATCACTGTATGTAATCCACCCCTGTTTTAATTAGTTTATGAATATTAATTCATCCACTTGATCAGAATGAATAATCAATTACCCAACCCAATTGATTAATTAAATGATTATAACAGATTCCATATGAACGTCACTAAATAGGACAACCATAATCATTATTAATTATTAGGTTAATTAATTTGAAGATAGGTTCGACAGACTCCAATGAGTTGTCACTCAATTAGACAATACCCCCCATCTATTAATAGTCAATAATCCAATTTCCTCAAGTGTCGGTCTTTTGCCCAAACCTTAATTATGGTCCAAAGTTCAATAACCCAATTTTAGTAATTAGCCCAACATCATGAGTACTTCATTTTAAATAAGCATAATAACGACTTAGCTACGAGACATTAATGTAAAAAGGTTGAACATAACTTACAATGATTAAAAATAGCGTAGCGTTACACGGACAGAATTTCGACTTACACACTCAAACGATCTCTATCATAAATCTTATTATTATCATAATTTAAAATTAAAATTAAGATTATTGTTATATCTGATTACATTAACATTATGATAGAGAATTATAAATATAGATATTGATATTTGATAGATAGAAAAATAAGAAAAAGATAGAAGAAGAAAAAAAAAGATCGGAAAAAGTCTCTCCTCATTACATCGTTACATATCGTTCTTTTATAGGAGAAATTATAAATTGAATTTTCATTTACGACCCCTGAACTATGCTTAATTAACAACTTTTTATTATTTAATATTATTCTTATTATGATTTATTTAAATATTATATTTTATTCTTGTGCATAGTTGACTCGTAATTTTTACACCGTTGCGTCGAGCGTTGAGAGTTGGTTCATGTCCCGGTTCCGGATTTTCGAACGTCCTTTCGTATAATTTAATATCTTGTACTTTGCGTTTTGTAACTTGTACTCTTGTCATTTTTAGACGTTCTTCATCAATAATTTGAACCTTTTTTATTGTATCTTGTACATTTGAGCTTTTTGGACGTTTTGGTCTTTCAAATCTTCGTTTTTGTCTTTAAATCTTCATTTTCGAGCGATTTGCGTCTTTCGTCTTCGCACTTATTTATTTAACTATTACAACTAAAAATAAGGAAATTACATTTAAAAACTTTACATATTGGAACGATATTGCTACTAAATATATGTTCATTTGGAACACTATCAGACCCCATATAAATAATGCCTCCAAGTCTTTAATGCAAAAACAACAGCACCCAATTCCAAATCGTGAGTTGTATAATTTTGCTCGTGAATCTTCAATTGTCTAGACACATAAGCAATCACCTTCGTTCGTTGCATTAATACACAACCGAGACTTTGCTTTGATGCGTCACAATAAATCACAAAATCATCATTCCCTTCAGGAAATGATAATATAGGAGCCGTAGTTAGCTTTTTTTTCAATAACTGAAACGCCTTCTCTTGTTCATCCTTCCATTCAAATTTCTTCCCTTTATGCGTTAATGCAGTCAAGGGTTTTTGCTATTTTGGAGAAATCTTGGATGAATCTTCTGTAGTAACCAGCCAATCCTAAAAATTGTCGTATATGCTTCGGAGTTTTTGGGGTTTCCCACTTTTTAACGATTTCGATCTTTGCCGGGTCCACCTAGATACCTTCTTTGTTCACTATGTGACCGAGGAATTGAACTTCTTCCAACCAAAATGCACACTTTGAAAACTTAGCGTACAGTTTTTCTTTCCTCAATACTTCTAGCACTTTTCTCAAATGTTCTTCGTGCTCTTGATCATTCTTTGAGTAAATAAGTATGTCATCGATGAAAATAATGACAAACTTGTCAAGATATGGCCCACACACTCGGTTCATAAGGTCCATGAACACAGCTGGTGCGTTAGTCAATCCAAACGGCATAACCATAAACTCGTAATGACCATAACGCGTCCTAAAAGCAGTTTTTGGAATATCATCCTCCTTTACTCGCATTTGATGATATCCAGAACGTAAATCAATTTTCGAATAAACCGACGAGCCTTGTAGTTGATCAAATAAGTCGTCAATTCTCGACTGTGGATAACAGTTTTTGATGGTAAGTTTATTCAACTCTCTGTAGTCAATACACAACCTAAATGTACCATCCTTCTTCTTGACAAACAAAACAGGAGCTCCCCATGGTGATGTGCTTGGTTGAATGAAACCACGTTCTAATAGTTCTTGCAGTTGGCTTTGCAGTTCTTTCATCTCGCTGAGTGCGATTCTGTAAGGAGCACGAGCTATTGGTGCAGTTCCTGGTACAAGATCTATTTGAAATTCAACAGATCGATGTGGAGGTAGTCCCGGTAATTCTTTCGGAAATACATCGGGAAATTCTTTTGCGACGGGAACATCATTGATGCTCTTTTCTTCAGTTTGTACTTTCTCGACGTATGCTAGAACAGCATAGCAACCTTTTCTTATTAGTTTTTGTGCCTTCAAATTACTAATAAGATGTAGCTTCGTGTTGCCCTTTTCTCCATACACCATTAAGGGTTCTCCTTCTTCTCGTACAATGCGAATTACATTTTTGTAACATATGATCTCTGCTTTCATCTCCTTCAGTCAGTCCATACCAACTATTACATCAAAACTCCCTAACTCTACTGGTATCAAATCAATCTTAAATATTTCGCTACCCAGTTTAATTTCTCGATTCCGGCATATATAATCTGCTGAAATTAATTTACCGTTTTCTAATTCGAGTAAAAATTTACTATCCAACGGCGTCAATGGACAACTTAATTTAGCACAAAAATCTCTACTCATATAGCTTCTATCCGCACCCGAATTAAATAAAACGTAAGCAGATTTATTGTCAATAAGAAATGTACCCGTAACAAGCTCAGGGTCTTCCTGTGCCTCTACCACATTAATATTGAAAACTCTTCCGCGGCCTTGTCCATTCGTGTTCTCCTGGTTCGGGAAATTTCTAATAATGTGGCCCAGTTTTCCACATTTATAACAAACTACATTGGCATAACTTGCTCCGACACTACTTGCTCCGCCATTACTCGTTCCGACACCATTTGTTCCTTTCGTTATGTTAACCCTGGTCCGTAGACCTCACACTTCGCCGCGCTATGACCAATTCTTTTACACTTGTTGCAAAATTTGGTACAGAACCCCGAGTGATACTTTTCACACCTTTGGCATAGCTGCTTCTGAATGTTGTTGTTGCGGTTGTTATTGTTGTTGGGATGATTGTTGTAGTTTTTGTTGTTGTTGTTGTTGTGCCGTTTGTTGTAGTTGCGATTGATGTTGCGATTGTTGGGATAGTTGTTGTTGTTGTTTTGGTGACTCTTATCACCATTTTCCTCCCACTTTCTTTAGACTAACTTCACGTTGGCCTCTTCGGCCGCCTGTTCTTTAATTCTTCCCTCAATCTGGTTCACTAGTTTGTGAGCCATTCTACATGCCTTTTGTATGGAGGCACGCTCGTGTGAACTTATATCTTCTTGGATTCTCTCCGATAACCCTTTCACAAACGCGTCGATCTTTTCTTCCTCATCTTCGAACGCTCTCGGACACAATAGGCACAATTCTGTGAATCGTCTTTCGTACGAAGTAATATCGAATCCCTGTGTTCATAACCCTCTAAGTTCTAACTTGCAAACTTGGAAGTATTCTTGATTTTTATGAAACTATACTTATGGAATTTATGAAGAACACTTAGAACTTGAAGATGGAACTTGAGAGAGATCAATTAGATAAAGAAAATTGAATAATGAAAGTGTTTGTAGGTGTTTTTGGTCGTTGGTATATGGATTAGATATAAAGGATATGTAATTTTGTTTTCGTGTAAATAAGTCATGAATGATTACTCATATTTAGTTGCAATTGTTCCATTTTCAAGTAATATTCGTTTATATTTAATAAGTGCGAAGACAAAAGGCGAAAACGAAGATTTGAAGACAAAAAGGTCCAAAATGCTAAAAAGTACAAGATACAATCAAAAAGGTTCAAATTATTGATGAGGAACGTCTAAAAATGACAAGAGTACAAGTTACAAAACGCAAAGTACACGATATAAAATTGTACGAAAGGACGTTCGAAAATCCGGAACCAGGACATGAGTCAACTCTCAACGCTCGACGCAACGGTGTAAAAATTACAAGTCAACTATGCACAAGAATAAAATATAATATTTAAATAATTCATAATAATAATAATATTAAATAATAAAAAGTTGTTAATTGAGCATAGTTCAGGGGTCGTAAGCGAAAATTTAATTTAACATTTTGCCTATAAAAGGCGACGTATTACGATCAATTAAGGAGAACCTTTTTCGATCATTTTTTTTATCTATATATCGATCCCTTTTTCTATCCTAAAAATCTATTATCAATATCTATATTCTATATCTCTATCATAATGTTAACTTAATAAGATATAACAATAATCTTAATTTTAATTTTAAATTATGATAATAATAAGATTTATGATAGAGATCGTTTGAGTGTGTAAGTCGAAATTCTGTCCGTGTAACGCTACGCTATTTTTAATCATTGTAAGTTATGTTCAACCTTTTTACATTAATGTCTCGTAGCTAAGTTATTATTATGCTTATTTAAAACGAAGTAATCATGATGTTGGGCTAATTACTAAAATTGGGTAATTGGGCTTTGTACCATAATTGGGGTTTGGACAAAAGAACGACACTTGTGAAAATTAGACTATGGGCTATTAATGGGCTTTATATTTGTTTAACTAAATGATAATTTGTTAATGTTAATATAAAGATTTACAATTGGGCGTCCCTATAAATTACCATATACACTCAATCGGACACGATGGGCGGGGTATTTATATGTACGAATAATCGTTCATTTAACCGGATACGGGAATGGATTAATAGCCACTAGAATAATTAAAACAGTGGTGAAATTATGTACAAGGACACTTGGTATAATTGATAACAAAATATTAAAACCTTGGGTTACACTCAGTCGACATCCTGGTGTAATTATTAAACAAAGTATTAAAATCTTGTTACAGTTTAAGTCCCCAATTAGTTGGAATATTTAACTTCGGGTATAAGGATAATTTGACGAGGACACTCGCACTTTATATTTATGACTGATGGACTGTTATGGACAAAAACCAGACGGACATATTAAATAATCCAGGACAAAGGACAATTAACCCATGGGCATAAAACTAAAATCAACACGCCAAACATCATGATTACGGAAGTTTAAATAAGCATAATTCTTTTATTTCATATTTAATTTCCTTTATTTTATATTTAATTGCACTTCTAATTATCGCATTTTTATTGTTATTGTATTTAATTGCACTTTTAATTATCGTACTTTTTAATTATCGCAAGTTTATTTTATCGCACTTTTATTATTCGCAATTTCATTATCGTTATTTACTTTATGCTTTAATTTAAAAGTCTTGTATTTATTTGGTTTTAACTGCGACTAAAGTTTTAAAATCGACAAACCGGTCATTAAACGGTAAAAACCCCCCTTTATAATAATAATATTACTTATATATATATATATATATATATTTGTATTTTTACAATTATTGTGTGTAAAAAAATATAGTGTTATACTTCACGAGCTCCCTGTGGAACGAACCGGACTTACTAAAAACTATACTATAATACGATTAGGTACACTGCCTATAAGTGTTGTAGCAAGGTTTAAGTATATCCACTCGATAAATAAATAAATAACTTGTGTAAAATTGTAGCATATTTAATAGTATTTCGCACTAAAAATAATACTATTTTGTATACACCCCCTACGACATCAAGTATTTTTGGCGCCGCTGCCGGGGAGCACTAAAACGCTATATTTTTAATTTATATTTGCAAAAATAATAAAAAAAAACGAAAAAAAAAAACGTAAAAAAAAAAAAAAAAAAAAACGTAAAAAAAAAAATTTATTTTAAGTTTTATTACCTTTAGATTTTTAGACTCAATTACAACTTTTAGTATTAAGTTTAGTTTTGCCATAGTTATTTTCATTTTTAGATTTTTAGGCTTTGCCGTAAAATCCCTTAAGTGCTTATTCCTTAGACTAAGTTTTAGGTGCTTTAGAATTTTGCGACGCCATTTTTCGCGCTATTTTCTTATTTTTATTTTTCGACGCGTTTACCTATGTATCAATTACAATTCCAATTAGTGATCTCCATTTGTAGCTTTAATTTTAAGATAGTGATCGTTATAAGGTTGGATTAATCGCGTGTTTACAAACCACTCTTCGTCTTTTTTATTTTTCGACCTTTTTCGACGCGCAATCTTTTTCTTTCTTATTTCTCGCTATTCTAGTTTTAGGATAAGATTTTTATTCTACTTCTTATCTAAATTTCTTAAAATTACGAAAATTTATTTTAAGTGGTTAAATTGATAGACATCAAAATTTTCTGGTTCGTAGTAATAGTTGGATTTGTACGTGGACCGGGTTATTGGAGCCAAACAGTACTCAATTATATTGAGACCAAACGAATCCTGCCCCTCTGCTGCATCTTTTGGCTATTTGAAACGTGGGCAAAATCAGAAAAGTCTATTGATTGGATAACTTAATATAATTTTTCTTTCCTTTTTAAAAACTAATAGGATATTCAGTGAATGCACCGAGCAAGACGTTCACCGCCGGTCATACGTTCACCACCTGTAACTCGATCAAGACATCGTTTAACAAATATCGCCGCCGTTGATTTTTCTTTAGAATCGTCATCTAGTCGACCAAGTACTCCAATTCAAATTTCCGATAATCCATCTTTTGAACCCGATTTCACAACTAAGAACCCGGAAGATATTCAAGGACAATTCCAAGATCCTGAACCCCAAACCGTTAAATCAGAATCCTCTAGTGATTCGGATACAACAAATCCAATCATGGAAAATCTAGAACCTCTAAGTATGGAAGATCGAATGAGGGCTAAACGCACTGGCCAAGGTCACGCCATTATTAAACCAGAAGTTAATGCTCCAGATTATGAAATTAAAGGACAAATCCTACACATGGTAACTAATCAGTGCCAATATAGTGGTACGCCGAATGAAGACCCAAACGAACATCTTCGTACGTTTAATAGGATCTGTACACTATTCAAAATCCGAGAAGTGGAAGACGAACAAATTTATCTCATGTTATTTCCCTGGACTTTAAAGGGAGAAGCCAAAGATTGGTTAGAATCGTTACCTGAAGGGGCGATTGATACATGGGATGTTTTAGTTGAAAATTTTCTTAAACAATTCTTTCCGGCATCTAAAGCCGTGAGACTTCAAGGAGAAATTGTTACGTTCACACAAAAGTCAAATGAAACTCTATATGAGGTGTGGACAAGATTTGGAAAGTTGTTGAGAGGATGTCCTCAACACGGTTTAGACACTTATCAAATAGTACAAATATTCTACCAAGGTGTCAACGTTGCTACACGAAAAGACATCGACATAACAGCTGGTGGTTCCATTATGAAGAAAACCGCAACTGAAGCTTACAAAATTATTGATAACACAGCCTCCCACTCTCATGAGTGGCACCAAGAGAAAGATATATATCGATCATCTAAAGCGGCTAGAGCCGATTCTAGCCATGACTTTGATTCCGTTTCCGCAAAAATAGATGCTTTCGAAAGACGAATGGAAAAGATGAATAAAGATATTCACGCAATACGAATCAGTTGTGAGCAATGTGGTGGACCACACTTATTGAAAGATTGTCACATTGAACCGACCATGGAACAACGAGAGAATGTTTCCTACATGAACCAAAGGCCGGGAAATAATTATCAAAATAATTATCAACCGCCAAAGCTAAACTTCAATCGAAATCAAAACATTCTTTACAATCCAAAAGGACCCGAAAATAACTGGTATAACCAACAAGGTCCGAATAATCAACCGACTCAAAACAACACTTTCAATCAACAAAGACCTAGCTTGTATAAACCACCACAACAACCCGAAGAGAAAAAGCCAAATCTAGAAGAAATGATGGCAAAGCTGATTGAATCTCAAACACAATTCATTACATCTCAAACCCAAACGAACGAGAGGTTTGATCAGTCATTAAGAACTCAACAAGCTTCCATTTTGAATCTTGAAAAACACGTAGGTACTCTTGCTAGCATGATGAGTGAGAGGGAACAAGGAAAGCTACCGAGTAATACTGAAGTAAATCCTCGGAATGAGAATGTTAATATGGTTTCAACGAATTCTGAAAAACCAGCACCAGAAGATGGGAAGGTTTTAGATGAGAGTAACAATGAAGAAGTTACACCACCACCACCAGAGTATGTAAAGCCAGTGGTGGCACCATATAAACCACCCATCCCGTTTCCAAGAAAAGGAGTTGAGTATGAGCAAGTGATAGGTAATAAAGATTGTGATACCTCTGGAAAGAAGAAGAAGAAAAAGAATAAGAAAGTGCAAGAAACAAAAACCGTAGAAGTAAACCCGGTGAAGACAGTTCCACTAAAACCTCCACCAAGAGTAGGTGATCCGGGTGAATTTATTGTTCCTTGTCTACTTAGTGATTGTGTCATGTATGATGCACTAGCAGATTTAGGTGCAAGTGTAAGTGTTATGCCTCTTTCCTTATATAAGAGATTAGGTGTAGGTAAGTTAAGTCCAACGGATATGAGTGTTCGACTCTTTGATCAAACCATTAAGCACCCAGTTGGAATTGCTGACAACCTACCCGTTCAAGTAGGCAATTTAACCTTTCTAGTCGAATTTATTGTCATTGACATAGAAGAGGACCCAAACATTCCTCTAATTTTAGGTCGACCATTCTTTGCGTCCACCGGGGCGTTATTTGATGTAGGAAATGGAAGAATGACACTTAAAAGTGGTGACAAATCGATCACCTTTATGATTCGAAAATCTAAACCTCCACCAACCAAAACCGTTGAACCAATAAAAACAATTGGTAAGAACCATGTGCTTTTACCAACTCCAACGGTAATACTTAGCAATAATGAAACGCCTAAGTGTGGGGAAAATGAAGTAACACCTAATGATGACATGATAACAAAGAACCCCGTTGTTGATACGAAATTAAATGATCCCATTATTAATAGTTCAATGAAGAAACTTATTAAACGGATTCGCGATGCTAGAACCAAGGGGAACTTTAAGTTATGTAACCGGTTAGTATCCAATCTATCACCTAAAGAAAAGGAGAAACTAGTTGAAATTGTGGATATTACACAGGAATCCAACCAATGGCTTAAAGAAAAAGTCACAGATATGCAAGTTGATTATGGACCAAGAGAAATTAACGATGAAGTTAATCACAATTTTGACACCACGGCTACCTAAGTGTGGGGAGATTCAAATGTTCTAAAAAGAAAATGCTATCTAGAGTTAGTTGTTCTGTTCTCGTGTAGTTCCGAGAATGGAACCCGATTGGTCTTTTCCGCTAGCAGACACTAAAGAACTAGTTTTCTCCCTCCATTCTGAATTTTTGTTTTGTAGGTTTTTTTATGAAATTAATATGCATTTTAATTTAAGTTTTTAAAAACAAAATTTACTTTAATTCATTAAGTTTAAAAAATGATTTCTAAAATTCGTAGTGATTTAAAGACTAGGTCGTTGAGCCGAAATTGCTTTACCCGAGGGCGGGGCGACAAATTTTGTTATCATTTAATTTTATTGATCTAAAGTATGCAAAAAAAAAAATATATTATATTAATTTTTGAACGTAGGGGTTATATACCAAACTTCAAAAATATGTATATATGTTTGTATTTTATGTTATGTACACAACAGGGTAAAACAACGCACTTTCAAAGACTGTCATTAAGTTCAACAAAAAGCTACTAATTTTGATGACAAGGCGCAAAATATCAAATGTGATGTAAAATAATATGCTTACAAACTGGGTATTTTTAATCACTTTTCTACACTAATCACCCTCATGAATTTATAATTATAGTCTGATTTCATGCAAATGAGGGCATTGCATGATCTCAAGTGTGGGGAAGGGTTATAAATTCTCTCGGGTTTATACTTAGTTTATTTGCCAAATTTTGTGAAAATTTGAAAAATTTTCAATTAAATGAACTCAAAATCATGTTTATACATATTTATGAACGATGAAACCTAGGTGATAATACCGAAATTATCGTTACCTCGAAAAGGACATAAATTGAGAAACACCCTAAAACGCTTGAATTCATTTAAAATGAAATAGAAGAAAATAAAAAGGCAAAGAAAGAAACTAAGTGTGGGAAGAATGTACCAAGTTATTCAATTTAAAACATATATCACATATTTTTGTACAAGATTATTGCAGGTACTTTTGCTTTGGACGATACTAATCAGTTTTACCCGGTTTACTGTAATACATTTGAAAGAAAGATGGATCTACACGATGAATCAATTCCATCATTAAAAGGAAGTAAAGTCTTTCGAAAAAGACACGCGCTTCTTGATTTAGGTCATGAAGTTGTCGTCCAGACCAGCTGTAGGTTGACGAAAAATCTAGAAAAGTCATCACTAAAATCAGCAGGAAATCCACGGACCTCAGCATCAAATAGGGTCGCCATGTGGTCAGATTTATCCTAACCATGAGAAGGATTTATCTCGTACAATGGGGGGGCACCGTGCAAATTAGCTTGATAAGACTAATGAATCAGATCCCCAGAAAGGATAATCTCCTTAAAGATTAAAAATCAGCTTTTAAGACTGATATTACTCAATCCTAGAGATTGACCTTAAAGATTGAGAATTCAAACTCATGGAATTCAATGATATCTAAACTCGAGCTTGAACGAGAAAATATTTTGATCAAAATTAAAACCGATTTGTTTTCTGAAAACCCATTTTCAATGCGTTCATTACCATTGAACGTAAAATCCTGAGAATTCATCAGAATTCATTAGGTCACCTGAACCAAATCGGGTGTCAACCGTAAGAACGGTGGTTGCATAGCATGGTCGGAGACAGGACCTTATGCCAGACCGAAAAATCATAGGATGATCTTTACTATCGCTCCTACCAAGGATAGTTCTAGCATCCGACACGTTAAAAGACCATAATCATCTGCATGTCACGGGACATTGCCTTAACAGTTTCTTGTTCATCGCTTTTCTTTACAACCGGACGGTAGTTTGCCGAAAGGTAATATACGGAACAAGTAAACTGGATGTGTGCTTTCCGATACCGGGATAGCAGTGGATTACTCGAACCTAAATGTTTTTAGCCAAAATATTGATCCACAAATATATTTTGCAACACCAATGGTGGATCAAATCAGAAAACTTATCTAGGGTAAAAGCTAGATTGAATTTTCAAAAGATCAAATGTTTTTATAAAGATCCTATTTCCTAAAGGATCTAAATTTTTATAGTCATGTGGGACTGTAAACCACCTTTCAAATGTGCACTTTGCTTTGGAAACCGAAAGTAAATCGGCTATTTGATTGAAAGTGTCGTTGACCTAAACCCGAGGCAACTGTGGATGACACACCCACCTTTAACCATGGTTCTATGGTTACTACCATTGTTCATACCGCCGTATTGAAATCACTGATGTACAAAGTGTGAAGAATAAAGAAGTGATTCAAGTGTTTTTCAAGACTGTATTGCTTGAGGACAAGCAACGCTCAAGTGTGGGGATATTGATAAGGCTAAAAAGGAACATATATTTCATAGCATTATCCCCCAAGAATGACAAGTGTTTAGTTGCAATTGTTCCATTTTCAAGTAATATTCGTTTATATTTAATAAGTGCGAAGATAAAAGGCGAAAACGAAGATTTGAAGACAAAAAGGTCCAAAATGCTAAAAAGTACAAGATACAATCAAAAAGGTTCAAATTATTGATGAGGAACGTCTAAAAATGACAAGAGTACAAGTTACAAAACGCAAAGTACACGATATAAAATTGTACGAAAGGACGTTCGAAAATCCGGAACCAGGACATGAGTCAACTCTCAACGCTCGACGCAACGGTGTAAAAATTACAAGTCAACTATGCACAAGAATAAAATATAATATTTAAATAATTCATAATAAGAATAATATTAAATAATAAAAAGTTGTTAATTGAGCATAGTTCAGGGGTCGTAAGTGAAAATTCAATTTAACATTTTGCCTATAAAAGGCGACGTATTACGATCAATTAAGGAGAACCTTTTTCGATCATTTTTTTTATCTATATATCGATCCCTTTTTCTATCCTAAAAATCTATTATCAATATCTATATTCTATATCTCTATCATAATGTTAACTTAATAATATATAACAATAATCTTAATTTTAATTTTAAATTATGATAATAATAAGATTTATGATAGAGATCGTTTGAGTGTGTAAGTCGAAATTCTATCCGTGTAACGCTACGCTATTTTTAATCATTGTAAGTTATGTTCAACCTTTTTACATTAATGTCTCGTAGCTAAGCTATTATTATGCTTATTTAAAACGAAGTAATCATGATGTTGGGCTAATTACTAAAATTGGGTAATTGGGCTTTGTACCATAATTGGGGTTTGGACAAAAGAACGACACTTGTGAAAATTAGACTATGGGCTATTAATGGGCTTTATATTTGTTTAACTAAATGATAATTTGTTAATGTTAATATAAAGATTTACAATTGGGTGTCCCTATAAATTACCATATACACTCAATCGGAACCGATGGGTGGGGTATTTATATGTACGAATAATCGTTCATTTAACCGGACACGGGAATGGATTAATAGCCACTAGAATAATTAAAACAGGGGTGAAATTATGTACAAGGACACTTGGTATAATTGATAACAAAATATTAAAACCTTGGGTTACACTCAGTCGACATCCTGGTGTAATTATTAAACAAAGTATTAAAATCTTGTTACAGTTTAAGTCCCCAATTAGTTGGAATATTTAACTTCGGGTATAAGGATAATTTGACGAGGACACTCGCACTTTATATTTATGACTGATGGACTGTTATGGACAAAAACCAGACGGACATATTAAATAATCCAGGACAAAGGACAATTAACCCATGGGCATAAAACTAAAATCAACACGTCAAACATCATGATTACGGAAGTTTAAATAAGCATAATTCTTTTATTTCATATTTAATTTCCTTTATTTTATATTTAATTGCACTTCTAATTATCGCATTTTTATTGTTATTGTATTTAATTGCACTTTTAATTATCGTACTTTTTAATTATCGCAAGTTTATTTTATCGCACTTTTATTATTCGCAATTTCATTATCGTTATTTACTTTATGCTTTAATTTAAAAGTCTTGTATTTATTTGGTTTTAACTGCGACTAAAGTTTTAAAATCGACAAACCGGTCATTAAACGGTAAAAACCCCCCTTTATAATAATAATATTACTTTTATATATATATATTTGTATTTTTACAATTATTGTGTGTAAAAAAATATAGTGTTACACTTCACGAGCTCCCTGTGGAACGAACCGGACTTACTAAAAACTATACTATAATACGATTAGGTACACTGCCTATAAGTGTTGTAGCAAGGTTTAAGTATATCCACTCGATAAATAAATAAATAACTTGTGTAAAATTGTAGCATATTTAATAGTATTTCGCACTAAAAATAATACTATTTTGTATACACCCCCTACGACATCATTGGTATATGGATTAGATATAAAGGATATGTAATTTTGTTTTCGTGTAAATAAGTCATGAATGATTACTCATATTTTTGTAATTTTATGAGATATTTCATGCTAGTTGCCAAATGATGGTTCCCACATGTTTTAGGTGACTCACATGGGCTGCTAAGAGCTAATCATTGGAGTGTATATACCAATAGTACATACATCTAAAAGCTGTGTATTGTACGAGTACGAATACGGGTGCATACGAGTAGAATTGTTGATGAAACTGAATGAGGATGTAATTGTAAGCATTTTTGTTAAGTAGAAGTACTTTGATATGTGTCTTGAAGTCTTTCAAAAGTGTAAGAATACATATCAAAACACAACATGTATATACATTCTAATGGGGTCGTTAAGTCTTCGTTAGTCGTTACATGTAAGTGTTGTTATGAAACCTTTAAGTTAACGATCTCAATTAATGTTGTTAACCCAATGTTTATTATATCAAATGAGATGTTAAATTATTATATTATCATGATATTATGATGTATGAATATCTCTTAATATGATATATACATTAAAATATCGTTACAACGATAATCGTTACATATAAGTCTCATTTCGTAATTCTTGAGTTAGTAGTCTTGTTTTTACATATGTAGTTCATTGTTAACACACTTAATGATATATTTAAAAATCATTTTATCATGTTAAATATAGTGTATCAATATCTTAATATGATACATATGTATTTAGTAGACGTTATCATAACGATAATCATTATATATATCATTTCGAGTTTCTTAACTTAGTAATCTCATTTCTTATGTATATCACACATTGTTAATATACTTAATGAGATACTTACTCATTATAATCTTATGTCAACCATATATATATATATATATATATATATATATATATATATATATATATATATATATATATATATATATATATATATATATATATATATACCACAACATGTAGTTTTTACAATTTTGTAACGTTCGTGAATCGCCGGTCAACTTGGGTGATCAATTGTCTATATGAAACTTATTTCATTTAATCAAGTCTTAACAAGTTTGATTGCTTAACACGTTGAAAACATTTAGTCATGTAAATATCAATCTCAATTAATATATATAAACAAGGAAAAGTTCAGGTCACTACAGTACCTACCCGTTAAATAAATTTCGTCCCGAAATTTTAAGCTGTTGAAGGTGTTGACGAATCTTCTGGAAATAGATGCGGGTATTTCTTCTTCATCTGATCTTCACACTCCCAGGTGAACTCGAGTCCTCTACAAGCATTCCATCGAACCTTAACAATCGGTATCTTGTTTTGCTTAAGTCTCTTAACCTCACGATCCATTATTTCGACGGGTTCTTCAATGAACTGAAGTTTTTCATTGATTTGGATTTCGTCCAACGGAATAGTGAGATCTTCTTTAGCAAAACATTTCTTCAAATTCGAGACGTGGAAAGTGTTATGTACAGTCGCGAGTTGTTGAGGTAGCTCTAGTTGGTAAGCTACTGGTCCGACACGATCTATAATCTTGAATGGTCCAATGTACCTTGGATTTAGTTTCCCCCGTTTACCAAATCGAACGCCTTTCCAAGGTGAAACCTTAAGCATGACCATTTCTCCAATTTCAAACTCTATATCTTTTCTTTTACTGTCCACGTAGCTCTTTTTTCGACTCTGAGCGGTTTTCAATCGTTGTTGAATTTGGATGATTTTCTCGGTAGGTGATTGCTAAAAATTTGGTGGTTAAGATAGGTGAATTAGAGTTCCCAGCGGACTTTGTGGTTGTTGATATGCTGGAGGATAAGGTTGTACCCATTGTTTTAGGTAGACCATTTTTAGCAACTGCAGGTGCATTGACTGACTGGAGGACTTGTAAGTTGATTTTAAGGGATAGAGGTAAAACTTTGAGTTATCAAACAAAGTTTAGTGTTAAACCACCACCCACACCCGTTGATTCTGTGAATGTCCTTACTAGTGAAAATAATAATGTTAGTAAATAACCTAAGTGTGAGGGTGGAGTTGTTAAAGAAAAACTCGTGGTTAAACCACCCGATGATATTCTGGTTGATAGGTCTATGAGAAGGTTATTCGGGCGGGTTAAGAAAGCGATGAATGAGAAAGATGAGCAGTTAAGACTCCGATTAGTTTATAATTTATCTAAAAATGAGAAAATGAAGTTAAGGGAATTGACTTGGGAGTCAAGAGTAGCTGATGATTGGTTGATGAGTATGATCGATAATGGTATTGAAAGTGGTGGTTCCCATGGTTTAAAGGAGGGAACCCACCATCCGGGCATCAGTTGAGAAGGAGGTGGTATCTAGTGCAAGACTCGTTAATAAACTTGCACAGTATATATCCTTGTATAATATGTATAATGCGTGTGTTTTAAAACTAAAAATCCTAAAAAATTGAAAAACCCAAAAATTCAAAAAAATATTTTTCTTTTTGTGTTTTGTTCTTGTTTAATCATTGCAGGTACCATAATGTGATGACAATCGAGGAATGGCCGTCAGTGTAGAGCCATCTGTCACTCCATTTCGCGATTATGTTGCTCTACATCCGGTTATGTTTTTCCCATTCATTCTATTATCCTCTCGAATTTATACGTTATTTATCCGATTTCGTATAAACGAGGACATTACATGATCTTAAGTGTGGGGGGAGAGATATAAATTCTTGCAGATGTAATACGCTTGACCTGAGTCTTATTTTTGATTAAATTGTTAAAAAAATTGGAAATTTTTAATTTTTTTTGACTCATTTAAAAGCCAAGTGTAGTTGTTTTATGAATCAAATGTTATCACCTTTGTAAGTTAAATTGTGCAGGTACCTCAATGGTTTTGGTATTTTGTATTTTCTTTTGCGTGATTGTGTGTGTAATAAGGAAGCAAAGTCTTCCAGGGTAATAAAAACCCAAAATTGTAGGATGATTCAAGTTCATCCATAAAGGAAGTTGAGTGTTCCGAATTCCCGTCTTACTTGGTGTAGGAGACTTCCTAATCTACATCATTTCATACAGACATTGGTTAGTACTTCATTTCACGATGTATTACACTGATGTATCGTACTGTGAGAAGAGGAGCCTTGAGCTTCAACCATGTTGTCTTTTTATGTAAGAGCAATGGCTTCGTGCTAGCGTTTGCTTTGACAACGCACGCCATGGCCAAAAGTCATGGCAACTTTTTTAAAATATGGAAATGTAGTATCTGCTTCCTACATTTTCTTAAAACTAGCATAAAAGCTAGATGCGAGGGAAGTGGGGTCCAAGGACCTTAAATAAATCAAACAAATGTTTAAATACTTCCGGGAGAATCGAGTCCTCCCATGTTATTTTTAGGAAGTAAAGACTTCCAAAGCTTGGAAGTAAAGTCTTCCAAGTTAAGTCGAGTTTAAAAAGACCATTGCTTGAAAGTAAAGTCTTTCAGGTTTGGTGCACTAGACCCCCCGAAATAATTACACCCAACGTAGTTGCCTTCTCATCGCTTTCGAACCGGAAGGTAGTTCACTACGGTGATATACCTGGTTGGCAACTACCCGTGCGGTTGTCCCACAACCGGGAAGGCTTGTATGCACACCGCCTTTTAAGCCAAAGACAATTGTTATCTCATCGCTTTCGAACCGGGAAGTAGTTTATCCTAGATAATGTCCGTGCGGCTGTCTCAAAATCGAGATGGCTTTGAAAGCACATAACCTTAAAACCCAAAATTTCCGGAAAACTTGTTTTGTGTAACAACTTAACTAGTTTTCCCGTTCTTAAAATCCAAAAAAATGGTTTTCTTAAGGTCTTGTTTTCCCTAAGGCCAAATTTTTCTTGATTTCGCACATGGTGTTCTTGATTCGGGGTATTGAAGCTTTTGGGTAATCACGAGTTTGATAATTAAAGATATTGACATTTTGTTGAAGGCTTGAACCTTGTGATTGCTTGTTGAAGATCACACACTCGTTTATTTGCTATATGAAGATTATAACGGTGTATCTTAATTCTATGATTATTGAAGACGCTTCGGGTATGTTAATCTTGTATTGAGTTTTACTATTTTGAAGATAAGCTTACTTGAGGACAAGCAAGGTTCAAGTGTGGGGGAATTTGATATCACTCCATTTATACATAATATTACTCGCGATATCTTGTTCTTTTCGGGTATTGATAATGCTAAAAACGAACATATATTTCATAGCATTATCCCTCAAGAAAGACAAGCTTTTAGTTGCAATTGTTCTATTTACAAGTGATATTCGTTTAAATATTAAAAGGTGAAGACAAAAGGTAGATTCGACGAATTGAAGACGCAAATGACCAAAAAGCTAAAAAGTACAAAGTACAATCAAAGTGGTTCAATTTATTGATGAGAAACATCTAAAAATGACAAGAGTACAAGTTTCGAAACGCAAAGTACAAGATATTAAATCGTACGAAAAGGCGTTCGAAAATCCGGAACCGAGACATGAACTAACTTTCAGCACGCAACGCAACAGACCAAAAATTACAAGTCAACTATGCACAAGAATATAATATAATATATAAATAATTATATAAAATTATATATATATTATATTATATAATATAACGTCGACAAGCAAATGGCCAAAAGTTGGTGAGCTGGAGTGCGTTACTTCGCGATCTCGGAGCTGGAAGGCACATTTGCTTCGCGATCTCGGAGCAGCAATTTCAGAATCTGCCTATAAAAGGCCACGAAATCTGCCGAGTTTTTTACACAATTTATCAATCTCTCTCTCAATTATATAATTATATTATAATTTTAATTTTAATTTAAGTTTAATAATAATAAAGTTATGTTAGCGAATGTTGTAAAGGTGTAAGTCGAAATTCTGTCCGCGTAACGCTACGCTATTTTTAATCATTGTAAGTTATGTTCAACCTTTTTAAATTAATGTCTCGTAGCTAAGTTATTATTATGCTTATTTAATGCCGGAGTAATCGTGATGTTAGACTAAATATTAAAGACGGGGTAATTGGGCTTTGGACCATAATTGGGGTTTGGACAAAAGAACGACACTTGTGGAAATTAGACTATGGGCTATTAATGGGCTTTATATTAACTAAACGATACCTCGTTAATTTAATATATAGACTTATAATTTGACGTATTTATATATAACCACATACGCTTGACTGGGTACAGTGGGCAGGATATCTATAAATACCAATAATTATTCATTTGACCGGACACGAGAATTGATTAATAGTTAATGGACTCACTAAAACAGGGGTGGATTACATTCAAGGATAATTGGTGTAATTGTTAACAAAGTAATAAAACCTTGGATTACACGCAGTCGATAACCTGGTGTATTCATTAAACAAAGTATTAAGACCTTGTTACAATTCGAATCCCCAATTAGTTGGAATATTTGACTTCGGGTATAAGGATAATTTGACGAAGACTCTCGCACTTTATATTTATGACTGATGGACTATTATGGACAAAACCGTATGGACATATCAAATAATCCAGGACAAAGGACAATTAACCCATGGTACTAAACTAAAAAACAACACGTCGAACATCATGATTATGGAAGTTTAAATAAGCATAATTCCTTTATTTCATATTTTATCGCACTTTTATTTACTGTCATTTTATTTAATTGCACTTTTAATTATCGTACTTTTTAATTATCGCAATTTTATTTATTATCATTTTATTTATCGCATTTTAATTTATCGTACTTTAATTATTGTCATTTACTTTACGTTTTAAATTAAGTTATTTTTATTTTTAATATTTTACATTAGGTTTTAACTGCGACTAAAGTTTTAAAATCGACAAACCGGTCATTAAACGGTAAAAACCCCCCCTTTTATAATAATAATATTATTTATATATTTTTGTGTTTTTACAATTATAAGTTAAAACTAATATAGCGTTAAACTTGGCTAGCTCCCTGTGAAACGAACCGGACTTACTAAAAACTACACTACTGTACGATTAGGTACACTACCTATAAGTGTTGTAGAAAGGTTTAGGTATATCCACTCTATAAATAATTAAATAACTTGTGTAAAATTGTATCGTATTTAATAGTATTTTGTAGTAAAAATATAACTATTTTGTATACACCTCTACGCACATCAGGTATAAAACGATGAAGATTGAAGACTTTTGTTCGTGGATATGGTAAAAATGATGGTTTTAGCTTAATGAGTCTTTGTGTGGGTGTTTTGGATGTTTTCAGCGAGTTTTGGTATCAAAAGAACAAGTTTGATTGAAAAGTTAAAGCCAAAAGTTGAGCTGCTGTTCTGATGCATCTCGCGGCCGCAATGCACTCTAATGTGGGCGCAATTCGGCTATTACGCTCGCATGAAAAATCTCGCGGTCGCATTATATTAACAGAAGTTTAGATTGTGGAGGAGACAAATCTCGCGACCGCAATTCACTCTAATGCGGTCGTGAGAGAGGCTGATGCGGTCGCGAGAGAGGCTGATGCGATCGCAATTTTCGGGTCGGTCAGCCAGCGAATTTTTCCCCTATAAATAGTATTTTAACCCCAAACTCTTAATCAGTTTTTGTTTTACGAATATTTTAGCTAGGGTTACGAATTTTTGAGCTTTCTAAGGTATTTTGGAGCATCTAAACACTAGGATTTCAATTGTTAATCATTGGTAAACTCTTGTCTTTTATTTTAATCTTTACAATGGTTGATTATTGTTTATCTATTTGCTTGTGTGCTTTGATTATCATTATGAGTAGCTAAATTCCTAGTATTTGCTTAGATGATTGAACCTAGGTGAAGGATTGCTTGATCTTTTATATGTATTGATAATTACTTTTGATTGTAATTTTTAATTACTCCCATTAATTGATCCCATTGATTACTAGTTTATTGGTTGATGTTGTAGTGACCCGAACTTTTCCATGTTTATATATGAAATTGTTATTTACATGATCAAGTGTTTCCAACATGTTAAGCAATCAAACTTGTTAAGACTTGATTAATTGAAATAGGTTTCATATAGACAATTGACCACCCATGTTGACCGGTGATTCACGAACGTTAAAACTTGTAAAAACTATACGATGACATATATATGGTTATATATATAGTTAACATGATTTAATTATAAGTATGTATCTCATTAGGTATTTTAACAATGAGTTATATACATAAAAATGAGACTATTAATTTAAGAAACTCGAAAACGATATATATAACGATTATCGTTATAACAAAGTCTTACTAGGTACATATGAATCATATTAAGATATTGATACACTTGGTTAATTATGTTAAATGATAAGTAAATATATTATTAAGTGTATTAACAATGAAATACATATGTAAAAATAAGACTACTAACTTAATGATTTCGAAACGAGACATATATGTAACGATTATCGTTGTAACGACATTTAACTGTATATATATCATACTAAGATATATTATATATCATAATATCATGATAATATAACAATTTAACATCTCATTTGTTATAATAAACAATGGGTTAACAACATTCAACAAGATTGTTAACCTAAAGGTTTCAAAACAACATTTACATGTAACGACTAACGATGACTTAACGACTCAGTTAAAATGTATATACATGTAGTGTTTTAATATGTATTCATACACTTTTGAAAGACTTCAAGACACTTATCAAAATACTTCTACTTAACAAAAATGCTTACAATTACATCCTCGTTCAGTTTCATCAACAATTCTACTCGTATGCACCCGTATTCGTACTCGTACAATACACAGCTTTTAGATGTATGTACTATTGGTATATACATTCCAATGATCAGCTCTTAGTAGCCCATGTGAGTCACCTAACAAATTTGGGAACCATCATTTGGCAACTAGCATGAAATATCTCATAAAATTACAAAAATATGAGTAATCATTCATGACTTATTTACATGAAAACAAAATTACATATCCTTTATATCTAATCCATACACCAACGACCAAAAACACCTACAAACACTTTTATTCTTCAATTTTCTTCATCTAATTGATCTCTCTCAAGTTCTATCTTCAAGTTCTAAGTGTTCTTCATAAATTCCAAAAGTTCTAGTTTCATAAAATCAAGAATACTTCCAAGATTGCAAGTTTACTTCCAAGTTTTCTAAATCCATTCCAAGTAATCATCCAAGATCAAGAAACCTTTGTTACTTACAGTAGGTTATCTTTCTAATATAAGGTAATAATCATATTCAAACTTTAATTCAATTTCTATAACTATAACAATCTTATTTCGAGTGGAAATCTTACTTGAAATTGTTTTCGTGTCATGATTCTGCTTCAAGAACTTTCAAGCCATCCAAGGATCCTTTGAAGCTAGATCTATTTTTCTCATTTTCAGTAGGTTTATCCAAGGAACTTGAGGTAGTAATGATGTTCATAACATCATTCAATTCATACATATAAAGCTATCTTATTCGAAGGTTTAAACTTGTAATCACTAGAACATAGTTTAGTTAATTCTAAACTTGTTCACAAATAAAAGTTAATCCTTCTAACTTGAATTTTAAAATCAACTAAACACATGTTCTATATCTATATTATATGCTAACTTAATGATTTAAAACCTGGAAACACGAAAAACACCGTAAAACCGAATTTACGCCGTCGTAGTAACACCGCGGGCTGTTTTGGGTTAGTTAATTAAAAACTATGATAAACTTTGATTTAAAATTTGTTATTCTGGGAAAATGATTTTTGTTATGAACATGAAACTATATCCAAAAATTATGGTTAAACTCAAAGTGGAAGTATGTTTTCTAAAATGGTCATCTAGACGTCGTTCTTTCGACTGAAATGACTACCTTTACAAAAATGATTTGTAACTTATTTTTCCGACTATAAACCTATTCTTTTTATGTTTAGATTCATAAAATAGAGTTCAATATGAAACCATAGCAATTTTATTCACTCAAAACGGATTTAAAATGAAGAAGTTATGGGTAAAACAAGATTGGATAATTTTTCTCATTTTAGCTACGTGAAAATTGGTAACAAATCTATTCCAATCATAACTTAATCAACTTGTATTGTATATTATGTAATCTTGAGATACCATAGACACGTATACAATGTTTCGACCTATCATGTCGACACATCTATATATATTTCGGAACAACCATAGACACTCTATATGTGAATGTTGGAGTTAGCTATACAGGGTTGAGGTTGATTCTAAAATATATATAGTTTGAGTTGTGATCAATACTGAGATACGTATACACTGGGTCGTGGATTGATTCAAGATAATATTTATCGATTTATTTCTGTACATCTAACTGTGGACAACTAGTTGTAGGTTACTAACGAGGACAGCTGACTTAATAAACTTAAAACATCAAAATATATTAAAAGTGTTGTAAATATATTTTGAACATACTTTGATATATATGTATATACTGTTATAGGTTCGTGAATCAACCAGTGGCCAAGTCTTACTTCCCGACGAAGTAAAAATCTGTGAAAGTGAGTTATAGTCCCACTTTTAAAATCTAATATTTTTGGGATGAGAATACATGCAAGTTTTATAAATGATTTACAAAATAGACACAAGTACGTGAAACTACATTCTATGGTTGAATTATCGAAATCGAATATGCCCCTTTTTATTAAGTCTGGTAATCTAAGAATTAGGGACAGCCACCCTAATTGACGCGAATCCTAAAGATAGATCTATTGGGCCTAACAAACCCCATCCAAGTACCGGATGCTTTAGTACTTCGAAATTTATATCATATCCGAAGGGTGTCCCGGAATGATGGGGATATTCTTATATATGCATCTTGTTAATGTCGGTTACCAGGTATTCACCATATGAATGATTTTTATCTCTATGTATGGGATGTGTATTGAAATATGAAATCTTGTGGTCTGTTGTTACGATTTGATATATATAGGTTAAACCTATAACTCACCAACATTTTTGTTGACGTTTAAAGCATGTTTATTCTCAGGTGAATACTAAGAGCTTCCGCTGTTGCATACTAAAATAAGGACAAGATTTGAAGTCCATGTTTGTATGATATTGTGTAAAAACTGCATTCAAGAAACTGATTTCGATGTAACATATTTGTATTGTAAACCATTATGTAATGGCCGTGTGTAAACAGGATATTTAGATTATCATTATTTGATAATCTACGTAAAGCTTTTTAAACCTTTATTTATGAAATAAAGGTTATGGTTTGTTTTAAAAATGAATGCAGTCTTTGAAAAACGTCTCATATAGAGGTCAAAACCTCGCAACGAAATCAATTAATATGGAACGTTTTTAATCAATAAGAACGGGACATTTCAGTTGGTATCCGAGCGTTGGTCTTAGAGAACTAGAAAATTTGCATTAATGTGTCTCATCGAGTTTGTTAGGATGCATTAGTGAGTCTGGATTTCGACCGTGTTTTCTTTAAAAATGATTGCTTAACATTTTTGTTGGAAACTATATATTATTAACATGTATATATTATGTGATATATTAATCTCTTAACATGTTTGATATTGTGTGATAGATGTCTACCTCTAGCACAAATCCCATTGACTCACCTAATAATAACGAAGAGTCGAATATATATTGGACTGATTCACAAGTTCCCGAAGAAGAACCGGAAGAAGAATCAGAACCAGAAGAAGAATCAGAACCGGAAGAGGAGGAACCGGAGGAGGAAATAGAACCGGTGGGGGAAATAATAAAACAGTTAAGTAAAAGAAAATCCTCAACCAACCGACCAAGGTTAATTATGGTCAATGGTGTTTCCGCCAAGGAAGCAAAATATTGGGAGGATTACCAATTCTCCGATGAATCGGATTCTGACGAGAATTCCGATGATGTTATAGAAATTACCCCAACTGAATTTAAAAAGGCAAAAGAAAATAATAAGGGAAAGGGCATAAAAATAGAGAAATCTAATTCCAACCCCGATGAACTTTATATGTATCGTCAACCTCCGAAGCCCTTAAGTTGTAACAATGACCCGGGAACCTCTAAACCACCAGGTTTTTCTAAACCGTTGTGGAAAACGACAGCTCGTATTAGGGGAACATCATATATCCCTAGAAACTTGGCAAAACGAACCAAAACCGAAGAAGAAGAAATGAGCGAGTCGGAATAAGATAGTTGTATTCGTGTGGTGTAATATATGTAATATAGTGTGCTTATGCTTTAAGATATATGTAAAAAAATGCTTGTATTAATAAGTATTTTTTTTATGAATCTAATTCTTGTCTATTTTACAGTATAAAAACACAAAATGGATAGACAACCCAATATTTTAAGAGACCTACCCGGAGACATGATTGATGAAATCTTGTCTAGAGTCAGTCAGAATTCTTCGGCACAACTATTTACGGCGAAATCAGTTTGTAAGACATTCGAAGAACGTTCCAAGAATGTCTTGGTTTATAAGAGACTTTCGTTTGAAAGATGGGGGATATCACATTGGGAAACCCATAAGTTACGATGTGTTTACTTTGACGCATATATTGCGGGGAACCCAAATGCTATTTTACGCAACGGGTTAAGAAATTATTTTGACTCAATGTATCCGAATAAAGGACTTCATGATTTAGAAAAAGCGGCTAACATGCAACATAAAGAAGCATGCTATGCTTACGGGTTAGTAATATTCGCTTCTCACCAAAGTGAGAAAAAGAACATCGGGCTACAACTATTAAACAAAACGTTCCCACAAGTGACGGAGTCGGTAATTGGGGTAAGAAATGAGGTTTTTAGGTTATTACGAGATTGTTGGTCATTACGTAACCCTCGTCCCTTTGAAGACGTTACAATACGCTGTCTTATCAACGGCCATAACGGTTATGTTCCACAAGACCAAGGATGGGAAGTAGTCCTAGTAAAACCAGAATGCATGACTTGTTTCTGGACGTATGAATTACGTGTCTTTATTGCCTTTGCTGAACGACTTGTGTACTAGCTAGAATTATCTTCACAACTATCTTGTATCAAAGTTATTGTGTGCTATATTTCATGCTTTATGTAAAATAAGCGGTATTGTAAGTTTGTAAAATATTGTATAAAAGTTTGAACGCGAAATATTATTATAATCAGTTTTTCATATAGAATTGTAGTAGTTGAATTGTATATTAGCTACTAAGTATGAACTTAACGGGTAGGTACTACCCGAATTTAAACTTATAAAACGCTAATATGAAGAAAAAGCTTTTATAAATGAGTTCATATTATGCTACGAAATACTATTAACTACTCTTAATATTCTGTATGATTAACTTGTTCCATTTGACTATTTTGAAGGAAATGGCACCGACTACTCGACACACCGTGAATATGAATGAAGAGGAATTCCGTACTTTTCTAGCTTCAAACATAGCCGCAGTACAGGCTGCGCTACATACCAACAATAATCTTGGATCTAGCAGTACAGGAAATCGTGTAGGATGCACCTACAAAGAATTCACTGCCTGCAAACCTTTGGAATTTGATGGAACCGAAGGACCGATCCGATTGAAACGGTGGACCGAGAAGGTCGAATCGGTGTTTGCCATAAGTAAGTGTACTGAAGAGGACAAAGTGAAGTACGCTACGCATACCTTCACAGGTTCTGCGTTAACATGGTGGAATACCTATCTAGAGCAAGTGGGACAAGATGATGCGTACGCACTACCGTGGTCAGCATTCAAGCACTTGATGAACGAGAAGTACCGTCCCAGAACCGAGGTCAATAAGCTCAAGACAGAACTTAGAGGGTTACGAACCCAAGGATTTGATATTACCACGTATGAAAGACGATTCACAGAATTGTGCCTATTGTGTCCGGGAGCATTCGAAGATGAGGAAGAGAAGATCGACGCGTTTGTGAAAGGATTACCGGAAAGAATCCAAGAAGATATAAGTTTACACGAGCCCGCCTCCATACAACAGGCATGTAGAATGGCTCACAAACTAGTGAACCAGATTGAGGAAAGAATTAAAGAACAGACGGCTGAAGAGGCCATTGTGAAGCAAGTCAAAAGAAAATGGGAGGAAAACGGTGATAAGAATCACCAATACAACAACAACAGCAATTACAATAATAATCGCAACAATTATCCCAACAATCGCAACATCAATCGCAACTACAACAAACGGCCCAACAACAACAACAACAACAACAACAACAACAACAGCAACTACAACAATCATCCCAACAACAATAACAACCGCAACAACAACAACAATCAGAAGCAGCTATGCCAAAGGTGTGAAAAGTATCACTCGGGGTTCTGCACCAAATTTTGCAACAAGTGTAAAAGAAATGGTCATAGCGCGGTGAAGTGTGAGGTCTACGGACCAGGGGTTAACAGAACGAAAGGAACAAATGGTGTCGGAACGAGTAATGGCGGAGCAAGTAGTGTCGGAGCAAGTTATGCCAATGTAGTTTGTTATAAATGTGGAAAACCGGGCCACATTATTAGAAATTGTCCGAACCAGGAGAACACGAATGGACAAGGCCGCGGAAGAGTTTTCAATATTAATGCGGCAGAGGCACAGGAAGACCCGGAGCTTGTTACGGGTACGTTTCTTATTGACAATAAATCTGCTTACGTTTTATTTGATTCGGGTGCGGATAGAAGCTATATGAGTAGAGATTTTTGTGCTAAATTAAGTTGTCCATTGACGCCGTTGGATAGTAAATTTTTACTCGAATTAGCAAACGGTAAATTAATTTCAGCAGATAATATATGCCGGAATCGAGAAATTAAACTGGGTAGCGAAATATTTAAGATTGATTTGATACCAGTAGAGTTAGGGAGTTTTGATGTAATAGTTAGCATGGACTGGCTGAAGAAGGTGAAAGCAGAGATCGTATGTTATAAAAATGCAATTCGCATTGTACGAGAAGAAGGAGAACCCTTAATGGTGTACGGAGAAAAGGGCAACATGAAGCTACATCTTATTAGTAATTTGAAGGCACAAAAACTAATAAGAAAAGGTTGCTATGCTGTTCTAGCACACGTCGAGAAAGTACAAACTGAAGAAAAGAGCATCAATGATGTTCCCGTCGCAAAAGAATTTCCCGATGTATTTATGAAAGAATTACCGGGACTACCTCCACATCGATCTGTTGAATTTCAAATAGATCTTGTACCAGGAGCTGCACCAATAGCTCGTGCTCCTTATAGACTCGCACCTAGCGAGATGAAAGAACTACAAAGCCAACTGCAAGAACTATTAGAACGTGGTTTCATTTGACCAAGCACATCACCATGGGGAGCTCCTGTTTTGTTTGTCAAGAAGAAGGATGGTACATTTAGGTTGTGTATTGACTACAGAGAGTTGAACAAACTTACCATCAAAAACTGTTATCCACTGCCGAGAATTGACGACTTATTTGATCAACTACAAGGCTCGTCAGTTTATTCGAAGATTGATTTACGTTCTGGATATCATCAAATGCGAGTAAAGGAGGATGATATTCCAAAAACTGCTTTTAGGACGCGTTATGGTCATTACGAGTTTATGGTTATGCCGTTTGGATTGACTAACGCACCAGATGTGTTCATGGACCTTATGAATCGAGTGTGTGGGCCATATCTTGACAAGTTTGTCATTGTTTTCATCGATGACATACTTATTTACTCAAAGAATGATCAAGAGCACGAAGAACATTTGAGAAACGTGCTAGAAGTATTGAGGAAAGAAAAACTGTACGCTATGTTTTCAAAGTGTGCATTTTGGTTGGAAGAAGTTCAATTCCACGGTCACATAGTGAACAAAGAAGGTATCCAGGTGGACCCGGCAAAGATCGAAACCGTTAAAAAGTGGGAAACCCCAAAAACTCCGAAGCATATACGTCAATTTTTGGGATTGGCTGGTTACTACAGAAGATTCATCCAAGATTTCTCCAAAATAGCAAAACCCTTGACTGCATTAACGCATAAAGGGAAGAAATTTGAATGGAAAGATGAACAAGAGAAGGCGTTTCAATTATTGAAGAAAAAGCTAACTACGGCACCTATATTGTCATTGCCTGAAGGGAATGATGATTTTGTGATTTATTGTGACGCATCAAAGCAAGGTCTCGGTTGTGTATTAATGCAACGGACGAAGGTGATTGCTTATGCGTCTAGACAATTGAAGATTCACGAGCAAAATTATACGACGCATGATTTGGAATTAGGCGCGGTTGTTTTTGCATTAAAGACTTGGAGGCACTACTTATATGGGGTCAAAAGTATTATATATACCGACCACAAAAGTCTTCAACACATATTTAATCAGAAACAACTGAATATGAGGCAACGTAGGTGGATTGAATTGTTGAATGATTACGAATTTGAGATTCGTTACCACCCGGGGAAGGCAAATGTGGTAGCCGACGCCTTGAGCAGAAAGGACAGAGAACCCATTCGAGTAAAATCTATGAATATTATGATTCACACTAACCTTACTACTCAAATAAAGGAGGCGCAACAAGGAGTTTTAAAAGAGAGAAATTTAAAGGATGAAATACCCAAAGGATCGGAGAAGCATCTTAATATTCGGGAAGACGGAACCCGGTATAGGGCTGAAAGAATTTGAGTACCAAAATTTGGAGATATGAGAGAAATGGTACTTAGAGAAGCTCATAAAACCAGATACTCAATACATCCTGGAACGGGGAAGATGTACAAGGATCTTAAGAAACATTTTTGGTGGCCAGGTATGAAAGCCGATATTGCTAAATATGTAGGAGAATGTTTGACGTGTTCTAAGGTCAAAGCTGAACATCAGAAACCATCAGGTCTACTACAACAACCTGAAATCTCGGAATGGAAATGGAAAAACATTACCATGGATTTCATTACTAAATTGCCAAGGACTGCAAGTGGTTATGATACTATTTGGGTAATAGTTGATCGTCTCACCAAGTCAGCACACTTCCTGCCAATAAGAGAAGATGACAAGATGGAGAAGTTAGCACGACTGTATTTGAAGGAAGTCATCTCCAGACATGGAATACCAATCTCTATTATCTCTGATAGGGATGGCAGATTTATTTCAAGATTCTGGCAGACATTACAGCAAGCATTGGAAACTCGTCTAGACATGAGTACTGCCTATCATCCACAAACTGATGGGTAGAGCGAAAGGACGATACAAACGCTTGAAGACATGCTACGAGCTTGTGTTATTGATTTCGGAAACAGTTGGGATCGACATCTACCGTTAGCAGAATTTTCCTACAACAACAGCTACCATTCAAGCATTGAGATGGCGCCGTTTGAAGTACTTTATGGTAGAAAGTGCAGGTCTCCGATTTTTTGGAGTGAAGTGGGGGATAGACAGATTACGGGTCCGGAGATAATACAAGAAACTACCGAGAAAATCATCCAAATTCAACAAAGATTGAAAACCGTCCAGAGTCGACAAAAGAGCTACGCGGACAGTAAAAGAAAAGATATAGAGTTTGAAATTAGAGAAATGGTCATGCTTAAGGTTTCACCTTGGAAAGACGTTGTTCGATTTGGTAAACGGGGGAAACTAAATCCAAGGTACATTGGACCATTCAAGATTATAGATCTTGTCGGACCAGTAGCTTACCAACTGGAGCTACCTCAACAACTCGCGGCTGTACATAACACTTTCCACGTCTCAAATTTGAATAAATGTTTTGCTAAAGAAGATCTCACTATTTCGTTGGACGAAATCCAAATCAATGAAAAACTTCCATTCATTGAAGAACCCGTCGAAATAATGGATCGTGAAGTTAAGAGACTTAAACAAAACAAGATACCGATTGTTAAGGTTCGATGGAATGCTCGTAGAGGACCCGAGTTCACCTGGGAGCGTGAAGATCAGATGAAGAAGAAATACCCGCATTTATTTCCAGAAGATACGTCAACACCTCCAACTACTTAAAATTTCGGGACGAAATTTATTTAACGGGTAGGTACTGTAGTGACCCGAACTTTTCCATGTTTATATATATATATTAAATGAAATTTTTATTTACATGATTAAGTGTTTCCAACATGTTAAGCAATCAAACTTGTTAAGACTTGATTAATTGAAATATGTTTCATATAGACAATTGACCACCCATGTTGACCGGTGATTCACGAACGTTAAAACTTGTAAAAACTATACGATGACATATATATGGTTATATATATAGTTAACATGATTTTATTATAAGTATGTATCTCATTAGGTATTTTAACAACGAGTTATATACATAAAAATGAGACTATTAATTTAAGAAACTCGAAAACGATATATATAACGATTATCGTTATAACAACGTCTTACTAGGTACATATGAATCATATTAAGATATTGATACACTTGGTTAATTATGTTAAATTATAAGTAAATATATTATTAAGTGTATTAACAATGAAATACATATGTAAAAATAAGACTACTAACTTAATGATTTCGAAACGAGACATATATGTAACGATTATCGTTGTAACGACATTTAACTGTATATATATCATACTAAGATATATTATATATCATAATATCATGATAATATAATAATTTAACATCTCATTTGTTATAATAAATAATGGGTTAACAACATTCAACAAGATCGTTAACCTAAAGGTTTCAAAACAACATTTACATGTAACGACTAACGATGACTTAACGACTCAGTTAAAATGTATATACATGTAGTGTTTTAATATGTATTCATACACTTTTGAAAGACTTAAAGACACTTATCAAAATACTTCTACTTAACAAAAATGCTTACAATTACATCCTCGTTCAGTTTCATCAACAATTCTACTCGTATGCACCCGTATTCGTACTCGTACAATACACAGCTTTTAGATGTATGTACTATTGGTATATACACTCCAATGATCAGCTCTTAGCAGCCCATGTGAGTCACATAACACATGTGGGAACCATCATTTGGCAACTAGCATGAAATATCTCATAAAATTACAAAAATATGAGTAATCATTCATGACTTATTTACATGAAAACAAAATTACATATTCTTTATATCTAATCCATACACCAACGACCAAAAACACCTACAAAAAATTTCATTCTTCAATTTTCTTCATCTAATTGATCTCTCTCAAGTTCTATCTTCAAGTTCTAAGTGTTCTTCATAAATTCCAAAAGTTCTAGTTTCATAAAATCAAGAATACTTCCAAGATTGCAAGTTTACTTCCAAGTTTTCTAAATCCATTCCAAGTAATCATCCAAGATAAAGAAACCTTTGTTACTTACAGTAAGTTATCTTTCTAATACAAGGTAATAATCATATTCAAACTTTAATTCAATTTCTATAACTATAACAATCTTATTTCGAGTGGAAATCTTACTTGAAATTATTTTCGTGTCATGATTCTGCTTCAATAACTTTCAAGCCATCAAGGATCCTTTGAAGCTAGATATATTTTTCTCATTTCCAGTAGGTTTATCCAAGGAACTTGAGGTAGTAATGATGTTCATAACATCATTCAATTCATACATATAAAGCTATCTTATTCGAAGGTTTAAACTTGTAATCACTAGAACATAGTTTAGTTAATTCTAAACTTGTTCGCAAATAAAAGTTAATCCTTCTAACTTGACTTTTAAAATCAACTAAACACATGTTCTATATCTATATAATATGCTAACTTAATGATTTAAAACCTGGAAACACGAAAAACACCGTAAAACCGGATTTACGCCGTCGTAGTAACACCGCGGGCTGTTTTGGGTTAGTTAATTAAAAACTATGATAAACTTTGATTTAAAATTTGTTATTCTGGGAAAATGATTTTTGTTATGAACATGAAACTATATCCAAAAATTATGGTTAAACTCAAAGTGGAAGTATGTTTTCTAAAATGGTCATCTAGACGTCGTTCTTTCGACTGAAATGACTACCTTTACAAAAATGATTTGTAACTTATTTTTACGACTATAAACCTATACTTTTTCTGTTTAGATTCATAAAATATAGTTCAATATGAAACCATAGCAATTTGATTCACTCAAAACAGATTTAAAATGAAGAAGTTATGGGTAAAACAAGATTGGATAATTTTTCTCATTTTAGCTACGTGAAAATTGGTAACAAATCTATTCCAACCATAACTTAATCAACTTGTATTGTATATTATGTAATCTTGAGATACCATAGACACGTATACAATGTTTCGACCTATCATATCGACACATCTATATATATTTCGGAACAACCATAGACACTCTATATGTGAATGTTGGAGTTAGCTATACAGGGTTGAGGTTGATTCCAAAATATATATAGTTTGAGTTGTGATCAATACTGAGATACGTATACACTGGGTCGTGGATTGATTCAAGATAATATTTATCGATTTATTTCTGTACATCTAACTGTGGACAACTAGTTGTAGGTTACTAACGAGGACAGCTGACTTAATAAACTTAAAACATCAAAATATATTAAAAGTGTTATAAATATATTTTGAACATACTTTGATATATATGTATATATTGTTATAGGTTCGTGAATCAACCAGTGGCCAAGTCTTACCTACCGACGAAGTAAAAATCTGTGAAATTGAGTTATAGTCCCACTTTTAAAATCTAATATTTTTGGGATGAGAATACATGCAAGTTTTATAAATGATTTACAAAATAGACACAAGTACGTGAAACTACATTCTATGGTTGAATTATCGAAATAGAATATGCCCCTTTTTATTAAGTCTGGTAATCTAAGAATTAGGGAACAGACACCCTAATTGACGCGAATCCTAAAGATAGATCTATTGGGTCTAACAAACCCCATTCAAAGTACCGGATGCTTTAGTACTTCGAAATTTATATCATATCCGAAGGGTCTCCCGGAATGATGGGGATATTCTTATATATGCATCTTGTTAATGTCGGTTACCAGGTGTTCACCATATGAATGATTTTTATCTCTATGTATGGGATGTGTATTGAAATATGAAATCTTGTGGTCTATTGTTACGATTTGATATATATAGGTTAAACCTATAACTCACCAACATTTTTGTTGACGTTTAAAGCATGTTTATTCTCAGGTGAATACTAAGAGCTTCCGCTGTTGCATACTAAAATAAGGACAAGATTTGAAGTCCATGTTTGTATGATATTGTGTAAAAACTGCATTCAAGAAACTGATTTCGATGTAACATATTTGTATTGTAAACCATTATGTAATGGTCGTGTGTAAACAGGATATTTTAGATTATCATTATTTGATAATCTACGTAAAGCTTTTTAAACCTTTATTTATGAAATAAAGGTTATGGTTTGTTTTAAAAATGAATGCAGTCTTTGAAAAACGTCTCATATAGAGGTCAAAACCTCGCAACGAAATCAATTAATATGGAACGTTTTTAATCAATAAGAACGGGACATTTCAGATGTAACGAGAGTTACAAGATCAATTAATTTATCTAGGTTATTGAGAAATAAATAAATAAATAAGTTGAATTACATACGGGATACCGGTGTAATTAGATTAGTAATTAATCCCATCAATTGAGTAGGTAATTGTGAAGCCTAAATAGGGACACCGATTTACTCTTCAACCGAATCATAATCGCGAGTAGTTAATATTGATTGTTTTCTTCAAAAGCGTATGGGAGACCAACGTGAAAAACTGACACTTTTATGATAGAATTAGTATCTAAGTTAGGGACGCCAGCTTATCTTACTAATTGATTAATGAACTTGGTTAACGAGAGTTATACTTAGGGATTTAATTACATTTTTCTTAACAAAAGCAATCCAGATCCTAGGGAATTGAATCTAAGTAAATACTCCCTTATCTATTTGAACTCGTATTTACTTTCTTTGTTTTGATTAATTTTAAATCAAAACCCCATTTTACAACTAAAATCTTCAGAATAATTAATAGTTTTCAAATCCTAAACTTTGCTCCCTGTAGACGAATTCGTAAGTATACTATAATAAGATTAGGTGTGTTTTTCGCATATCACACGGTTACATTTTTAAAAAAATAAGAATACATAACTAAAAACAACACATAGAAATTGAACACATAATTAAATTAGATGCAAGGGAAGAGGTTGATTTTTCACAATTGCTTCGTTTTTGATTAAATTCCACCTCTTCCTCGCAAAGATGCTCGAATTTTTCTTTAACTTCATTCCAAAACATCACGCTCGAGTGTTCTACCGAAGTGTTTTCTTTGATCCACTCAAACACCTTTGAAATTGTCATCTGACTAACATCCACATTTTGAAAGTACTTATATTTGTAGCCAGAGTAAAGCGTGCTACCCCAACGACTCCTCTTTTGTCCCTATACACAGTCCACTTGCCTAAATCAGCATCATGCGAATATTGCCAAGCCTCTATACTAGCTTGTTTGATGGTTCTTAGGGAATTCTTGTAGAGTATTTGAATGGTTGTCGAACCGACTGTCCAACACAAGTGTTTGAGCTATTTTACTTTAGTAGATTTGCTTAATAAGTTGCTACGAATGTGGCGCAAACAGTACCCATGTTCCCATACGTTTGAGCACCCATTGCATGTAGGATACCTGGGTGCCGATCAGAGATGACACACAACTTTTCGTTTCCAACAACATGTTCTTGGAGCATTTTCAAAAACCAAACCCAACTTTCGTTACTTTCTTCATCAACTAGTGCAAATGCAACGGGTATAATTTGATTGTTAGCATTTTTTCCAACTGCTGTTAGTAGCTTACCCTTATAACTACCTTGGTGTTCAACACAAAACTCCTTCTAATTGTTGTGTTATCACCAGTAAGTCAACCATTTTGAAATGAAATTTGGCCTCCTTAAAGAAAATGAACCATAAATGGACGAATTATAGACATTTTTGTAATTGTTGATGTATGAAACTGATTTTGATTTGTTTGAATTGTGTTCTTGGTGATGTTTATGTTTGAAACTGACTTTAATATGTTTGAATTGTGTTGTTGGTGGTGATGTTTGTGTTTGAGTATCATATAATGGTGATATAAATAAATGTAAAAAGGTGATAAATAAGATTTTAACAAGATAGGGTTGCAGGTTCAGTCCATTATTGACTGTAGGTGAACCAGACTGCAAAACCGAAGTTTGAAACTTCGGTTTTACTGTTACCTGCAAAACTGAAGTTTCAAACTTCGGTTTAGGGTTTCCTGACAATCTGAAGCAAAACCGAAGTTTGAAACTTCGCATTTGGCAAAAGCGAAGTTTCAAACTTCAGTTTTACCATTTATGTAAAAAAAAAAAAAAAAAAAAAAAAATTCTATTTTTGCAAGTAAACTGATTAAAATTACTATTAAAAAAGTTTTGGATTCGGGAGATGAGGATATTATCGAAATCAATGATAACCAGAGACCAGTGAAGTGTGTTTGAAAAGTCTTATTCCCGAACAAAATGAAAAAGAAAAACGAATTGGATAATTTTGACAGTTTCATCAAAGGCATGCACTCTCCTAAAAACAATGAATGTTGTTTCATGGATTTCAAGAGGTCCCGTAAACAAAAGCAGAGGTCGCATGGTGGGTTGTATGGAAGTCCATTTCACTGTTCAATTTATTGCAATCTAAAAACTAAGTGGGGTTTTACATGCCACTTCAAGCATATGTGGATTCTGTTTAAAAAAAAAAAAAAAAAAGAATGGTGAGGCCCATTGTTTTGCACCCATCGCAGGAAGACTTAATGATTTTGGCTTCCTTCAAATTCAATATGTGATACTAAGGTCTCGTTTGGCTCATGGAATCAATTAGAATTCCAGCAGAATTGAAATTGAATTTAGACACGATACGTGTCTAAATTCAATTTAAATTCCGCCGGAATCCCATTGAATTCCGTGAGCCAAATGAGACATAATGGTATGCGTTCATACTATTTAATGAGGAGACGATTCCTTTTTGGGCTTGCAAAATTGAGAATAATTCAACCACCAAAGCTTGGCTTGAGTGGTATGGGGTGAGATCCAACTTGGGGTACTACCAACCCAGGTTCGATTCTCACTCCAAGCAGAGAGTTTCCAACATTTGATGGTACTGCCAACTTCAATGAGATTTGCGATGGTCTATGGGAAATTTTTTCAACCTTCGATGGTACTGCAAACATCGTCGCGAATTGAGTGTTCTCCTAATGCGTGTGTGGGTGACAAATGAGAGCATTCGATGTTGATATCGTCGTTAAAAATTGATTACAAATCAATTACTTCAAAGATTGTCATCTTCAATTTGGCTCACAATTCAATTTTATCATTGTGTCATTGTCGCGAACTGGGATCGCTCGCCAGCTAGGTCAGATTGGAGCAACATTGTATGAGAACATATTACCCATATTCGGGGACAAGGGGCGAAACGACCTCTCGATCTACTTAAATCATAAACAAATTTGGAGAATCATATAAAATTTTCCTTTATGTAATCTCTCGAGTTTTCATCTTTCGATGAAGAAATCCCGTAATATTTATTTATTTCAGTTTTTTTTTTAAAAGGCTGCGCATAAAATACATTTTGTCGTTGATTCCTAAACTTTGTACTAAACAACGTAGGTGTTCTTAAACTTTTTTTTTTTTTTTTTTTTTAACTTCGTCGATCTTTAACTATTAAGATATCTCACAGATGACATGAACTTAACAGCGTTTAAGTTATCTCGTTAAATGAGATCACATTTGACAAGCAGATTATTTTTGTTATTTTAGATATACTTTTCTTTTGTCATTTTCAAAATAGTTATTTAGTGGATCCACACTGACACTCAAATCACAATCATACCAACAAAAATTAGAAATAAAAGCTTATAAAACAGAAAGTGGGCAAAAAGTTGCAGAATTTTGCCGGAACAAAAACCCTAAATTAACTCCGATGAAAGGAAGAAGTAAACGAAAACTCATCACAATCTCCGATCTTCCACAACCGGTTCAAGATGAAACCGATGATCAAGTTAATTTTGAGGATCTGAATGATGATGAAAATGAGCACGATGAACATGACCAAAATGATGATGAAAATGAAGGTGAAGTTGCTGATGAAATTGTGGTACCGCATTTAGCTGATGGTTATTATGTAATTGAAGCTGTTCGAAAGAAAAGAGTTCGCAAGGTTTATTATTTAATTATATTTAATTTAACAAGTATATAGATTTTATTTTTAGAGTTAATTTTTGGACTAATTTTGTTGTTTGCGATTATGTGTTATGTTAATCGGCGCTAAAAAGGGGGTCACGCAGTATCTTATCAAATGGTACGTGAACTAATTATCTATATATTTGTGCTTTTTTTTTTTCTCATAATGTTAGTTTCGATTTCGACAAAGTGTGTTTAGACTTTGCAGTCAATTAATTGAGGTTTTGAATTATAACTATGCTAAGTTCCTTTGCACACTATACATGCACATTGATGAAACTGTAGTTAGTTTTGTTGTAGTGAGTGGTACTGTATTATTTATTATGGTTCAATTTTGAAATTGGTAATTTTACTTTTCACTTATGATTGTAAACCATTGGGTTGGAATTTATTTCTTTATTTGAATGGTGTTATTGAACATTGATTTCATTTCAAGCTTGTGATATTGTGCACCCCTAAACAATAAATCGTCATTACATTATTGTGTAATTTGGTGTACAGCGAACATTCACAAACATTATATAATCAATATGTAAACTTGTGATTTTGTATACTTCATAGATTACATCATTATTAGTTAATTACTTTATATGTCATTTATGGTTAAGTTGACTAATACGGAGTATATACTTATATGTTTTTGATCAAATGAAGGCACGGGTGGCCAGAGTCGTCTAATACTTGGGAACCAGTTGAGAATCTCAGCGCATGTCTTGACTTAATTAAGGCATTCGAAGAAAGGTTTTTGTTTCCGCCTATTCGTTTCCCTTTAATTTTATATTTTAAATTATGTAAAGGGCTTAATTAGAATTTCTAAGGATCATTCATGTTTTTAAGCTCTCAAAATGATTTATTTATGTCTTTTTGGTAAATAAATAAACTTCTTATCCATCTGATTGTCCTTTTTTGCAACAATATCAAATGAATAGATCAAAGCCTCAATGATGATTATAAGCATGCTTATCCTAAAAAAAGCTCTAAATAATTATAAATAGATGATGGGAGTTGATTATATATGTTTTTTATTTTATTTTTGTTTTACGCAACCTAAAGCTTAAGACCTACGGGAAATGGATCGAATCGCAAGTGTAAGCGCAATACTGGATCTGCCAAACTATCCAACAATACTGGATCTTTTACGGATTCTTCTCAAATTGGACAAGAGAAAGAAAACAAGACAGAGTTTGCTATACATATTCAAGATGACATCGAAGCTGAAAATGGGATTTCCAATGTTGACGATGGAGAACGAGTACTTCGTTCTAGTCCTCGAATTGGTTCAAAGAGGAAGTCTAGTGCTGTTAAACGGTTGAAGAAAGATACTACTGGGAAAATTATTGCTGCTAGTGATGTAATTGTGGTAAATGAATCTAAAAATGATTTGGAATCTGAAAATGTTGTTGATACTACCGAAAGTCTTCCTGTTATAACGAAGATTGTCAATCCCGTTAACTATTCAACGTCTATAATTAACGACTCAGAGGAAGTGTGTGTATCCTTTTTGGTCATTAGGTTTGTGATTATTCCTATTATTTTTATCTCTCTCTTTGATCATTATTCATTACTTTATTTAGTTATTTACAAACTTATTAATGTATAATCCTGTTGTTTGGTTGGTGTATAAACAGGTCAGATGGAGAAGAGGTCGTTGTCAATAACGAATATCTCAAGGAAAACAATCCAGTGCTGGTAAACTTGTTTAATTCTTTCCATCTTTCATCTCTAAAGTAAATATGGAACATAGTTATATCTAATATCTGTTTTGGGTAACCATTGTGTTCTTATAAGGTTTAACTAACCTTTTTTAATTTTTTAAAAAGGTTAGTTAAATGAAATCATATCTCAAATTTAAAAAGTCAACGAAAATACAAGGATACTAGTGTTCATTTATCTTTGTATATTGATTGATTATGGCAGTTGATCAACTTCTATGAGAAGCATCTTCGGTACAAAAACCCCTCTGAATGAGCAAATTGTAGCTGTGGATAACTGTGAATGCAGTAGGTCGGTGGATATCATGATTTTGTTGCTAGGGAGCGGCATCTAACATGCAGAATAGATTATGCTTGACTTTCCTAGTATAATATGTGCAGTAAGTAATGAAAAATATTGTCTTGCTGTTCCTAAATGAATGTTAACATGGGTTGGTTTTGGTATATATATATATATATATATATATATATATATATATATATATATATATATATATTATATTATATATACCCATATTTAAGATTTTAAGTTCTGCTTAAGAATACTGAGTTATTACTTATTACATTGCACACTGCATATTGGTAACCACTGCTCATAGATCAATCATTATTATACTATGATTATCAGACATAGTTTGCACATGCTTGTTCACTCATTAACCTTTTTATGGTATTTTATGGCAACGATTATCTTTTGACGCTAAAGGAGTTTACTGATTTACTGCTTTGCCTGTCGGGGTCTCGGTCTTTCTACACGTGGTGAAAACAGCTTGTTAGAAACCAACTTGGTTTTAATGTTGCTACTGGTATATGGTAAAAACAGATTTGTTGCTAATATTTGCATGTTAACCTGTTATGTGCATGACCCGGGATTAAACTAAAATGGCTCATTAGATTGTTCGGTTAGATTCAAGCGTTAAAGATTTGGCATCATGCTGACTGTATTCGGCAAAACGTAAACGGATGTGACTTTTTTAACACACGTCACCTAACCGGTTATCTCATGACCGTCTCTCTTTTTTTTTTTTTTTTTTCTAACTACCCCAAGATATAAGATATACGGTCATTTATGTTTAAACAGTATACCTTACTTGAGGACCAACAATTAAGATATCTTATACTAATAGGATATATTTGGATGATTTAATTGTCTTCTAAAACTTGTACTATATATCTATAATATTAAATATAATCTATAAAAATAAATCCACCTTTAGTCTTTAGAGTGAACTCTTTATCTTTCCATAACAATTCAACATTTTTGGTGAGCTTAGTCTCCAAAGGCTGTTTTTCCAAACAATCCAAGAACAAGTTGACTATCTTAAGTGAATTGATTATTTACAGATCAACAAATCATTGACTCCCATAAACAACCACTCATACATACTATATATGTGTATGTTTGTGTACATATATAAATATATACACACATATTACAACACAATGAATCAATTTGTATTCGTTTGTTCCACTTGATAAAGAGACAAAAATGAGAGACATAGGACCATCTGCATTGGTTCCTTCTTTGATTGTGGGTGTACTTGGTCTAGTCATATGTAGCTCTGCTCTAGAGAGCTTATGGGAAACTATTTCTTTATTTTTAGGTGAACAAGTAATGTTGTTTATTCTTGTCATGTTGTTATTGATCATTCACTTGATCTCTACGTTGCAACCTACCCGCTACAATTCATATTCCTATGATCCGACTAGCAGTACATCACATTTTGATTCAGAAGGGTTTGGATTTGGATTTGGATTTGGATCTCTACTCTTTGTTCTCCTCTTCATCATACTCTATCATCTTTTTTCTTAAAAGTAGCCTCTGTCAATAGAAAATACATCTGTACATAATCAGTGTCATCCATTTGTTCTTGCTTTTTTACATAAGAGATGCCCATTTCAAGAAGTTTATTAACAAGTTTCGTATTTCACCCATATACATTTTCAAATGTGACAATTGTACATTTGTTAAACTAGCTGTTCATCGTCTAGCGGAAGCTCTTTTAGAACGGTGGGAGTATCTTTTTTAGCTATTCAACTGAAGAACTTGGCTGACAGAAAAACATGGTCAAGTTTTTGTTGTTTGTTACATTGAAACACTATTCGTTTTCAATGAGATAATGTAAATTCATCACTCATGCGTTAAATGTATACGTTATCACTCATGCGTTAAATGTATACGTTATCTCTTTTCGTGGTTAGACTAAAAATATTTTCATATTTTTTTTCTTGGCGAGAAAACAACAATAAAACTAGGTTGGGGAGATCATCAAAATAATGGAACCCCATAGAAATGTACAAACGTTAAAATGACATAGCTCACTAACCAAAAACCTAAATCAAGGTTGTTGATATAGTTGTTATTCTTTCTTTTTTCGTCTCGATTGGGTTGGTGTTCAATGTACCTCTCTATCGGTACAAGATCGAAAAGAATGCATTGGATGGATGCTCGGGCATTGAGAAGGAAGGACGCTTTCAGAGGCGAAAGGCATCCATGGATTTCTCATCGGAAACTGTATCCAAGCTCCGTGGCTAGTCTGCGCTCTTTTGACTTTTCAAACTTAGCGAACTGAAACACCTGATGTCACACCCCCTAAATGGGACTGGTGGTCATATGTGGCTAACCAATACCAAAACACAAGTGTAAAGCGAGAACGACTCTAAATGAGACGTTTTTATTAAAAACCAATGTATTTAAAGCAGCAGAATTAAGATAGTCATTACAAATTTAAATCATAAATGTAAATGTAAACATAAGTGTTTTAATGCAATAATATAAAATGCGGACTCCAAAGCAGCATAGTCTAAGTAGCAAATAATCTCTAGCAATCTTCACCTGTGACAAAACATGCTTAAAGTGTCAACCAAAAATGGTTGAGTGAACAACATAGGTTTATAATCGTTTTTAGACCAAAAGATTTAGTTATCAAGTTTGATGTAGCAACATCGTTCCAAAGTAAGTGCCGAAGTTATGATATTGAGACTAAACATAAGTTACCCTAAACACTTCACGTTCGTGTCGTTGAATCATTAATATGTATCCATTGACCAACGGTCAGCTAGATAGAGATGTCGCTTTCAGTAGGCCTACTCACATTAACTAAGTTTGCGTTACACAAAGCAATTAACGATATCATGGTAGGTATTTAGCATGAAACGTAGCATGGTAGCACAGTTGAACAGTTTTGAGTACTTGTGTCTAAGCGTAAAACAGTTTTGAAAGCAAGCATGTGTCTCACCCCAAAGTTTGTAAACAGTTAAGAAATAGTAAAAAGCGGGGCTATGAAGTTCACCTTATATAGCAGTTGAAGTTAATCCACAAGAAATGAAATGAACAGAAGTAAACGACCGGGATCTCAACCTAGAGAATAAGCTTGGTCATTAGTTTGTTCAATCCAGCGTGTAAGTGTTCATAAGAGTTGTTGAGTTTGTTTAATAAGTTGTGTCCACTATAATCAAGTTTAGATATTGTACAACCTTTCCCAAATCTCGGTGCTATCAAGTAAGTCGGGATGACCAGATGTAACCGGGGGTCAGGATTGTGATGACCCGACAAAATCGTCATTGACGACGCCGTCAACTTAGGTCCCGTTACGTGGTCATAAGTCTTTAATACAAAGTTTGACCAAAATATGTCGCATTCATTTCAAATGTATAGATGTTTCAAAGTTTACAAAAGTAGTTTAACAACTAGATACATTACAACGTTTGAAGTACAAATGAAACCTATGCGACACAATTTAAAGTAGAGTCAAAAGACGCTCCATGTATGCATGTATACTCGACATCCAAGCAAGTATCAAAATAGTGTGCGGAAGCATCTAACACATAGCGTTCAAGGACCTGAGAAAACATAAAAAAATCTGTGAACGAAAACGTTGGTGAAATCATAGGTTTAGTAAGTATGATGTATTGTACCACAAGATTTAATATAAAGTGGATTATCCAAATCGATTGCATTCCATAAGTTGTTGTTCGTTCGCGAGCACCCAATTATCAAGACTTAACTGTTTTACGAACCCCGTTATCACAGTGTTAGAACCTACACTATACCCGAAAATATATTTTATCCGCTAACGGTAGCGAACCGTCCGAATGAGGGCTCGTCAAGCCCGTATGGATCCACACAACATAAGTTCTCACTTACACCCTACAAGTGTAACTAATGATAATCAAATTGAGACTTTTTGTTCTAACTCGCATGTGGAATGTTTGTTTTCGTACTTGTGTCCAAAGCATAAAAGTATAAAACGTATATGTTTCTCATCCCATGATTTAAAGAATAAAAGTTGTTGGAAAGATGGGACTATGATCTCACCTTGAGTGCACGAGTATAAAGGCACTTCACAAAGTAAACGTGTGCAAGGACGAATGCTAGTCTTGACCTAAACAAGTAGGTCGTATCAATATCGGTAAAACACAAGGTCGGTCAAAGCTGTTCAATTAGTCCTATGGCTCGTTACGACTCGATTATATAGCATGTGAATCAAATTGTCAAGTTTCATGAAAGAATCAAGTATAAGAGAAAGGTTATAACGATTAAACAAAGTATTGGTTAAGTTTGAATAAAAGTCAACTTTGGTCAAGTCAAAGTTAACGAAAAAGTCAACACGTTAGGGTCGGGTCTTGGAAAATTTTTCTGAGTTATATAATCATATATGAGCATGTTAGAATAAGTTACATGTTAATTGTAGGAGCGTAGCATAGTTAGAATTAAACGTGAAAACGCGAATTTGGACAGCCTACAATCTAGGCATATGCCGCGCCGCGCCAAAAGTTGGCCGCGCCGCTGCACTTCGGAGTACCTGATGCCTCACACCTTGGTTTAGGACTATTTTCAAAAAGTTCTTTGAGTCGCGCCGCGCCAAGGTTGGTCGCGCCGCGGCAAAACACTTGTACACATTTCTGGGCAGTTTCATGTGGTCAAGTCTCGAGCCAAATTTCAGCAAAACACTAATTTATAGTCAACAAACATGAAAAACGCTTATTGTATGTCATTTTAAAACACCTATTACTAGTAGTTTAATTGAACTCATAACAATAACTAAACTAAACATTTACAACAACATAATTCACATTAAATGTTCCTCATTAATTACATACAAGTTCATAAATACAATTTGGTGATTCGGGAAATAAATCCACACATATAATACGCTGTTTCGTAGGTAATTATGCATACAATACTACTAAACACTTACAAACAACATTGCAAAGCATTTAATGCATCAAAATTTATATTTAAGGCTACCAAACCCTAACCAAAAATCATAAATTCATCAATCATGTTATTTGAGTCTTTCTAAGTCAACCTACATACCAAATTGAAGCTAGTGATGCTAGTAACACATTTAATACATGCACTTTAACATCTAACAATGTTTAATCAACCAAAACTCAAGATTGAACAAGTCATTTTTCAAGTTCATGCTAGTTACACCAAAATGACAAGATCGAGCAAATAAATCACATATTCATGTTAGACTTGAGCCATAGACACTAATTAACACGCTTTTAAGTTTAAAGACCAAGAACAAGAAATCTAGAGTTTTTGAAAAGTTATCCAAAAGAGATGAAGTTGGTATGGAATTGAAGAGGAAGATGCAAGGATTACAAATATGTAATTTGTTTTGATGTTTGCTTCCTTGAAATGATTTAGATGATGATTCTTTGTTGAGTGGGTTGAGAGGAAGATAGAAATATCAAAAAGAAAAAGGGAGGTGAATGAATGGTGGAGAGGAGATGGTTGACTAGTTGACCTAGTTGAAACTTTGGTCCCTTGGCAACATTAGTCCCTCGAGTTTAAAAGCGGGTGCGTGAATTAACCATACGAGTTATTTTAAATACGCATTTTAACGGGTGATGTTAAAAATAAATAACGGACTTTAAATAAATTAAATGGAAAGTAAACGGAAAAAGACGGGTCATTACAAGGATCTTTCAGTTGGACTATAAGTCTACAACCTTTCGTTTAATCCAAAACTTTATTCCCATCATGGCAACCTAGACATCATCCACATGACCGTAAGTAGCGGTGAGGTTCATATAAGCCATATCTTATCGGTATGATTATAGTTTCCACGTTTTAGGTGCGTATATGAATATGACACGTTAATTATTATCTAGGTATTATTATACTTTATCGTCATTTTATTAATTAGTATAATATAATATATTAATTAATATTAGTTAAATTATAATGTGATAGTATAATAATAATTTATATGCTATTATTATTATCATTATATTATATATTCTTTAAATCCTATTACTTTAATTATAATTTTAAGTAATCCTAGATTAGTTCAAAGTCTTTTAACTTATCTCATATGTTTAAACTTATCATTATACTTCATAACTACCTTTAATTGCTTTTAAATCACTATAATCTTTTAAACTTTTATAGTTATCCTCCTATTATAATTAATAACTTTATTAGATAATAATTTATATAAATCTTATCCCTTTTTCAAACGATCCATTAATATTATACTTAATAATTATATATTAGGTTAGATAAGTTTTATAATTTCATTAACAAAATATTATATCATCTTCAAGGTTTATTAGATTAAAAAAGAGTTTTTAACTATTATAATTTTTATCTTAATACATATATCATAATCATCATCCTACTAATCATACTTAATACTTTTAATCATCATAATATTTTTAACTCTCATAATCATTACCCTAATTATATCATAACATATTTTAAAATCTTATCATGTTATTCACACTTACATAATTAAAAATTTTACACTTCATATATATACATATACACGAATGCATGCATGCATGCTTATCTTCTTTTCTTATATATATATATATATATATATATATATATATATATATATATATATATATATATATATATCATTAATCATATTCATATTCTTTAAACCTTCTTCAAGTATTTATATACATACATACTTATTAAATTCATACATACTTATTAAAGTTCATAAACATTATTCTTTTTAATCATAATATAACTCATAATATCAAAGAATTAAAAAAAAAATTAAAGTATGATAAAAGCTTGGGTTCATGAGATACCTTAGGTGATCTTTAACAAGAAAAAGTGATGTTTTGATGGTGGTAAAAAGGCTGAACAGCAGCAGTAGGTACAGCAGCAAAACAATGACCAAAAGTGGCGATTTTGGTGGTGGTTATATGGCGGACAGCAGCCTCTAAACAGGCGACTGCTGTGGGGTTGTTTTGGGCGAGTTTTAAGCTGTTTTTGGGGTGCAGGAACAGCAGCAAAGCTGCAGTTTGGGTGGCGAAGGTGTGCTGAAAAATGCAGCAGATGGTTGGCGAAAGGAGACTGCAAAAGACAGAACTTTATGGTGGTGGTGGTGGTGGTGGCGGCTTGGGGCTGCTGAATGGTGGTGACAGGAGGGGTGTGGACTGCCGAACAAAAAGAAAGAGAAAGGAGAGATTTGGAGTAAATTGTGAATGAGTTTGTGAATAAATTTTGAGAATGCCTTGAGGTGTTTATATAGTGCACTAGGTAGAGCTTGATCCAAAATACAATTGCTCATGGATTATTCTAGAGATTAAGTTAGGATTAGGATGAAATTGGAACTAGATTAGAATTAGGCTTATTGAATTCAAATAGATTAGGATTTGGAGTTATCATTTATCTTTTAAATTTGTATTTTATTTTTATTATTTTTATTATTATTATTATTATTATTATTATTATTATTATTATTATTATTATTATTATTATTATTATTATTATTATTATTATTATTATTATTATTATTATTATTATTATTATTATTATTTTATTTAATGTACATTTATCTTAATTATCATCAATATAAGTTTAAGTGTATTTTACTCTTTACATTTATTAAATTTTATTTATTTTTCAAATGTTTTATTATTTATATAAATGTCACATTTCTATTTATTACTTATAGATTTTTAGTTACGATATTACAGAAAAGCATAAATTTTAATTAGCAGTGAGTGTCGACTAAAAGTTTACCATTTGATCAACGTTTTGCTAAATAAAGTTTATGAGCACACAAAAATCCTAAGGGCAAAATAGTAAAAGTAGAAGTGAAAAAGTGAGGGTCATTATAGTACATCCCCGTCAATGAAAACTTCCTCCCGAAGTTTTAGGTAGACTTCTCGGATGCATCTGTGATTGAGAAGAGATGGGGATATTTCCGCCTCATCTGGTCTTCACGTTCCCAGGTATACTCGGGGCCTCTTCGTGAATTCCAACGAATTTTAACAATAGGAATGTTGCTCTGTTTCAAGCGTGTAACCTCACGATCCATAACTTCTATAGGTTCTTCGATGAAGTGCATTTTATCATCAATGCGTAGATCATCCAAAGGAATAACGAGTATGTCATCAGCAAGACACTTCTTCAGATTTGAAACGTGAAATACGTTGTGTACACTACTAAGCTCAACGAGTAGTTCTAATCGATACGCCACGGGACCAATCCTTTCAGTAATCTTAAAAGGTCCAACGAAACGCGGACTTAGTTTGCTTCGTTTACCAAAACGAACGACTCCTTTCCAAGGGGATACTTTCAACATGACTTTATATCAGCATAGCTCTTCTGTCGGCTGCGGGCAGTTTCTAATCGTTTCTTAATCTGAACGATCTTTTCGGTAGTTTCGTGAATGATTTCAGGACCAGTTAACTGTATGTCCTCTAGTTCCTCCCAGCACAGTGGGGATCTACATTTTCATCCGTATAAGACCTCAAAAGGTGTAGCCTTAACACTTGCGTGGTAAGTGTTGTTGTAAGAAAATTCAGCCAAAGGCAAATGTCTATCCCAACCTTTGGCGAAATCAATAACACAAGCACGCAGCATATCTTCCAATGTTTAAATGGTTCATTCACTTTGACCATCGGTTTGCGGACGATAAGCAGTACTCATGTCGAGTTGAATTCTAAGAGCAGATTGTAAAGATTTCCAAAATCTAGAAGTGAATCAACTGTCGTGATCAGAAATGGTAGAGATAGGGACTCCATGATGTGAGACAATCTCTTTGACATAAAGTTGTGACAATTTCTCCATTTTGTCGTTTTCTTTGATTGGTAAGAAATGTGTAGACTTAGTAAGTAAGACACTTTCTCACAAACTCAGCAATATCGGATTTCAGATTAGGCCACCAATAAAACTCTTTCACATCGTGATACATTTTACTAGAGCCCGGGTGTATATAATACCTAGTCTTATGTGCTTCATCCAAGACTAGTTCTTGAAGATTTCCTAAGATTGGGACCCAGATTCGGTTATTGAAAAACCGTGTTTTGTTTCCCTTGAGTTCAAGTTGCTTCTCGAGACCTTTACGTCCCTCGTGTTGGACATTTTCTTCCTTCAATGCCTCAAGTTGTGCTTAACGGATTTGAGACGTAAGATTTGTATGAATAACCATGTTTAAAGCTCGGACTAGAATCAGTTTGACACGATCCTTTCTACTAAGGGCATCAGCAACTACATTTTCCTTACCAGGATGATACTTAAGCTCGCAGTCATAGTCATTTAATAACTCGACCCAACGCCTTTGTTTCATGTTCAGTTGCTTCTGGTCAAAGATATGCTGAAGACTTTTATGATCGGTAAATACCGTGAATTTAATTCCGTAGAGGTAATGTCTTCACATCTTCAATGCGAATACCACTGCTCCTAACTCAAGATCATGTGTGGTATAGTTCTTCTCATGTTTCTTCAGTTGTCTAGATGTGTAAGCTATAACTTTGTTACGTTGCAAAATACATTCGAAACCTTGATTCGAGGCATCACAATAGATTACAAAATTGTCGGTGCCGTTAGGTAATGATAGAATCGGGGATGTGGTCAATTTATCCTTTAGAAAATTAAAAAGCAGATTCCTGTTCTTCGGACCACTCAAACTTCTTCCCCTTATGAGTTAGCTTGGTGAGAGGTTTGGATAGAATAGAAAAGTCTTTGGTAAACCTTCGGTAATAACCAACAAGTCCCAAAAATTGGCGAACATGCTTTCTTGTGCCAAAAAGATATTAAATCATAGAATTGACATTTACGAGGGTGTTGTGTTTTAGCCTTGAAATATTGGAAATAGAAACTTCTCAGACGAGCTTAGTGAAATCTCTATTTGTGATAATAGTGTAATAACAGTTAGGATTGATACCAATCTGAAATACAGTTGGGGTTAAATTCCCACACAGTGCCTCCCTTAAGAATAGGTGTGATCACTGTGCGTATCTCAGATACTGATTTTACAGCCCGCATTTATGCCACAGCCAACCCTAAAAAGAATAGTTGATGAGCACAAGAGGCATGTTTCGTTCTTACGCAGATGATAAGAGGAACTGTGATCGAATCATAGTGTAAAGTAATAAAAATTTTCTTTTAGAAAAATGCGTCAAAGGAATTTTGAAAAAGTTTGAGTCTTTTTAATGTTACAATAATAATGGAACGAAGCTCTTAGTAAAACTTGTACTATTTTAAGTAAAACAATTTTGGGCTAGTTAAACCACTCATAAAAGAATTTGATGTATAGGAAAAAGATATGTACAAAAAAAGAAATCAGTAAAGGTAATTTTTATTTACCTTATTATATATATATATATATATATATATATATATATATATATATATATATATATATATATATATATATATATATATATATATATATATATATATATATATATATATATATATATATATATATATATATATATATATATATATATATATACGATTTATAAAATTTTGCACGAGTGGCAGTAAATTTATTTATAAAATTTTCGAGAGGATCGCACAGTAAAATAGTTTGTATAAAATTTTGATAAACAGAATATTCATATTTTGGAGGTTACGAGTTGGAGAAAGACTGAGAAAAATCGAGTGAAGGGCCTTGAAAATTTCGGGTGATATTTGAGCAACAATGTTACGAGGTAATGAAAACTATTGAATTTAATTGTGGTTAATGACTATTATTAGGGCATAAGTTCTTGGAATTCAAATTGTTCATGTGTGAAGCTGTTGCTGACAAGTGAGGTATGAATGGTAGAGTATGAGGACGTGAAGTTAATCCCCTGTTGGCTTTGAAATGCCAACTGGCCATGACTAGTATTGGAGTCGGAAGGCTGGCAGTAAGGGCCCTTATTATATACTCATGGATTGCTTGATTCCGTCTTTTACAAAGATTTCATAATAACTTGAGCATGAATAATCCGATGTTCACATAGACAGGTATGAAGACACGCTAATGCATTGGCTTTCGACTATGTGATGATCATTGAATATCAATTTATCAAGTTCTCGCTAAATCTGTGATTATTGCCGGAAAAGTATGAATTTCCCCAATGAGTAAGGGCGATGTAAGGACATGGTGTCACTTGCCTATTGTTAGAACCATTAATATATAATTATTTAATGATACGATTACCCTGCTTTTAACACCGAGGCAAAATCATAAGATTTTCAGGAAAATGGTTAACGATTCAAAGGTCGCGACTAATTGTTTAGGTTCAACAAATCATGCGATGTTTGACCTTAAGTAACGTAATGATAATCATATCAATGCTACCTTTGATCATGTGGAGTGTGTGAGGGATCACATGCTTTTCAATATAGTGATGGAAGTATATATATACTTCAGCCTTTACTGGCCTGAAATGTGGATATGCTAGAGCATGATGGGTTTCTTTTAATTGCTATGGTAGTTTTCAGATGTGATTAGGGTGGGTTTAGCTCAAGACGCAGCCCGCGAGTAAATGGAAAAACTTCAGGTGGTGTATCTAACCCTAGATTTTGAATTGACAGTGATCGATTATTGCATGGTGCAAAGTAAGGAATGCATGAGCACGAAAAGTTTTCCTTGGTTATGGTAATCAAAAGATACATTTTGAAAGGTCCTATTCTTCATGAGGTTATGCTCGTGAGATGTTGACTGTCTCATAATAGTGAATGTGGTGTTTATAATATCGTCGCTTGAAAATTTATATGAAATCCTTGCGAGTGGTTGTCGTTTATCTTCGACGGGTTTCCTAACAGGTTTATAAAAATCTACACCAGGGGTGTAATTACAGATAACAGGAGGCATGCTTCCAGCGAGGATATGGTGGTGATTAGGCGTGTAAAAGATAAAGAGATAGGTTGTTTAAGAAAGATTGAAAAGTTTTACAACCTTTATGGTGTGTGAGAGTTTGTTAACCTACTCATGGGTATGAGATAGATAGTTTGGTTGAAATGAGCTCTTCGTATATCTACAAATCAGATGATGATTACCCTTCATGTAATATTATTTGAGATTTTCGAATGAATGGCTTGGGAATTTTTTCTTCGATTCACTCTCTATTCCATATGTAATGATATTGGAATTTCTATATGAATTACCGTAATATAATCACGTTGGCCAGGCGTCATTATATTTCACTATTTCATATTTCTACTTCAATATCACCCCATAAGGTCAGGATACGTGATCAAACTTAGATAGTTGACGTTGAAAAGTTGAGTAACATCCCTCTATTTTCACCAACCGAGGTGGTCTTATAAAAATAACTCGCGTAAGTCAAAGAATACTTTGTATCACAATGGCGAGTCAGATCGTTAAGATATGTATGGATATGATAACAATCACATACTAACTGATCCTTCAGAGTCAGGATCAGGCAAGATGATAGGGTTTTGGCTTGACATCCTTAGGAAAGGATACAGAAATCTCAGGAGAGGTAAAAGCAGGAAATAAGATGAAATTGCAGTACAGAGATTTAGGGAAAGCGCTTAAAATTAAGGCACAAAAGGTTATAGTCCTAAAGATTGCTAAGGCACCCTAGCTAGCACATAAGGCTCACATAAAACACAAGTGTAAAGAGAGAACGACTCTAAATGAGACTTTTTTTATTAAAAACCAATGCATTTAAAGCCCCGGAATTAAGATAGTCATTACAAATGTAAACCATAAATGTAAATGTAAACATAAGTGTTTTAATGCAATAATATAAAATGCGGACTCCAAAGCAGCATAGTCCAAGTAGCAAATAATCTCTAGCAATCTTCACCTGAGACAAAACATGCTTAAAGTGTCAACCAAAAATGGTTGAGTGAACAACATAGGTTTATAATTGTTTTTAGACCACAAGATTTAGTTATCAAGTTTGATGTAGCAACATCGTTCCAAAGTAAGTGCCGAAGTTATGATATCGAGACCAAACATAAGTTACCCTAAACACTTCACGTTCGTGTCGTTGAATCATTAATATGTATCTATTGACCAACGGTCAACTAGATAGAGATGTCGCTCTCAGTAGGCCTACTCACATTAACTAAGCTTGCGTTACACTAAGCAATTAACGATATCCTGGTAGGGATTTAGAATGAAACATAGCATGGCAGCACAGTTAAACAGTTTTGAGTACTTGTGTCCAAGCGTAAAACAGTTTTGAAAGCAAGCATGTGTCTCACCCCAAAGTTTGTAAACAGTTAAGAAATAGTAAAAAGTGGGGCTATGAAGTTCACCTTATATAGCAGTTGAAGTTAATCCACAAGAAATAAAATGAACGGAAGTAAACGACCGGGATCTCAACCTAGAGAATAAGCTTGGTCATTAGTTTGTTCAATCCAGCGTGTAAGTGTTCATAAGAGTTGTTGAGTTTGTTTAATAAGTTGTGTCTACTATAATCAAGTTTAGATATTGTACAACCTTGCCCAAACCTTGATGCTATCAAGTAAGTCGGGATGACCAGATGTAACTGGGGGTCAGGATCTTTCAGTTGGACTATAAGTCTACAACCTTTCATTTAATCCAAAACCTTATTCCCATCATGGCAACCTAGACATCATCCACATGACCGTAAGTAGCGGTGAGGTTCGTATAAGCCATACGTTATCGGTATGATTATAGTTTCCACGTTTTAGGTGCGTATAGGAATACGGCACATTAATTATTATCTAGGTATTATAATACTTTATCGTTTTATTAATTAGTATAATATAATATATTAATTAATATCAGTTGAATTATAATGTGATAGTATAATAATAATTTATATGTTATTATTATTATCATTATATTATTTATTCTTTATATCTTATAATTTCAATTATAATTTTAAGTAATCCTAGATTAGTTCTAAGTCTTTTAACTTATCTCGTATGTTTAAACTTATCATTACACTTCATAACTACCTTTAATTGCTTTTAAATCACTATAATCTTTTAAACTTTTATAGTTATCCTCCTATTATAATTAATAACTTTACTAGATAATAATTTATATAAATCTTAGCCCTTTTTCAAACTTTCCATTAATATTATACTTAATAATTATATATTAGGTTAGATAAGTTTTATATTTTCATTAACAAAATATTATATCATCTTCAAGGTTTATTAGATTAAAAAAAGCGTTTTTAACTATTATAATTTTTATCTTAATACATATATCATAATCATCATCCTACTAATCATACTTAATACTTTTAATCATCATAATATTTTTAACTATCATAATCATTACCTTAATTATATCATAACATATTTTAAAATCTTATCATGTTATTCACACTTACATAATTAAAAATTTTACACTTCATATATATACTATATATGTAGACGAATACATGCATGCATGCTTATCTTCTTTTCTTATATTTTTTTTTATCTTTAATCATATTCATATTCATATTCTTTAAACCTTCTTCAAGTATTTATACTCATACATACTTATTAAATTCATACATACTTATTAAAGTTCATAAACTTCATTCTTTTTAATCATAATATAACTTAAAATATCAAAGAATTAAAACAAAATTAAAGTATGATAAAAGCTTGGGTTCATGAGATATCTTAGGTGATTTTTAACAAGAAAAAGTGATGTTTTGATGGTGGTAAAAAGGCCGAACAGCAGCAGTAGGTACAGCAGCAAAACAATGACCAAAAGTGGCGGCTTTGATGGTGGTTATGTGGCGGACAGCAGCCTCTAAATAGGCGACTGTTGTGGGGTTGTTTTGAGCGGATTTTAGGCTATTTTGGGGGCGCAGGAACAGCAGCAAAGCTGCAGTTTGGGTGGCAAAAGTGAGATGAAAAAATGCAGCAGATGGTTGGCGAAAGGAGGCTGCAAAAGACAGTGCTTTATGGTGGTGATGGTGGTTTGGGGCTGCCGAATGGTGGTGACAGGAGGGGTGTGGACTGCCGAACAAAAAGAAAGAGAAGGGGAGAGATTTGGAGTAAATTGTGAATGAGTTTGTGAATAAATTTTGAGAATGCCTTGAGGTGTTTATATAGTGCACTAGGTAGAGTTTGATCCAAAATATAATTGCTCATGGATTATTCTAGAGATTAAGTTAGGATTAGGATGAAATTGGAACTAGATTAGGATTAGGCTTATGGAATTCAAATAGATTAGGATTAGGAGTTATCATTTATCTTTTAAATTTGTATTTTGTTATTATTATTATTATTATTATTATTATTATTATTATTATTATTATTATTATTATTATTATTATTATTATTATTATTATTATTATTTATTTAATGTACATTTATCTTAATTTCCATTAATATAAGTTTAAGTGTATTTTACTCTTTTTAATTTAATCCCTTACTTTTATTAAATTTTATTTATTTCTCAAATGTTTTATTATTTATATAAATGTCACATTTCTATTTATTACTTATAGATTTTTAGTTACGATATTACAGAAAAGCATAAATTTTAATTAGCAGTGAGTGTCGACTAAAAGTTTACCATTTGATCAACGTTTTGCTAAATAAAGTTTTTGAGCACACAAAAATCCTAAGGGCAAAATAGTAAAAGCAGAAGTGGAAAAGTGATGGTCGTTATACCTGAGTAGCTAAAGGAATGGAAATAAACTGAGACCCCGTTAAGAACGATGATCCAGAGTATATTGGGGCTTTGAAGAAAAACAAAAACGAGAGCTCACAACTAAAACACGAAAAGCAACCAAACAAGACAACACAACATTAGGGAGGCTATCGCACTAACCACAAAATACTAAATTAGAAAAGATGGAAGACAATATAAACCATACCTGAAAGATTGAAAACCATCTAAAACGCGAAAAACAAAACCGAAGAGCAAACCTTAAGACGAGATCACATATCTTTGACAAAAGTGGAAAAATTCTTCATCTCGACACCTTGTAACGGACGCCTTAACTTTCACTTATATGTTTCACTTGTTAATAAGTTCAATAAAGAAAAAGACACGGCGCTTAGTCAAACTTTGAAGTCACTATTATGTTGAACGTAGAACTGCAATTCCGTTGTAGACACGACATTTTGTAACGGACGCCTTAACTTTCATTTGTAACGGACGCCTTAACTTTCTTTACTTCTAGTTGTTTGCTAGAAGCTTAAAAATAAAGTTGTAAGGTTTTCCCTGTTCGGGTTACCCGGGAAGGGCGAGTAATCCGACCCCATACTCTAGTGTACGCAGCCCATCAGGAATACTCCCTGGCTGTTTTCAACCCTTCCCTGGCCACCCCAAGAATTGAACCTGAGACCTCTTGCAAGGATCTCAGGGCCCCAACCACTTGGGCTACCTTGAGATGGTTCTAGAAGCTTAAAAAGGTTTGCCGTTAAAAAAAGAAACTTGTACTTAAAATATAAAGTATAACGTATAAAGACATACATACCACATATCAAAACACTTATGTTAAAGTGCGAATTTCGTGGTTTTCACGTACATTTTGTGCCAAATAGTTGTCTAGAAATGTAAATGTGAGTTGGACGATGTATATTTTTTGAGAGAGAGATAATCAATGTTTATCAAAGTAATTTTCTCTCTTTTTTATAATTTTTGTTCTTTTTTATATGCAACAATTCTTGAAACTTGAAAGTACATAAATCACGAAACATTTGTATATCCTCATCTGTCCTTACTAACAAAAATCATAATTGGTAATTAATACTCCTGTCGCACATTAATAGATCATTGATAGTGTTCATCATCTCTCACGAAGTAAAGATATATACGAAGAAAGAAACGAAGGAAACATACGAAACCAGTTCATGACAAAGCGGTGACATCGAGTACCACGCACCGAATCTTTATTGAATAAAAATCAACTACAATGCCCTTATAGTAGCCCGGCGGGTTAACTGAGCAAAGATAGAAAGAACACAACGTGACTTTTGCTTTGTAAGAAGCCAAAAGGGGAAATTCAACTAATCCTTTCAAATTGTATGGGGAACTAGCAACCTCAAAGGAAGAGAAAACCCTCCTACAAATAAGAGAATTAAATGAGACATAGACACAATCGATCAACCGGATATCATATCCATATACTCTCAACTTTCTTTCGGTGGCGTAAAGCAGTTACTACACTTGCTACCTTCGGGGAATCGTCAGCGCAGGAAAATTCACTCCCCACTTGTCCGGGACAAGTGTACCAATAAGATCCAGGCAATTGGTAGGAGAAAGTACATCAGGAAAAAGAGAATAATCTACAGAAAAAATGATATATACACAAATCTCTTAATATAAGATAAAAAATAGGGGAGGAAACAGAAGAGAAGAGGAATCTATTTATGAAGAGGATAAGATATAGGAAATACCTGAATGAGTATTATCAACAGTCCCCTCGCTAGAATCAACAACTTCAATAAGCTCGTCGTCAACATTCTGATTCACCAAACTACAATCAAGCTTCAACTTCTTCGCAGTAGAAACATAAGGGAGGGCATCTCTCTTCGAACTAACCCCACTTCTGTTTATTCTAGATACCCTCGCCCCAACACCCTTACATAGCTCAATGGATCATCACTGGGAGCACTAGTACTGGCAGTACCAATCTTCAAAATACCCTTACCCTTAAGCTTTGGTTTCGAAGAAGCAGCGTCACCATATTCAACCTTAGGTTTACTATGAGCCTCCATGAAACCTGAACAAATAGATGACCCGAATTTTTTTCGCAACATGGGAAATAGCTTGGGCAACAATAGTCATTTCTTTAAGGCTATGGGATTTTACAGTATTTCTCAAAGACATTTCTGAAAATAAAAAGATGAAAAGTTAGAAGGATAACAAACAAACATCAACCATGGTAGGGTAATGACACATACCCTTCTCCCCACACAAAATCACAGGATTCTTCTGGCCCTGCTCCTAACTCGGTGTCATCCCAAGTTTAAACAATATGGCATTTAGATACGAATAAGCAAGAATAGGGTGATTACATATCCTTATAAACAAATGATCATTGGTAAAACCATTGGGAATAGGATCCCTAAATTCATGAGGCACTATTGCCATTTCCTTATCACAAACAGAAGGGAATTTTAAAGGATGAAAGAAAGATTTTTTGATGAAAACAAAGGAGGATTTTCAATTGCGAAAATCTGGGCTGTAGGGTGAAAAGTAGGGCTGTAAATGAGCCGAGCTACTCGTGAGCTACTCGAGATCGGCTCGCTAAAAGCTCGGTACGAGCCTAGCCTAAACGAGCTCGAACCCGACTTCGAGCTTAATATAGGACTCGTTTAATAAACGAGCTCGATTTCATGACCCGTCCTAATCCATCTGGACGAATACATTACATTTGGTTACATCGAGAGGTACTTGACCTCTATATGATACATTTAACAAACATTGCATTCGTTTTTAAAAGACAAACTTTCATTACATCGAAAGTTGACGGCATGCATACAATTTCATAATATATTCAACTAATAATTGACTTAATAATAATCTTGATGAACTCAATGACTCGAATGCAACGTCTTTTGAAATATGTCATGAATGACTCCAAGTAATATCTCTAAAATGAGCAAATGCACAGAGGAAGATTTCTTTCATACCTGAGAATAAACATGCTTTAAAGTGTCAACCAAAAGGTTGGTGAGTTCATTAGTTTATCATAATCAATCATTTTCATAATTTTAATAGACCACAAGATCCTCATTTTTCATAAATATCATTACACTCGCAAGTGTATAAAATCCATTCGTATGATGAACACCTGGTAACCGACATTAACATAATGCATATAGAATATCCCCCGCATACTCGCAAGTATGCCATTAATTTTGGCAATCGCAATCACCATTTAAATCGAAGTACTAAAGCATTCCAAATTCCAGAATGGGGTTTGTTAGGCCCATAGATCTATCTTTAGGATTCGCGTCAATTAGAGGCCATTTTCCTAATTCTTAGGTTACCAGACTTGAAGGGGCAATATTCGGTATAGTAATCCAACCATACAATGTAGTTTTAAGTACTTGTGTCTATTTCGTAAAACAGTTATAAAATCAGCGCAAGTATTCTCAGTCCCAAAAATATATATTGCAAAAGCATTTAAAAAGGGAGCAAATGAAACTCACAATACGATATTTTGTAGTAAAAATATTCATACGACGGAATTGAACAATGCAGGGTTGGCCTCGAATTCACGAACCTATATCATTTGTATATATATTAATACACATAATTGTGATCGAACAAATATATTATTATTGGTGATTTAATTCATTTATATAGTAGATTAATAAGTTTCATTATATATATTTTCATTTTATATATAGATATATTAATATAGTTAAGTTATGTATATTAAATATATATTTATATATAAAATCTTTATTTTTTATGCTTATAACTTTAATAATGTCATTAATACTTTTATTTTCATAATCGTAATTATCTTAATAATAATGATATAGATAATACTGATAATGATAATAATGATAGTTTTAGTAAAAATAATACTTTTATTAACAATGGTAATTTTTAATAGTTTTAATAGAAATTTCAGTAATCATACAGTATTACTAATATTAATGTTTAACTGATAAGTCGATTAATGATACTTTGTAATGTTAATAATAATAATGATAATACTAATAATAATACCTATGTTAATGATAATAATAATACTAATAATTATAAAATGATACAAGTACTAATATTAATGAAAATAATTTGGATTATTTTCATAATAATAATATTAATCTTAATCATAGTGATAATAGTAATTCCTATATTAATAATACCAATAATTCTAAAACTTTAATGAAAATACTTTTATTGATTTTGATATAGATAGCAATAATAATCCTAACAATATTGATGAATATATAATAATAATAATTTTTAATCATAATCATAATAATAATAATACTAATAATGATAATGTTAGTAATAATACTAATAGTCTTTAAATGATAATACTAATACTAATGATAACGCTAATAATAATGATAATAATCTTATTAATCACATTACTACGAATTATTATACTAATAATAATAATAATAATAATAATAATAATAATAGTAATAATAATAATAATAATAATAATAATAATAATAATAATAATAATAATAATAATAATAATAATAATAATAATAATAATATTTATACTACATATAACTATGATAATAATAATAATAATTGTAACACTAGTAATAACAATCATAACAATAACAATGACAATAATAATAATAATAATAATAATAATAATAATAATAATAATAATAATAATAATAATAATAATAATAATAATAATAATAATAATAATAATAATAATAATAATAATAATAATAATAATAATAATAATAATAATAATAATAATAATGATGATGATGATGATGATGGAAGTATATACCCTTTCAAGAGCCATCCTAAAAAGAATTGTACCATTCGAGACTCGAACCCATGACCTCTCGGACACCCACACCAACACTTAACCATTGCTCCGTTATTGTTTTTCTGTAATTACTACTGGATTATATTTTCTTAAACCAAATAAATCTGTTTCCTTCTTCCTCCTCTATTCTACAACTCGTCAGACCAATTCCATTCATAACACCAATCTTTATTTGATGTAGTATTAACTCAGAAGTAACATAAAATCGTGATTTAATTTTTCAGACACACGAAAAAAAATAAAAAAGATAAAATAAAAGCATCAATGCTGCTGCTGGTTCACGGCTAAGAAAAAAAATGATTATGATTTTGGGAGTGTTTTGGACAAATGTTACAACATGAAAAAGATTATGCTCCACTCCCACAAACTATAGTAACCATCAATTTAACTCAAATCGAAATAGTAAGTTCGAATTTAGATGAAGAACAGATGTTGACTTTTTAAAAACGAAACTTTGACTTTGAAATTGAAACTCGATATCAAGATTTGAGGGATGAAACTTTGCAGAAACATTTACTAGAGGATTCCTAACGTAATTGCATTTTTAGATTTTGAAATAGAATTCGAATTCGAGTTTTGGTAAAATTTGTCAAGAACAGAGGTTGAACTCTTATTTTTCTGAGTTTTTGGTTTTTAAAATTCGATTTGCAGTAGTGTAGGGCTTATATGTTGTTAGATATCATATAATTGGAGCTTATTAAAGATGATTTGATCAATTTTGGCTGCAATGCCATTTGATTTGGACTGGTAACGAAGAGGGGACATAATATTCAATCAGATACATGAAGATAAATAATTAGATAACTAAATTCAACACTTCGTACGATTGATACAATTAAGTAATGAGTTTTAGTGATATAAAAAAAATTAAATACAGTTTAAGTGTGATGTAAAACTGATTTTTAGGATCCTATGAGCATAGTACATATTTATCTATAATTATATACATATATATTAGTATTTTTAAATATGTTTATCCGTATATATATTTATATATATACTTATATATATGTATTTATATATAACTATATTTTATAGATGTATATGTATTTATATATATATATATATATATATATATATATATATATATATATATATATATATATATATATATATATATATATATATATATATATATATATATATTTGTTTATATATTTATTTATATAAATATGTAATTCGTAATTTTAATTTTTTTTATATTAAAAATGTTATTAAAAATACTAATACAATAATAAAATTATTAATAATAATATCGAATTATTATCAATTATATTAGTAGTAGTAATAATAATATCAAAATAATAAATAAAAATATTAATACAGATACGATAATATTAATAATGGTAATGATTCTTAATGATAATGGTATTAATAATAAATAATAATACCAATATTAATCACAATGAAAATTATAATCTTATTACTATCTATAATGATAATGATACAAATAAAAAAATAGTTTTTATCATTCATAGTACTAATAATGATAATAACTAAAATTATAATTTTCCTACTATTTATGATATCAATAATGATAACAATAATATTCGTAATCATAATATATTAATTTTTATATAGAGTAACATTAATAACACTGATATTAGTATTAATGTTAATACCTATTTTAAAAATAATAATGAAAGTAATAATAATATTAGTATAACAACAATATTTATCTTGCAATTACATTGTATCTAAATTAATAGTACAATTTATTAATTATGTAATATCTAATAGTCATAATATATATAATAACATATATTTAATATTTATACATTTTAATATATTACAATGTACATATAATCATCAATTATGTATTGTAATCATTTATATATTTATCTTTTATGTATATAATATTGTTTTAAATATTAAGTTTTGTTACTTAGGTAAATATATTAACTATTTATATTGAAACAATTAATTCAAGGTATACATTTAATCCTTTGTTAACGTTGACAAATCATGTTCGAAATCATTTGCATTCAATATACTCTACATATTCAAATAGCAAGTTTTGGTTATTTAAGTTATCTTATAATAGTTCAATAAGATATTTAATTTATCATATATAATTATTTAAATATATAATCATTTATATATTCATTAAAGGTTCGTGAATCATCGAGAACAGTCAAAGAGTAATTGCATAAATGAAAACACTTCAATATTTTTGAGACTCAACATTACAGACTTTTCTTATCGCGTCGAAATCATATAAAGATTAAGTTTAAATTTGGTTGGAAATTTCTGGGTCACCACAGTACCTACCCGTTAAATAAATTTCGTCCTGAAATTTGAGTGAGTTGGTCATCGCTAACAATAAAAATGTTTTCATGACGAATATGATTTGATAAATATAGTTTTATCTTTAGCAGATAAAACAATTCGATTATTCGAAGCGTACGAATGAAGCTATTACAAAAGAATGAAATGAGAAAAGTAAAGTTTTATCATATCTTTTGACGTTGATAGAGTTGGTTTCCGGAGTTCAAGGGATTAAAGAAAATCTTTGAAATCTAAAAGATTTGATTCTTCGGCGAATCAGAAAATTAAGATCTCTATATTTAAATACGGTGATCTGCCTTGATTACTCTGTCTGATATTTCCATTATAAATTAAGGTCTTCCGTTCATTATTCTTACCATTCCTATACTCAATTCCCAAATTCAAAAGATTGTGAAAATTCTTAATCCAGTTCTGATCGTTGTCCTTATCCTGACTTTCGTAACAATCATTCTCCTTTTCCAACTTCCACTGGAGGAATCTATTTACTTCTACTTTGCCCTAGGGGTTATAGTGTTTTTAATTCATGTAGAGACCCGAACTTTTCCATGTTTATATATATTAAATGAAATTATTATTTACATGATTAAGTGTTTCCAACATGTTAAGCAATCAAACTTGTTAAGACTTGATTAATTGAAATAGGTTTCATATAGACAATTGACCACCAAAGTTGACAGGTGATTCAGGAATGTTAAAACTTGTAAAAACTATATGATGACATATATATGATTATATATATAGTTAACACGATATTATGATAAGTAAGTATCTCATTAGGTATTTTAACAATGAGTTATATACATAAAATTGAGTTTATTGAATTAAGAAACTCGAAACGATATATATAACGATTATCGTTATAACAAAGTCTTACTAAATACATATGAATCATATTAAGATATTGATACACTATGTTTAATCATGATAAATGATAAGTAAACATGTCATTAAGTGTATTAACAATGAACTACATATGTAAAAACAAGACTACTAACTTAATGTTTTCGAAACGAGACATATATGTAACGATTATCGTTGTAACAACATTTAACTGTATATATATCATACTAAGATATATTAATATATCATAATATTATGATAATGTAATAATTTAACATCTCTTTAGATATAATAAACAATGGGTTAACAACATTTAACAAGATTGTTAACCTAAAGGTTTCAAAACAACATTTACATGTAACGACTAACGATGATTTAACGACTCAGTTAAAATGTATATACATGTAGTGTTTTAATATATATTCATAAACTTTTGAAAGACTTCAAGACACTTATCAAAATACTTCTACTTAACAAAAATTCTTACAATTAAATCCTCGTTCAGTTTCATAAACAATTCTACTCGTATGCACCCGTATTTGTACTCGTACAATACACAACTTTTAGATGTATGTACTATTGGTATATACACTCCAATGATCAGCTCTTAGCAGCCCATGTAAGTCACCTAACACATGTGGGAACCATCATTTGGCAACTAGCATGAAATATCTCATAAAATTACAAAAATATTAGTAATCATTCATGACTTATTTACAAGTAAACAAAATTACACATCCTTTATATCTAATCCATATACCAATGACCAAAAATACCTACAAACACTTTCATTCTTCAATTTTCTTCATCTAAATGATCTCTCTCAAGTTTTATCTTCAAGTTCTAAGTATTCTTCATAAATTCTATAAGTTCTAGTTTCATAAAATCAAGAATACTTCCAAGTTTGCTAGTTTACTTCCAATCTTGTAAAGTAATCATCCAACCTCAAGAAATCTTTCTTATTTATAGTAATATATCTTTCTAATACAAAGTAATACTCATATTCAAACTTTGATTCAATTTCTATAACTATAACAATCTTATTTCGAGTGGAAATCTTACTTGAACTTGTTTTCGTGTCATGATTCTGCTTCAAGAACTTTCAAGCCATCCAAGGATCCTTTGAAGCTAGATCTATTTTTTCTCATTTCCAGTAGGTTTAACTACTAAAATTAAGGTAGTAATGATGTTCATAACATCAATCGATTCATACATATAAAACTATCTTATTCGAAGATTTAAACTTGTAATTACTAGAACATAGTTTAGTTAATTCTAAACTTGTTCGCAAATAAAGTTAATCCTTCTAACTTGACTTTTAAAATCAACTAAACACATGTTCTATATCTATATTATATGCTAACTTAATGATTTAAAACCTGGAAACACGAAAAATACCGTAAAACCGGACATACGCCGTCGTAGTAACACCGCGGGCTGTTTTGGGTTTGATAATTAAAAACTATGATAAACTTTGATTTAAAAGTTGTTCTTTTGGGAAAATGATTTTTCTTATGAAGATGAAACTATATCCAAAAATCATGGTTAAACTCAAAGTGGAAGTATGTTTTTCAAAATGGTCATCAAGACGTCGTTCTTTCAACTGAAATGACTACCTCTTACAAAAATGACTTGTAACTTATATTTCTGACTATAAACCTATATTTTTTCTGTTTAGATTCATAAAATAGAGTTCAATATGAAACCATAGAAATTTGATTCACTCAAAACGGATTTAAAACGAAGAAGTTATGGGTAAAACAAGATTGGATATTTTTTGATGGTTGTAGCTACGGGAAATATTGTAACAATTCTATACAAATCATATCCTAGCCAACTTATATTGTATTATACATGTATTCTAATATATTATGTAATCTTGGGATACCATAGACACGTATGCAAATGTTTTGACATATCATATCGACCCATGTATATATATTATTTGGAACAACCATAGACACTCTATATGCAGTAATGTTGGAGTTAGCTATACAGGGTTGAGGTTGATTCCAAAAAAAAATATATACTTTGAGTTGTGATCTAGCCTGAGATGTGTATACACTGGGTCGTGGATTAATTCAAGATAATATATATCAATTTATTTCTGTACATCTAACTTTGGACAACTAGTTGTAGGTTACTAATGAGGACAGCTGACTTAATAAACTTAAAACATCAAAATGTATTAAAAATGTTGTAATTATATTTTGAACATACTTTGATATATATGTACATATTTGTTATAGGTTCGTGAATCGACCAGTGGCCAAGTCTTACTTCCCGACGAAGTAAAAATCTGTGAAAGTGAGTTATAGTCCCACTTTTAAAATCTAATATTTTTGGGATGAGAATACATGCAGCTTTATAAATGTTTTACAAAATAGACACATGTACATGAAACTACTTTCTATGGTTGAATGATCGAAGCCGAATATGCCCCTTTTTGCTTGGTAGCCTAAGAATTAGAGAACATCACTAATTTTGAGAATTAGTGCACCCCTAATTGACGCGAATCCTAAAGATAGATCTATTGGGCCTAACGAACCCCATCTAAAGTACCGGATGCTTTAGTACTTCGAGTTTTATATCATGTTCGATGGATGTCCCGGAATGATGGAGATATTCTTATATACATCTTGTTAATGTCGGTTACCAGGTGTTCACCATATGAGACACCCCCAAATAGGGCCTGGAGTATTTGTGTCTAATTATATCAAATCACAGTTGTATAAACGAGAACGACTCTACATGAGACGTTTTGTTGAGTTTTACAGCGGAAGATAAATATGTCTTTAATTGATATGATATGTAATGAAGACTCCAAGCATAGCAAGCAATCATCATCAAAGCAGTAGATATACAGCGGAAGCAATATTTAAGTACCTGAGAATAAACATGCTTAAAAAGTCAACACGAGGTTGAGTGAGTTCATAAGTTTGTCATAAATAATGATTTCAGTAATAGTGTTAGACCACAAGATTTAGTTTGTAAAGTAGATCTCGCAAGATCCAAAAGTTGATCTCTCGCAGGATCAAAAAGTTATGCCAGTGCGTGATATTTAGACTAAACGTTGTTTGCCCCGTGACAAGTTGTTCTGTCCTTGTCGTTTAATTTCATTATCAAGTAATACAAAGACTTAGTCAAATGTATCGGGGACATTACTCCCGATAGGCCTATCCCCAATAATTAAGAATGCCGCAGCAATTAAAAATATCACTGTAGGGACTTAGTCGGACATAGCCGGGTATAGCATAGTTTTAACAGTTGGTACTGATATTTAGACTAGACTTTCAAGTTTTCCCCGTAACAAGTTATCGTTTATACTTGTCGGTTGGGGACTTGCTGGTCATAGCCCAACATATCACAGTTTAATAGTTGGTACTTGTATTTAGACTAGACTTTCAAGTTTGCCCCGTAACAAGTTATCGTTTATACTTGTCGGTTGGGGACTTGCTGGTCATAGCACAACATATCACAGTTTAATAGTTGATACGTGTAAAACAATTATAAAAGTTGCGCATGTATTCTCAGCCCAAAAATGTAAAGAGTAAAAAGGATCATATGAAAATCACATTAAATAGCAGTTGAAGTATTCCACGCAAGAAGGAATGTAAAGCAAGTAAGTGATCTGGATATCAACCTTGAGGTATAACGTTTGATTAGTTAATTTCTAACTTGACATAAAGTATGTTTATTAATATAGCAACTATATTGACAGTGAAGGTTTTTGAGAAAAGTTCCTATTTCTCAAAAGTTTCTATTTTTGGAAACCTACTATTTATGAAAAACTTCCACTTATAGTAAGCTTCTAGTTTAAGAATGTTCGGGTTATAATTCTTAACAAAGATGTTGTACAATCTTGCCCAAACTTCGTCGCTAACATGCAAGTCACTCGAATGATCTATTGTTACCGAGCGGCCCAGGATCTCTTGACCAGAATCTAAGTCTTGGCATTCGAGATCCACAAGCGTCCCATAATGGTAACAAGGATCACCCTAGGCCACAAGTAGTGGTGATGTTTGTAGTCTTTGTACGCTATCTTTAATTATAACCTTGACGTTAGGTGCGTATATACATATATATTCATTAATTCGATTTTAATTATAACTCCTATATATTAATTCATAAAAATACTTTTATAATTTTTAGTAACATATATTACTAATTATAACATGTTATTTATTTTAATTTTAATTGCATATAATTTATAACATTATTTACATGTTTCGGTAAAAAAATAATAAACCGAAGTAAATAGTAAAAAGTAAAAAGTAAAAAAGTAAAAAGTAAAAAGTAAAAAGTAAGAAAAGAATACTTACTAGTAGTAATTCTTCAAAGAGAGAATGAGAGAAATTTTGGTGTGAGTTTGAATGCGAAATGAGGGGTATTTATACTTGAAAAAATTAGGTAAAAAGAATAAAATAATTAAAAGAAAAAGAAATATTTTAATTTTTAATGGGATTTTAAAATTCAAAAAGTATTAAATGTTAGGTCATGGGATAATGCACAAAATAAAATAATAAAAGTAGTTTTCTATTATAATTTTTAATTAAAAAGTATTTTATTTATTTATTTATTTATTTTATTAAAAATAATCATTTATTTTAAGGATTTATTTTATATATTTTTTTTTAAATAAACAAATTGATTTACTACTTTTTCAAGAATATTTGTCAATATTTTTTTTATTCATAATAACAATACAGATAATAAAGATATTAATTATTGATATCTTGTTTAAAAAGGATATTAATAATAATAATATTAATATATCAAATTAATGCGTAATTATTTACAAATAATTGTTCGTGAATCGTCGGAATTAGTCGAGGTTAAATGAAATCATATAAAGATTTTTGTTTAAACTTTGCCGAAAATTTACGGGTTGTCACAGTATCCCGCTGTTAATAGAAATTTCGTCCTGAAATTTAGTTGTTGCCATCAGTCGGCATTGTTTGTAAACAGGTGAGGATATTTTCGTTTTATTTGGTCTTCACGTCCCCAGGTATGCTCGGGGCCTTTCGTGAATTCCAACTAATAGGATATTGTTTTGTTTCTAGCGTTTAAATCTTACGATCCATAAATTCTACGAAGTGCATTTTATTATTAATGCGGAGGTTATCTAAAGGATTTAACAAGAGTGTCATTGATCAGGTTTTCCTCAGAAAGAGATGATGACGTTATACAAGCATTTCAATATACATGAAATGTGTGATGAATAATAGTGAGCTTATTTAAACCTTGAGCGTTTATGCCACAATATTAGGGTAGATAAAACAGAGAAGAGTTCATGAAAATCATAGTCCTTAAATTTGATAGAGATCGTCATTCTTTACAACAAGAATGATGAATATGAGTTGAAAATTAGAGTTTTATCGACATTTAATAATATGGATAAAGTAATTCGATTATAGAAAGAGTATAAACGAAGCTATCGTAAAACATTGAAATGAGGAAATTAAATGTTCGTCTTAACTTTTGACATAGCTAAAGTTGATTTTCGGAATTTAAGGGTTTTAAAGAAATCTTCATAATCTTTATAAGATTTGATTCTCCGGTAATTAAGGAAATTAGGATTTTCTTTAATTAAATGCGGTGAATTGCCTCGATTGTTGTGTCTGGAATTTCGCTATAAATTAGCTTCTTCCGTTTCATTATCTTCACCACTTCTATACTTTCTTCCTCAATCCATACTTCCAAAAGATTTGCTAATATGCTCAATCCAGTTCTTGTTCTTGACCTTATATTGGTTATCGCCACAATCTTCCTTCTTTTCCAACTCCCACCAGAGGAGTCTGTTTACTTCTATTATGCTCTAGGATTTATTGTGTTTTTAGTTCTCCCGTGTCTTTATATTGCTATACGCATTGATATACACGGTTTGTAATTTTGGTGTTGTTATCGGGCTTTATATTTTCCCTTATATGTCGGAGCTCTTTGCCTTTTTATTCTCCTCTCGACTCTAAGTAAAGCGAGTAATGGTCCAGAATTTGTAGGTATGAAGTTTCGAATGTTCATAATATACAAAGCAAAAGGAAAGGTAATAGCACGATTTGATTTGTCAAATTACCAGAATATCCGAAAAAGACCGAATCATCAAGAAAAATATTTTCTTGATATGTTTAGAGTTTAAATAGAATGTAAGAGTCATGTAACATGGCAAATGATGATTATAAAGTCTATGAATCATCATCTTCCATTAAAAATTTAGCATGGCTTACTGTAATATAATCACGTTGGCCTGACGTCATTATATTATACTAACTCATGCTTCAATTCCCAACACTTCTTCAAAACATTTATAATTTAAACTTGAATATAGAAACTAAAACAGTTTCCTTTATGATGTGATAAAGTTATCGCAAAGAGATAATTAATTGCGGACAAGAATCGTTATAAAGATATTTTCAGAAATATAGAGGATATTTATAACGAAAGATACGGTGATATCTTAGAATTTCTAAGATCAAAGGATGATAAAGAAGATTTGTCCGTAAAGGTAGAGAGTCAGGGGCAAGGTATTCGTTGATGACTTCAGCAGATACTGAATTGTTTAGATTCTTTGAAGGCAGATTTAATCTTTGTGATTTGTCCACAGCCTCCTTCATAGTTTGCTCAATCCGTTTTCCAGTTCCAAATCTGAGCTTATACCATTCTTTATCATTAAACTTTTGGCCCTTAAGACCTTCTACAATTTTACCGTTTCCTCTGCATTTAATGCAGTCATATTTGAATCTTCGGTTATCAATGGTTTCAAGAAATTTTATTTTTAGGTGATTAAACGCTGATTGTAATCGTCAACGGATCTAATGGTTAACGAATAGGCGTTATTGATTTTAAAAGTAATGAATGATAATTTCAGTGGTTTGATATGATAATTCATCATAGAATATGAATGAATACAATTCATGAGAATCAGAATTGAAAAATGTACAATGTAATATATTATTGTGAGATATAAATATTTCTAGGGTATTACCTACCCGTTAAAATATTTTCACAATTAACAGTTTGTAGAAAAGAGTTTTAATTACAGTCTTTATGAAAATATACATACATATATATTTTCCTTCAGATGTAATCATGGATTTAATATAATATTAAACTCATTTGATTTACGGTTGAAACGAGAATGAATAATCTCCAAAACCTTTAGAGATTTCATAATTGTCGCGAAATATTTCGCTAATGAAGTTATGAATTAATACATTCATCGTTACACTTGATTTATTATGAAATGGAGTTTATTGTGTTGAAGCAGTGATTAACAATTGTTAAGTCATTAACGAAGGGTGTACATTATAGCATATTAGTGATATGAATTAACCAAGTAGTACATACTAGTTGAGATTCACACGTAATTGCTTAGTACAACAAGACTTATTATTGTTCCAAATCATATATATATATATATAAGGTATACATATATAATTCTTCACGAAGAATGAGTCAATACATCTTAACTCATTATTACTAATATTCCTTGGTATCTATGGGCATATGATGTTGATGTTTGAGGTACTGAGTGTGATGTTGAGGCGTGGGATGCGGATGTTGTTGTTGATGAAGCTGATGCTGTTGGTGGTGATGTTGATGGTATTGGTGGTACTGGTTATGCTGCTGGTGTTCGTAGGTTTCCCACCATATTCTCCAAAGCCACTACTCGAGCGCGAAGCTCGTTGACTTCTTCTACTATTCCGGGATGATTGGCGGTTGGAACAAGGGGGTGAATAAGATCTAGAATCTTCAATATTATATATTCATGACGGGATACCCTGGAAAGAAGAGAGAAAATAGTGTTTTGGACTGGTTCGCCGGTAAGTGCTTCAGGTTCTTCGCCAAGAGGTGAATTTGGTTGGTGGAAGGGATCACCTTCTTCTTGCCTCCATTGATTGAGTCGGCTACGAACCCATCCCAAATTCATCCAGAATAGATGATGGCTGATTGGTTCGTTTGTTCTGGTTACACTGTCGTTGGAGCTCGAGGAGTTTGAGAAATTCATATTATGTGTTTGGAATAGGGTTTGATATGAAATGGGTATTGGATACTGAATGATATATTCATCTCCTTGAATACGTATATATAGCAAAAAGATTTCAGTAATTTACGGAGGAAATTTAGGAAAAGTGTTAGACAAAGTCTATTGGGATAGATATGATAAGATATGATAAGATATGATGTGTCTATACTCCACTTATGCAATAATGGTAGTATGACGTGTCGTATTTAAATATGGTGGCGAATTGGATAGTACTTAGGAGAATGAGCAGAGTTCTTAGATTGGCTCGGCATTCTAAGATAAGTAAAGTTTCTAAAGTATAGTATAACATTTAACAGTTAAAGGCAACAATTAAAGGCACTATGGTCAAGAAAAGTTGTAGTCCTACATTGCTAAGGTACCTAATTGTATAAGGCACAGATAAAATGCAATCCTGGTTCTCTACAACAACCTGCTCTGATACCAATCTGAGACACCCCCAAATAGGGCCTGGAGTATTTGTGTCTAATTATATCAAATCACAGTTGTATAAACGAGAACGACTCTACATGAGACGTTCTGTTGAGTTTTGCAGCGGAAGATAAATATGTCTTTAATTGATATGATATGTAATGAAGAGTCCAAGCATAGCAAGCAATCATCATCAAAGCAGTAGATATACAGCGGAAGCAATATTTAAGTACCTGAGAATAAACATGCTTAAAAAGTCAACACGAGGTTGAGTGAGTTCATAGGTTTGTCATAAATAATGATTTCAGTAATAGTGTTAGACCACAAGATTTAGTTTGTAAAGTAGATCTCGCAAGATCCAAAAGTTGATCTCTCGCATGATCAAAAAGTTATGCTAGTGCGTGATATTTAGACTAAACGTTGTTTGCCCCGTGACAAGTTGTTCTGTCCTTGTCGTTTAATTTCATTATCAAGTAATACAAAGACTTAGTCAAATGTATCGGGGACGTTACTCCCGATAGGCCTATCCCCAATAATTAAGAATGCCGCAGCAATTAAAAATATCACTGTAGGGACTTAGTCGGACATAGCCGGGTATAGCATAGTTTTAACAGTTGGTACTGATATGTAGACTAGACTTTCAAGTTTTCCCCATAACAAGTTATCGTTTATACTTGTCGGTTGGGGACTTGCTGGTCATAGCCCAACATATCACAGTTTAATAGTTGGTACTTGTATTTAGACTAGACTTTCAAGTTTGCCCCGTAACAAGTTATCGTTTATACTTGTCGGTTGGGGACTTGCTGGTCATAGCCCAACATATCACAGTTTAATAGTTGATACGTGTAAAACAATTATAAAAGTTGCGCATGTATTCTCAGCCCAAAAATGTAAAGAGTAAAAAGGATCATATGAAACTCACATTAAATAGCAGTTGAAGTATTCCACGCCAGAAGGAAAGTAAAGCAAGTAAGTGATCTGGATATCAACCTTGAGGTATAACATTTGATTAGTTAATGTCTAACTTGACATAAAGTATGTTTATTAATATAGCAACTATATTGACAGTGACGGTTTTCGAGAAAAGTTCCTATTTCTCAAAAGTTTCTATTTTTGGAAACCTACTATTTATGAAAAACTTCCACTTATAGTAAGCTTCTAGTTTAAGAATATTCGGGTTATAATTCTTAACAAAGATGTTGTACAATCTCGCCCAAACTTCGTCGCTAACATGCAAGTCACTTGAATGATCTATTGTTACCGAGCGGCCCAGGATCTCTTGACCAGAATCTAAGTCTTGGCATTCGAGATCCACAAGCGTCCCATAATGGTAACAAGGATCACCCTAGGCCACAAGTAGTGGTGATGTTTGTAGTCTTTGTACGCTATCTTTAATTATAACCTTGACGTTAGGTGCGTATATACATATATATTCATTAATTCGATTTTAATTATAACTCCTATATATTAATTCATAAAAATACTTTTATAATTTTTAGTAACATATATTACTAATTATAACATGTTATTTATTTTAATTTTAATTGCATATAATTTATAACATTATTTACATGTTTCGGTAAAAAAATAATAAACCGAAGTAAATAGTAAAAAGTAAAAAGTAAAAAAGTAAAAAGTAAAAAGTAAAAAGTAAGAAAAGAATACTTACTAGTAGTAATTCTTCAAAGAGAGAATGAGAGAAAATTTGGTGTGAGTTTGAATGAGAAATGAGGGGTATTTATACTTGAAAAAATTAGGTAAAAAGAATAAAATAATTAAAAGTAAAAGAAATATTTTAATTTTTAATGGGATTTTAAAATTCAAAAGTATTAAATGTTAGGTCATGGGATAATGCACAAAATAAAATAATAAAAGTAGTTTTCCATTATAATTTTTAATTAAAAAGTATTTTATTTATTTATTTATTTATTTTATTAAAAATAATCATTTATTTTAAGGATTTTTTTTATATATTTTTTTTAAAATAAACAAATTGATTTACTACTTTTTCAAGAATATTTGTCAATATTTTTTTTATTCATAATAACAATACAGATAATAAAGATATTAATTATTGATATCTTGTTTAAAAAGGATATTAATAATAATAATATTAATATATCAAATTAATGCGTAATTATTTACAAATAATTGTTCGTGAATCGTCGGAATTAGTCGAGGTTAAATGAAATCATATAAAGATTTTTGTTTAAACTTTGCCGAAAATTTACGGGTTTTCACACCATATGAATGATTTTTATCTCTATGTATGGGGTGTATATTGAAATATGAAATCTTGTGGTCTATTATTATGATTTGATAATATATAGGTTAAACCTATAACTCACCAACATTTTTGTTGACGTTTTGAGCATGTTTATTCTTAGGTGATTATTAAGAGCTTCCGCTGTTACATACTAAAATAAGGACAAGATTTGGAGTCCATGCTTGTATGATATTATGTAAAAACTGCATTCAAGAAACTTATTTGTGATGTAATATATTCTTATTGTAAACCATTATGTAATGGTCGTGTGTAAACGGTATATTTTAGATTATCATTATTTGATAATCTACATAATGCTTTTTAAACCTTTATAGATAAAATAAAGGTTATGGTTATTTTAAAAATGAATGCAGTCTTTGAAAAATGTCTCATATAGAGGTCAAAACCTGACGAAATCAATTAATATGGAACGTTTATAATCAATATGAACGGGACATTTCAGTTGGTATCCGAGCGTTGGTCTTAGAGAACCAGAAATTTGCATTAGTGTGTCTTATTGAGTTTGTTAGGATACATTAGTGAGTCTGGACTTCGACCGTATTTTCTTTAAATACGATTGCTTAACACTTTTATTGGAAACTATATATTATTAACATGTAAATATTATGTGATATATTAACCTCTTAATATGTTTGATATAGTGCGATAGATGTCTACCACTAGTACAAATCCCATCGATTCACCTAATAATAATGAAGAGTCGAATATATTTTGGGAAGATTCACAAATTCCCGAAGAGGAACCGAAAGAAGAGGAACCGGAAGAGGAGGAACCGGAAGAAGAGGATCCGGAAGAGGAGGAACCGGAAGCAGAGGAACCGGAAGAAGAAGAGGTTCCGGAGGAAGAAATATTGATACCTTTAGTAAATCGATTAAATAAAAGAAAATCCTCAACCAACAGACCAAAGTAAATAATGGTCAATGGTGTTTCCGCCTAGGAAGCAAAATATTGGGAAGATTACCAATTTTTCGATGAATCGGATCCCGATGAGGATTCCGATGATGTTATAGAAATTACCTCGACCCAATTAAATAAAGCGAAAGAAAATAATAATGGAAAAGGTATAAAAATAGAGAAACCCGATTCCAACCCCGATGAACTTTATATGTATCGGCAACATCTGTATTTCCTAAAATGTAACAATGACCCGGAAACCTCTAAACCACCAGGTTATTCTAAACCATTGTGGAAAATGACGGCTCGTATTAGAGGAACACCATATATTCCTAGAAAATTAGGAAAACGAACCAAGTCCGAAGAAGAAGAAACCAGTGATTCAGATTAGAGGGTTGTAATCATGTTGTGTATTATATGTATTGTAGTGTGCTTGTACTTTTATTTTCTATGTAAAAATTGCTTGTATTTTTTGTTAATTATCTTTTACGAATCTAATCCTTGTCTATTTTACAGTATAAAAACAAAATGGACGTTAAGGCTAGACAACCGAATATTTTAGAAGATCTACCAGAGGATATGATTGAGGAAATCTTGTCTAGAGTCGGGCAGAATTCATCAGCACAATTAGTTATGGCAAAATTAACTTGTCAAACATTTGAAAGACTTTCCAGAAATGCCTTAGTTTATAAAAGGCTTTCCTTTGATAGGTGGGGTATATCACATTGGGTAGACCGTAAGTTACGCCGCGTTTTCTTTAAAGCGTTAAATGCGGGGAACCCAAATGCAATTTTACGCTACGGGTTAAGAACCTATTTTGACTCAACATATCCCAACATAGGATTTCGTGAATTAGAAAGAGCTTCTAACATGCAACATAAAGAAGCATGTTATGCTTACGGGTTAGTGATGTTCGCTTCTTACCAAAGTGAGAAAAAGAACATCGGATTGCAGCTTTTAAATAAAACCTTCCCACAAGTGACGGATTCAGTAGTTGGGGTTAGAAACAAAGTTTTTAGATTATTACGGGGCTGTTGGACATTACGAAACTCTCGTCCTTTTGACGACATTACAACATGCTGCCTAGCCAATGGTCATAATGGTTATTTTCCACAAGACCAAGGATGGGAAGTCGTCTTAGTAAAACCAGAATGCATGACTTGTTTCTGGACTTATGAATTACGTGTCTTTATTTCTTTTGCTGAACAACTTGTGTATTAACTAGAATTGCCTTTATAGCTGCCGAGTAGCAATGTTATTATGTGTTATATTTCATCCTATATGTATAATAGCGGTATTGTAAGTTTGTAATATTTTGTATAAAGTTTGAACGCGAAGTTTTATTGTAATAAGTTTTTCATATAGAAGCGTAGTAGTTGAGTTTTATAGTAGCTAGTAAGTATGAACTTAACGGGTAGGTACTACCCGAATTAAAAACTATAAAATGCTAATATGAAGAAAAAACTTTTATAAATAAGTTCATATAATGCTACGAAATACTATTGACTACTCTTAAATTCTATATGATTAACTCAATTCTTTTGGCTATTTTTGAAGGAAATGGCACCGGCAACTCGACAGATTTTGAACATGAGTGAGGAAGACTTCCGTATTTTCCTTGCAGCAAACATTGCTGCAGTACAGGCTGCGATGCAAAATAACAATAACTCTGGATCTAGCAGCGGAACTAATTCCACAAGAAATCGTGTAGGATGCTCCTACAAAGAATTCACTGCCTGCAAACTTTTGGAATTTGATGTAACCGAAGGACCAATTAGATTGAAACGGTGGACAGAGAAGGTCGAATCGGTGTTTGCCATAAGTAAGTGTACTGAAGAGGACAAAGTTAAGTATGCTACGCATACCTTCACAGTTATGGCATTAACATGGTGGAATACCTATCTCGAGCAGGTAGGACAAGATGCTGCTTACGCACTACCATGGTCAGCATTCAAGCAATTGATGAACGAGCAGTATCGTCCCAGAAACAAGGTCAATAAGCTCAAGGTAGAGCTTAGAGGATTAAAAACGCAAGGTTTCGATATCACCACGTACGAACGACGATTCACAGAATTGTGCCTATTGTGTCCCAGAACGTTCAAAGATGAAGAAGAGAAGATCGACGCATTTGTAAAAGGGTTACCGGAAAGAATTCAAGAAGATGTGAGTTCACATGAGCCCGCCTCCATACAAAAGGCAAGTCGAATGGCTCACAAATTAGTGAACTAGATCAAAGGAAGGACTAAGGAGCAAGCGACCGAAGAGGCTAACATGAAACTAGTCAAGAGAAAGTGGGAGGAAAACAATGACAAGAGTCACCAATACAACAACAATCACAACCACAATCGCAATAACTATCCCAATAACCGCAACATCAATCGCAACAACAACTTCCACAAACGTCCCAACAACAACTTCAATAATTGTCCGAACAACAATAACAACCGCAACAACAACAATAATCAGAAACAGCAATGCCAAAGGTGTGAAGAGAATCACCCGGGGTTTTGCACAACATTTTGCAACAGGTGTAAAAGAAATGGTCATAGCGCGACAAAGTGTGAGGTCTACGGACCAATGTATAGCAGAACTAAAGGAACAAATAATGCCAGAACGAGTAATGTTGGAATAAGTAGTGTCGGAGCAAGTACTGCCAACGTAGTCTGTTATAAATGTGAAAAACCGGGCCACATTATTAAAAATTGCCCAAATCAGGGGAGTACTAATGGGCAGGGCCGCGGAAGAGTTTTCAATATTAATACGGCAGAAGCGCAGGAAGACCCGGAGCTTGTTACGGGTACGTTTCTCATTGATAAGAAATCTGCTTATGTTTTATTTGATTCGGGTGCGGATAGAAGCTATATGAGTAGAGATTTTTGTGCTAAACTAAGTTGCTCACCGACGCCCTTGGATAATAAATTTTTAATCGTATTAGCAAATGGTAAATTAATTACAGCTAATAATATGTGTCAGAATCGAGAAATTAAACTGGTTAGCGAAACATTTAAGATTGACTTGATACCAGTAGAGTTAGGGAGTTTTGATGTGATAATCGGTATGGACTGGGTGAAAGAAGTAAAAGCCGAGATCGTTTGTTACAAAAATGCAATTCGCATTATACGAGAAAAAGGAAAACCCTTAATGGTGTACGGAGAAAAGAGCAACGCGAAGTTAAATCTTATTAGTAACCTGAAGGCACAAAAACTAATAAGAAAAGGTAGCTATGCTGTGCTAGCACACGTCGAGAAAGTTAATTCTGAAGAAAAGAATATCAATGATGTTCCCGTCGCAAAAGAATTTCTCGATGTATTTTCGAAAGAATTACCGGGACTACCTCTACACCGATCCGTTGAATTTCAAATAGACCTTGTACCGAGAGCTGCACCAATAGCTCGTGCTCTATTCAGACTCGCACCTAGCGAAATGAAAGAACTTCAGAGCCAATTACAAGAACTTTTAGAGCGCGGTTTCATTCGACCAAGCACATCACCGTGGGGAGCTCCTGTTTTGTTTGTCAAGAAGAAGGAGGGTACATTTAGGTTATGTATCGACTACCGAGAGTTGAACAAACTTACCATCAAGAACCGTTACCCATTACCGAAAATCGACGACTTATTTGATCAACTACAAGGCTCGTCGGTTTATTCAAAGATCGATTTACGTTCTGGATATCACCAAATGCGGGTGAAAGAGGATGACATTCCGAAGACTGCTTTTAGGATGAGTTTATGGTTATGCCGTTTGTATTGACTAACACACCAGCTGTGTTTATGGACCTCATGAACCGAGTGTGTGGGCCATATCTTGACAAGTTTGTCATTGTTTTATCGATGACATACTTATTTACTCGAAGAATGATCAAGAGCACGAAGAACATTTGAGAAAAGTGCTAGAGTTGCTGAGAAAAGAAAAACTGTACGCTAAGTTTTCAAAGTGTGCATTTTGGTTGGAAGAAGTTCAATTCCTCGGTCATATAGTGAACAAAGAAGGTATTCAGGTGGATCCAACAAAGATTGAAACTGTTGAAAAGTGGGAAACCCCGAAAACTCCGAAGCATATACGCCAATTTTTAGGCCTAGCTGGTTATTACAGGAGATTCATCCAAGATTTTTCCAAAATAGCAAAACCCTTGACTGCATTAACGCATAAAGGGAGGAAATTTGAATGGAAGGAAGAACAAGAAAAAGCGTTTCAATTGTTGAAGAAAAAGTTAACCACGGCACCTATATTGTCATTACCTGAAGGGAATGATGATTTTGTGATATATTGTGACGCCTCAAAGCAAGGTCTCGATTGTGTATTAATGTAACGAACGAAAGTAATTGCTTATGCATCTAGACAATTGAAGATTCACGAGTAGAATTATACGACGCATGATTTGGAATTAGGCGCTGTTGTTTTTGCATTAAAGACTTGGAGGCACTACTTATATTGGGTCAAAAGTATTATATATACCGACCACAAAAGTCTTCAACACATATTTAACCAGAAACAACTGAACATGAGACAGCGCAGATGGATTAAATTTTTGAATGATTACGACTTTGAGATTCGTTATCACCCGGGGAAGGCAAATGTGGTAGCCGACGCCTTGAGCAGAAAGGACAGAGAACCCATTCGAGTAAAAGATATGAATATAATGATTCACACTAACCTTACTACTCAAATAAAGGAGGCGCAACAAGGAGTTTTAAAAGAGGGAAATTTAAAGGATGAAATACCCAAAGGATCGGAGAAGCATCTTAATATTCAGGAAGACGGAACCCGGTAAAGGGCTGAAAGGATTTGGGTACCAAAATTTGGAGATATGAGAGAAATGGTACTTAGAGAAGCTCATAAAACCAGATACTCAATACATCCTAGAACGAGGAAGATGTATAAGGATCTCAAGAAACATTTTTGGTGGCCGGGTATGAAAGCCGATGTTACTAAATACGTAGGAGAATGTTTGACATGTTCTAAGGTCAAAGCTGAGCATCAGAAACCATCAGGTCTACTTCAACAACCCGAAATCCCGGAATGGAAATGGAAAAATGATGTTATGCGAGGTGTATACAAAATAGTTATATTTTTACTACAAAATACTATTAAATACGATACAATTTTACACAAGTTATTTATTTATTTATAGAGTGGATATACCTAAACCTTGCTACAACACTTATAGGCAGTGTTCCTAATCGTACAGTAGTGTAGTTTTTAGTAAGTCCGGTTCGTCCACAGGGAACTAGCCAAGTTTAACGGTATATTTTTAACAAATATATTTATATAAAATATATATAATTATATATAGTAATATTATTATTATAAAAGGGGGATTTTACCGTTTAATGACCGGTTTGTCGATTTTAAAACTTAAGTCACAGTTAAAACCTAATGTAAAATATTAAAAATAAATATAACTTAATTTTAAGCGTAAAGTAAATAACGATAATGAAATTGCAATAAATAAAAGTGCGATAAATAAAATGACAATAAATAAAATTACGATAATTAGAAAGTACGATAATTAAAATGACAATAAATTAAAGTGCGATAATTAAAAGTGCAATTAAATATGAAATAAAGGAATTATGCTTATTTAAACTTCCGTAATCATGATGTTTGACGTGTTGATTTTAGTTTTATTACCATAGGTTAATTGTCCTTTGTCCTGGATTATTCAATATGTCCGTCTGGTTTTTGTCCATAACAGTCCATCAGTCATAAATATAAAGTACGAGTATCCTCGTCAAATTATCCTTATATCCTAAGTCAAATATTCCAACTAATTGGGGACTTAAACTGTAACAAGGTCTTAATACTTTGTTTAATAATTACACCAGGATATCGACTGCTTGTAACCCAAGGTTTTAATACTTTGTTAACAATTACGCCAAGTGTCCTTGTACATAATTCACCCCTATTTTAATAAGTCCATTAACTATTAATCCATTCCCATATCCGGTTAAATGAACAATTATTAGTACTTATAAATATCCCGCTCATCGTGTCCGATCGAGTGTATATGGTTATTTATAGGTACGTCTAATTGTAAATCTTTATATTAAATTAACAAACTATCATTTAATTAAACAAATATAAATCCCATTAATAGCCCATAGTCTAATTTCCACAAGTGTCGTTCTTTTGTCCAAACCCCAATTATGGTACTGATGTCGTGCGAGGTGTATATAAAATAGCTTTATATTTTACAAGGAAATACTATTAAATACGATACAATTTTACACAAGATATTTATTTATTTATAGAATGGATATACTTAAACCTTGCTACAACACTTATAGGCAGTGTACCTAATCGTACAGTAGTGTAGTTTTTAGTAAGTCCGGTTCGTTCCACAGGGAAAATCTTTAAACAAAGCTTAACGCTATATTAGTTTACTTTTATAAAAATACAAATATATATATAAGTAATATTATTATTATAAAGGGGGGTTTTTACCGTTTAATGACCGGTTTGTCGATTTTAAAACTTTAGTCGCAGTTAAAATCAAATGTAAAATATTAAAAAGACTTAATTTAAAGCGTAAAGTAAATAACGATAATGAAATTGCGAATAATAAAAGTGCGATAAAATAAACTTGCGATAATTAAAAAGTACGATAATTAAAAGTGCAATTAAATACAATAACAATAAATAAAAATGCGATAATTAGAAGTGCAATTAAATATAAAATAAAGGAAATTAAATATGAAATAAAAGAATTATGCTTATTTAAACTTCCGTAATCATGATGTTTGACGTGTTGATTTTAGTTTTATGCCCATGGGTTAATTGTCCTTTGTCCTGGATTATTTAATATGTCCGTCTGGTTTTTGTCCATAACAGTCCATCAGTCATAAATATAAAGTGCGAGTGTCCTCGTCAAATTATCCTTATACCCGAAGTCAAATATTCCAACTAATTGGGGACTTAAACTGTAACAAGATTTTAATACTTTGTTTAATAATTACACCAGGATGTCGACTGAGTGTAACCCAAGGTTTTAATACTTTGTTATCAATTATGCCAAGTGTCCTTGTACATAATTTTACCCCTGTTTTAATAATTCTAGTGGCTATTAATCCATTCCCGTGTCCGGTTAAATGAACGATTATTCGCACATATAAATATCCCGCCCATCGTGTCCGATTGAGTGTATATGGTTATTTATATGAACGTCCAATTGTAAATCTTTATATTAAAATTAACAAACTATCATTTAGTTAAACAAATATAAAGCCCATTAATAGCCCATAGTCTAATTTCCACAAGTGTCGTTCTTTTGTCCAAACCCCAATTATGGTACAAAGCCCAATTACCCAATTTTAGTAATTAGCCCTATATCATGATTACTTTGTTTTCAATAAGCATAATAATAACTTAGCTACGAGACATTAATGTAAAAAGGTTGAACATAACTTACAATGATTAAAAATAGCGTAGCGTTACACGGACAGAATTTCGACTTACACCCTTACAACATTCGCTAACATACCCTTATTATTAGAATTATAATTAAAATTAAAATTAAAATATAAATATAAATATATTTACGTATACATATATAGAGAGAGATTGAATTTTTTGATGATAAAAACTCCGCGACTCGCGGCAATTTTTGCCTTCAAACTCCGCGAGTCACGGAGTTTGAAAATACAGCTCACCCTCCTTTGGCTTCTTTCTTGCCGACGATTTATAAATATATTATAATATATATTTTAATTTTAAGAATTAATTATATATTATATTATATTTATGTGCATAGTTGACTCGTAATTTTTAGTCCATTGCGTCGAGCGTTGAGAGTTGACTCATGTTCCGGTTCCGGATTTTCGAACGTCCTTGTGTACTATTTTATATCTTGTACTTTGCGTTTTGAATCTTGTACTCTTGTAATTTCGAGACGTTTCTTATCAATAATTGGAACCTCTTTGATTGTATTTTGTACTTTTGAGCTTTTTGGTCGTTTGCGTCTTCAATTCGTCGAATCTGTCTTTTGTCTTCACCTTTTATTATTTAAACGAATATCACTTTTAAATAGAACAATTGCAACTAAAAGCTTGTCTTTCTTGAGGAATAATGCTCTGAAATATATGTTCGTTTTTAGCATTATCAAATATTCCCACACTTGAGCGTTGCTTGTCCTCAAGCAATATCATCTTGAAATACTAGAATCACTTCTTTATTCTTCACACTTTGTACATCAGTGATTTCTATACGGCAGTATAAACAATGGTAGTAACGATATGGTTTACAGTCCCACATGACTATAAAAATTTAGATCCATTAAGGAAATTGGATATTTATGAAAACATTTGATCTTTTGAAAATTAAATCTAGTTTTTACCCTAGATAAGTTTTCCGGAATAACCCTTCACCGGTGTTTGCAAATTATTTTTGTGGGTTTGGTGGGTTTCAGATTTGAAAATTTTAGCTCAAAACTTGCAGTTTTGTGTTACCCACTTGCTAACCTTGTATTAGGAAAACAACACGTCCAGTTTACTTGTCCCGTATATTACCTTTCGGTAAACTACCGTCCGGTTGTAAAGGAAAGCGTTGAACAAGCAACTGTTAAGGCAATGTCCCCTGACATGCTTTTAATTATGGTCTATAACATGTCGAACGCAATTACTATCCTTTGTAGGAGCAATAGTAAAGCTCACCCTTTTAATTTGTCGGTCTGGCACAAGGCCCTATCTTTGACCATGCTATGCAACCACCGTTCTTACGGTTGACACCCGATTTAGTTCAGGTGACCTAATGAATTCCAGGTGAATTCCTAGGATTTTACGTTCAATGGTAATGAACGCATTGAAAATGGGTTTTCAGAAAATAAATCGGTTTATAATTTGATCAAAATATTTTCTCGTTCAAGCTCGAGTTTAGATATCATTGAATTCCATGAGTTTGTAATTCTCAATCTTTAAGGTCAATCTCTAGGATTGAGTAATATCAGTCTTAAAAGTTGATTTTTAATCTTCAAGGAGATTATCCTTTCTGGGGATCTGATTCATTAGTCTTATCCAGCTAATTTGCACGCTGCCCCCCATTGTACGAGATAAATCCTTCTCATGGTTAGGATAAATCTGACCACTTGGCGACCCTGTTTTATGCTGAGGTCCGTGGATTTCCTGCTGATTTTAGTGATGACTTTTCTAGATTTTTCGTCAACCTACAGCTGGTCTGGACGACAACTTCCTGACCTAAATCAAGAAGCGCGTTTCTTTTTCGGAAGACTTTACTTCCTTTTAATGATGGAATTGATTCATCGTGTAGATCCATCTTTCTTACAGTAAATCAGGTAAAACTTTTTAGTTTAGTCCAAAGCAAAAGTATTTTCAGTTATTTGTACAAAAATATGTGACATATGTTTTGAATAACTTGGAGAATTTTTCCACACTTGGCTTTTATTTTCCTTTTTATTGTCCTCTATTCCATTTTAAATGAATTTTAATATTTTGGTTTGTTTCTCAATTTATGTCCTTTCCGAGGTAACAATAATTTCGGTGTTAAAACCTAGTTTTATCATTCATAAATATGTATAAACATGATTTTGAGTTCATTTAATTGAAAATTTTGAAAAATTTTACTAGAATTGGTTAGTCAGTATATAAGACTAGGGCTGTTCTTTATTATCAGAGAGCACTAGATTCTAATACAACTACTGCTTTACTAGTATTTTTAATGGTAACCAAGTGTTTAAGATAAAAATTTTTAAAAATCCGAAAGAATTTAACCCCTTCCCACACTTAAGATCTTGCAATGCCCTCATTTGTAAGAAATCAGTAACAATTTAAATTATTGAGGGTGATTTGTGTGAAAATGATTAAATTTTACCAAAGTTTCCAAATATATTGGCATTTGTTTGCTGAATGATAAATGGTGCACATCATTTGTTCATTCCGTCTTGTTGTTATTTCACATATATTTTGCATCTTGTCGTCAAAATTAGTTACTTTTGCTGAACTTAATGCCAGTCTTTGAAAATGTGTTGTTTTACCCTATTGAGTACATAAGATAAACTGCAAACATATATACATATTTTTGAAGTTTGGTATATTATCTCACATTCAAAAATTATTAAAATCTAAGAATAAAAGTTAGAAAATTATAAAACTATTACAATATTAACATAAGTATTAAACGTATCAACATTACAAATTACAAAATAAATAAAACTAAGTAGACTAGGGATGATACTGATACCAGTAGGGGTTCCATGCATAACCATAGGTGCTATAAAATGCTTCGGCTGGGTTATACGTAGGATACGGTGGTTGAATCTCTATAGACCAGGGAGGGAATACGGGCGATGGAGTAGGAATATAGTTTCTACCTATATGTTGGCAATAAGCTATGATTTGGTTTTGATGAACTTGCCAATCTTCAAATGCTCTATGTCTAGCATTTTCATACTCTTGTGAAGCTATAAACCTTTGCATTTCTGCCATTTCATTTCCCCCTCCTACATTACCTTGCTGTTGGTTTCTCTCAACCTGTGGATGTCTACCATTATATCATACTGCGGCATTATTTCGTCTCTTCAAAACTTTCGCACCATGGTATAAATTTAAACCTATTGTATCTCGGGGTTCTGGTTCTTCGATTAGTAATCCCCCCGACTTATATCCACACCGAGATATTCAGCAATCAAAGTAATAAATATACCACCTCCTATTATGCTATGCGGTCTCATCCCCCTAACCATAGCTGATAAATAATAACCCACACAATAAGGTATACTTACAGCGCTTTGTGGGTCTCGAATACACATATGGTAAAACAAATCCTGTTCATTTACCTTTTCCTTGTTCTTACCTCGTTGTGTAATCGAATTAGCTAAAAACCTATGAATTACTTTTAACTCTGCTCTATCTATATCCAAATAAGAGTAATTTCCCCCTTTAAATCGGTGATGGCTAGTCATTTGACTCCATACACCATGTGTATCAAAATTTTCGTCTATCTTTCTACCATTTAGTATCAACCCTCTACAATCGGCAGATGCTAACTCCTCAGGCGTATATATACGTAAAGCCTGAGCCATGTCTAGTAAAGACATGTGGCGCATCGAACCTCCTAACAAAAATCTGATAAAAGATCGATCGGTTAAACTAGCTACCCGATCATTTAATTCTATACTACACAACAATTCTTCACACCATACTTTATATACAGGTCTACGCATGTTGAATAACCGTACCCAATCGTTAAAAGTAGAATTACCATACCTCTGTGCAAGTAATTCCCTAATTGGCCCGGCCAATTCTACAGCTTCTAATGGTCCCCATTCTATGACCCTAGGTACCTCAACAGCTTTAGAATGAAGAGTATGCAAACCCCTTTGGTATTTTGGATAATCTATCCAAAGTCTGTCAAATCTCAGGTTCGGGTGCAAATCTTCCAAGTGCATATCAGAAAATGTCATGACTGGATGAGGTATTTCTTGTTTGTAGTAGTTATCCACCTCCTGTTGTTCTGCATTCTTAGCAGGAGCATTGCGAGCTTGGGATGAAGATTCACCCCTTTCAGTCTGCAAAACATATCAAACACAATTTTTGTGCATCCAAATATGCATTAGTGTCAGCAAAATCATCAATCAAAATAATTACAATGACATGATCAATTTATATCAAACTTAAGCTCATTTTCATATTTTCATCAAATCTACACTTTTTCAAATAAGCATATACGAAAATGTTCGCCAAGTTCATAAGCATTCAACTCAAATAACATGTCAAAATAATCATCACTAGCAATTAAACAAGTTTCAAATGGCATTATCTCTCAAAATATCAAGTTCATGAATTTTAGACTTGAAAAAGTCCACTTTAATTCTCAAAATCATGCTTAGGCTCAAAGTTTGGATCATTTAACTACCTAAACATGTTACACTTCTTAATTTAGCAACAATTCATGACAAAAATCGGCCATAACCTGTTTATATCAAAAAGCCCCAAATTTGCTCAAGAACACAAACCCTAGATTACTCAAAATTTGAAGTTTAAGGCTTCTAATCATGTTAAATAGCATCAATCTAGGTTATACAAGCATAATACATAAGCAATTTAAGCATAATTACACTAAAAAGCATCAAAATCGAATTGGGTATAAAATTGCTCAAGAACACTAATTTTCGGATTAATTGGTGTTTAGGTGTAGAAATTTACCGTTTTTCTTGAGTAATTCCTTGATAGCATCCTTCTTAACATGATTTTAGTAAAAGATTTGATGATTAACGGTCAAAATTGCGAATTTGGTGTGTGTTTTTCGGGTTTTTTCGGGTTATTTTCGCAGTATTTTTCGTGGGTGTTGGGTTGGGGACTGATCAGTTCTGCCCCTTTTATTTTTTTTGGTATTTTTGGAACTCCGCGAGTCGCGGTGTTTGATGCTTACAAACTCCGCGAGTCGCGGGGTTTGTAATTTTTTTTTTTTTTATTTATAAAATCTTAACTTATGAAACAATTAAGTAATTAATTTTAAAATTTTGTTTCCCTTTGTTTTAGGACGAGGTCGTTTCGGATCGATGTCCTAGTCCGTCCTTCGACAAAATTTTAAAATTTGTCTTTTTGTAGCGATTGTTTTAAAAGCTTAGATTTTTTTAGTTTTTTAATGTTTTTGGCATACTTTAATTCAATAAGATTAAAAATAATGATAAAAGTTCTCGTCCCTCCCTCGGGTAAAGCAATTTCGGTTCAACGACCTAGTCTTCAACTTACGACGAATTTTAAAAATCATATTTTTAACTTAGCGAAATAAAGTAAATTTTTGTTTTTAAATTCACACCAATTTAAATTAAAAATACATAAAATTCAAAATTAATATTAAAAATTCACACTAAACTTAAAATTTGAAATGCATAAAATTAAAAATTCATATTTTAAAAATTAAAAATTCACACCAAACTTAATTTAAAAATTCATTTTATAAATTCACACCAAACTTATATTATATTTTTCAAATATTTACAATTTTAAATATATTAATTTTACAAAGTTTACAATATTAATTTAAGATTTATATATTAATTTTAAAAACATGGTAAAAATAAAATTAAAAATCTTTTTAGCTTTTTATCCCACTTTAATCAATCAAATATTATCAAAAATATGCGCCCCTCTTTTCGGTAAAGTAATTTCGGTTCCAAGACCTAATTTAACTCATGACGAATTTTTGAAATATTTTGGGTTGATTGATTAAAGATATTTATACCTTAAGAATAAACGTTAAATTTCGCAGTGATGTAATAAATTTTTGAATGATATCAATAATTTCGGTCGCCAAACCTAATTTTATTCAATACCAATTTAATACTTAATAGCGAACAAATTAGCGTTTATTATCAAAAGGTTAAAAATAAAAATAAAAAATAAAAACTGTACAGACTTACCTGTGATATAGTATTCTTAGTTATATGATCTATCCCATTCATAAGATAGTCGGTTTAATTGGTTTTCCGTGGCTACATAGGCGTAACCTCGAGCATTCAGTGTTTTTTCTTCTAAACATATGAACGGTCCGTCTCTGCATAAAGTAACAAATTCGGTGTTTGAATAGGTTTGATTATTTGAACATTTACCTCCATGTGACCATTTTCCGCATTTGTGACATCTTTCTAGGTGTCGTGCTCTTCTTTTCGCTGCGGATTTTGATTTTCCTTTACCAAATTGTAACTTATTATCTTCGCATCTGGATTCTTTTCTTACTCCGTCCAATCTTTCTCTGATTACTGATACTATTTCACTCGGAAGTGTGTCATTATTACGTTTAGTGATCAAAGCGTGTAGCATTAGACCATGGTTTAGTTCACAGGCAGTCTTCATTTCGTAAAAACCTAAAAAAATAAAAATTCAGAATGGGGGGAGAAGACTAGTTCTTTAGGGTCTGCTAGGGAAAGACCATTCGGGTTCCATTTTCGAGAACTACACGAAAACAGACAATCTAACTCTAACAGAAATACATATTATCCTTTAAAGACTTGATTCTCCCCACACTTAGTTAGCTGTGGTATCGAAATTGTGATTAACTTCATTGTCGAATTCCATTGGACTATCTATGTAGTGTTTAACTCTGTGACCATTAACTTTAAATTCAATCCCATTTGAATTTATTAATTCTATAGTTCCGTATGGGAAAACTCTTTTGTCTATGAATGGTCCAGACCATCTTGATTTCAATTTTCCAGGAAATAACTTGAATCGTGAATTGAAAAGAAGAACTCTGTCTCCTTCTTTAAATTCTTTTAAACTTCTCATTCTTTTATCATGCCATTTCTTCGTTCTTTCTTTATAGATTAATGAATTTTCGTATGCTTTATGTCTTAATTCTTCTAATTCATTTAGTTGACTTAACCGTAGACGTCCGGCTTCATGTAAATCAAGATTACATGTCTTCAAAGCCCAAAATGCTTTGTGTTCAATTTCTACTGGAAGATGACATGCTTTTCCATAAACAAGTCTAAAAGGTGTGGTTCCAATTGGAGTTTTGTAGGCTGTTCTAAAAGCCCAGAGTGCATCCTCTAATTTAATGGACCATTCCTTCGAATTTGATCCTACGGTTTTCTCTAGAATACGTTTTAAAGCTCGGTTGGTATTTTCAACTTGTCCACTTGTTTGTGGATGATATGCAGTGGAGATTTTATGAGTTACTCCATATCTTTTAAGAACTTTCTCAAGTTGATTATTACAGAAATGAGTACCCCGATCACTTATTAAAGCTTTCGGTGTTCCAAACCTTGCAAAAAGACGTTTTAAAAAGTTGACTACAACTCGTGCATCGTTAGTTGGGAGAGCTTGTGCTTCCGCCCATTTAGATACATAATCAATGGCTACGAGAATATAGAGATTATTATGAGATTTTGGAAATGGACCCATAAAGTCAATACCCCAAATGTCAAATACTTCACATACTTGGATGACATTTTGTGGCATTTCATCACGTTGACTTATTTTTCCAGCCCTTTGACAAGCATCACAGGATTTGTAAAGAAGGTGTGCGTCTTTGTAAATTGTAGGCCAATAGAATCCAGCATCATAAACTTTTCTTGCTGTTAGTTGAGGCCCATAATGCCCTCCTGTTGGTCCTGTGTGACAATAGTTTAAAATTTTACTAGCTTCATCTCCAAATACACATCGGCGTATTATTCCATCGGGACAACTTTTAAACAGATGTGGATCTTCCCAAAAATAGTGTTTTATATCATTGAAGAATTTCTTTCGTTTTTGGTACGATAATCCTTTTTCAAGGAATCCACAAACTAAGTAGTTTGCATAGTCTGCAAACCATGGAATTTCATTATAATCTATCTTCAATAGATATTCATCAGGAAAGTTGTCTTGTATGGCCGATTCATTTAGAACTTCTAATTCAGGATTTTCAAGACGAGAAAGATGATCAGCGGCGAGATTTTCTGCTCCTCTTTTATCTCGGATTTCAATATCGAATTCTTGTAAGAGTAAGATCCAACGGATTAATCTTGGTTTGGCATCTTGTTTCAAAAATAGGTATCTAAGAGCAGAATGGTCGGTATAGACCACCGTTTTTGCTAGAACGAGATATGATCGAAATTTGTCAAAAGCAAAGACAATAGCAAGGAGTTCTTTTTCAGTAGTTGTGTAATTTGTTTGTGCTCCTTGTAACGTCTTACTAGCATAATATATAGGTTGAAATCGTTTTTCAATCCTTTGTCCTAAAACGGCTCCCATTGCAAAATCACTTGCATCGCACATTAGTTCAAATGGTAGATTCCAATTTGGTGTTATCATGATCGGCGCATTAGTGAGTTTCTCTTTAAGAATATTAAAAGATTTGATACATTCATCTGAAAAGATGAATGGAGCATCCTTTTCTAGGAGTTTATTCATAGGAGTGGCAATTTTAGAAAAATCTTTTATGAAACGTCGGTAAAAACCGGCATGCCCTAGAAAACTCCTAACTCCTCTAACATTGGTGGGATGTGGAAGTTTAGCAATTATATCTACTTTAGCTCTATCCACTTCAATTCCTTCTTTTGAAATTTTATGACCAAGAACGATGCCTTCTTTAACCATAAAATGGCATTTCTCCCAATTATGAACTAGATTTGATTGTTCGCATCTAATAAGCATTCGTTCAAGATTAGCTAGACATGTTTCAAATGTATCACCGAAGACTGAAAAGTCATCCATGAAAACTTCCATGCATTCTTCTATCATGTCATGAAAAATCGCCATCATACACCTTTGAAAGCTTGCAGGGGCGTTGCAAAGTCCAAATGGCATGTGTTTGTAAGCAAAAGTACCATAAGGGCACGTGAATGTGGTTTTCTCTTGATCTTCGGGTGCTATTGGAATTTAAAAATATCCGGAAAATCCATCTAGAAAACAATAGTAACTATTTTCGGCTAGCCTTTCCAACATTTGATCAATGAAAGGTAAGGGAAAGTGATCTTTTCTGGTGGCGTCAACACGCCATCCTGTTACAGTCCTAGTAGGAATAAGCTCATTTTTTTCATTTGTAATGACAGTCATGCCACCCTTCTTAGGCACGCATTGAACTGGACTTACCCATGGACTATCAGAGATTGGATAAATTAAACCTGCGTCTAGCAGTTTAATAATCTCTTTCTTAACTACATCTTGCATATTAGGATTTAGTCTTCGTTGGCGTTGCACATACGTTTTATGACCTTCTTCCATAAGGATTTTATGTGTGCAATAAGAAGGACTTATTCCTTTAATATCATGAATCTTCCATGCAATGGCTGGTTTATGAGCTTTCAACACAGAAATGAGTTGTGATTTCTCATTTTCAGTAAGAGAAGACGATATTATTACAGGTAATTCAGATTCACCATGTAAATAAGCGTATTCCAAATGGTTTGGAAGTGGCTTTAGCTCTAATTTCGGAGGTTCTTCTATCAATGATTTGTATCGATATCTGTCTTCTTCTTTTAGCATTTGAATTTCTTCTGTTGTTGGTTCATATCCATTAGCTATAAGTGTAGCTAACATTTCAGCTTCATCAATTGGTTCAGTTCCTTCTCCTAAAGAACATTCTCCTGTTCCTTGTAATTCTGTAAATTCTTCTAATAATTCTGCATGTGAATCTATAGTTTGAATATAATAGCATGTATCATCTGCAGATTGAGGTTGTTGCATTGCTCTATCAACTGAAAAGGTAACACTCTCGTCCTCTATACTTAGGGTCAATTTCTTACCGAACACGTCTATCATTGCTTTAGCCGTGTTTAAGAATGGTCTTCCTAATATGAGAGGAACTTGAGAATCTTCTTCCATGTCCAGAACAACAAAATCTACTGGAAATACTAAAGTACCAACTTTAACTAGCATGTTCTCCATTATCTCTCTAGGATATTTTATTGATCTATCGGCTAGTTGTATACTTATTCTGGTTGGTTTCAATTCTCCAAGGTCTAGTTTAGCGTATAGTGAATACGGCATTAAATTTATACTAGCACCTAAGTCTGCCAATGCTTCTATTGAACTAAGACTACCCAGAAAATATGGAATTGTGAAACTTCCTGGATCAGATAGTTTTTCTGGTATCTTATTCAACATCACTGCTGAACAATTAGCGTTCATGGTAACAGCCGAGAGTTCTTCCATTTTCTTTCTATTTGAGATTAGATCTTTCAAGAATTTAGCATATCTAGGCATTCCTGAAATCACATCAATGAAAGGAAGATTTACATTTATTTGTTTAAACATATCCAAGAATTTGGATTGCTCGGCTTCAAGTTTCTCTTTCTTCATTTTACTCGGGTAAGGAAGTGGTGGTTGGTATGGTTTAACATAAGGTTTATCCTTAGCTGTGTTATCTTCATTAACCATTTCAACTACCGGTTCTGTTTCCTTATCTTGTTCAGGTTGTGGTTCTTGTGGAGTAGGAATAGTTTCATCAGAAGTTACAGGTATTTCAGGTGGTTTAAGTGTTGTACCACTTCTTGTGGTAATGGCTTTAGCTGTTTTATTCCGGGGGTTAGCATTTGTATCACTAGGTAGACTTCCCGGTTTTCTTTCACCTATTAACCTTGCTAGGTTACTTACTTCTTGTTCCAAGTTTTGAATAGAAGCTGGTTGATTTCTAAATGCTTGAGCATTTTGTTCATTAGTTTGTTTCTGAGATGTGAAAAACTGCGTTTGAGTTTCAACTAGCTTCGTCATCATATCTTCTAAATTTGGCTTTTTATCATCGGGTTGTGGTGGTTTGTTTTAAAAATTAGGTCTTTGCTGATTGTAATTATTGTTGGACACTTGTTGATTGCTAGGACCTTGTTGGTTGTTGTATGGAACATTTCTGTTATAATTCTGGTTTTGATTGTAAATCGGTCTTGGCGGTTGATAATTATTCTGATAATTATTTCCAGGCCTTTGGTTTATGTATGAAATATTCTCTCTTTGTTCCATTGTTAATTCAATACTGAGACAATCTTTTGTCAAATGTGGTCCTCCACACCGCTCACAACTAATTCGTATTGAGTGAATATCTTTAGTCATCTTTTCCATTCGTCTCTCGACAGCATCTATCTTTGCAAAAATAGAATCTAAGTCATGGCTAGAATCGGCTCTAGCTGCTTTAGATGATCTAACGATATCTTTTTCTTGGTGCCACTCATGTGAGTGGGAAGCAGTGTTATTAATAATTTTATAAGGATCAGTTTCGGTTTTCTTCATAATGGAACCACCAGCTGCTATATCGATGTCTTTTCTTGTAGTGATGTTGCATCCTTGGTAGAATATTTGTACTATTTGACAGGTATCTAAACCATGTTGCGGACATCCTCTTAATAACTTTCCAAATCTTGTCCACGCCTCATATAGAGTTTCATTTGGCTTCTGTGTGAACGTAACAATTTCTCCTTGAAGTCTTACGGCTTTAGATGCCGGAAAGAATTGTTTAAGAAATTTTTCAACTAAAACGTCCCATGTATCAATCGCCCCTTCAGGTAACGATTCCAACCAATCTTTGGCTTCTCCCTTTAAAGTCCAGGGAAATAACATGAGATATATCTGTTCATCCTTAATTTCTCTTATTTTAAATAGAGTGCAGATCCTATTAAAGGTACGTAGATGTTCATTTGGATCTTCCTTCGGCGCACCACTAGATTGGCATTGATTAGTCACCATGTGTAGAATTTGTCCTTTGATTTCATAATCTGGCGCATTAATGTCTGGATGAGTAATTGCGTGACCTTGGCCAGTACGTTTAGCTCTCATTCGGTCTTCCATACTTAAAGGTTCCAGATTCTCCATAATTGAATTTGTTGAATCGGAATCACTAGAGGATTCTGATTTAATGGTTCGTTCCTCAACAATCTCTGTTTGAATGATTGGTGGTTCTGGAGGAAAATTTAATGGTTCAGGATCTATGAATCGTCCCTGAATAATCTCCGGATTCTCAATTGTGAGGTCGGGTTCAAAAAATGGATTATCGGAAATTTGAACTGGAGTACTTGGTCGACTGGATGACGATTCTAAAGAAAAATCAACGGCGGTAATATTTGCTAAATGTCTTGATCTAGTTACAGGTGGTGAACGTACAAAAGGTGGTGAACGTCTTGCTCGTTGCATTCACTGAATATCCTATTAGTTTTTTTAAAAAAAAGAAAGAAAAATTATATAAGTTATCCAATTAATAGATTTTTCTGATTTTGCCCACGTTTCGAATAGCCAAAAGATGCAGCAGAGGGGCAGGATTCGTTTGGTCTCAATATAATTGAGGACTGTTTGGCTCCAATAACCCGGTCCACGTACAAATCCAACTATTACTACGAACCAGAAAATTTTGATGTCTATCAATTTAACCACTTAAAATAAATTTTCGTAATTTTAAGAAATTTAGATAAGAAGTAGAATAAAAATCTATGTCCTAAAACTAGAATGACGAGAAATAAGAAAGAAAAAGAGTGCATCGGAAAAAGAAAAAGAAAAGGGTTGAAAAATAAAAGGCGTCGGAAAATAAGAAATAAAAAGAAATGACTTATAGAACTTAAAAACACTCGACTAACCTAACCTTATTACTATCACTAACTTAAAATTATAATCGCAAATTGAGATTACTAATTGGAATGATAATTGATACATAGGTAAAAGGCGTCTAAAAATATTAAAGCTTACAAGTAAAACTATATCCCAAATGGAAATAACTTAAAAAGGTACTAAAACTTAAAAAGGCATCGTAAAATTCTAAAGCACCTAAATCTTAGTCTAAAGAAAAAGCACTTAAGGGATTTTACGGCAAAGCCTAAAAATCTAGAAGTAAAAAAATAACTATGGCAAAAACTATGAATTATAAATAAATACGAGCGAAAAATACAAATATTACGCTAAAACTTTTAAAAAGGGACAAAATATAAAAATATATAAAAAGTTGTAAAAAGTACAATTTTTATAAAAATATTATTTTTATATTATTTATTTTATAAAACTATTAATTTTTATATATAATAAAAATAATTAAAATTTAAAATACAATTTAATTTAAAAACTTAAACTAATTATAATAATAATTAAGTAATTAGGGTTTATTAATAATAATAATAATAATAAAATCCGTAATTAATGCGAAATTAGGGTTCTGTCACGTATGTCAGGGAGGCTCTGCGAGTTGCGGTATTCGAGGCTGCAAACTCCGCGAGTCGCGGGGTTCCAATTTTCAACTCAGGTACAGTTTAAAATTCGACGCGTTTTTTTTTATTTTATTTTATTTTATATTTTTTTTCTGTTTTCTGTTTTAAAATCTAAAATATTTATATAATAAAAACTTATATTTTTATAAAATAAAAATAAAGAAACTTTATAAAACTTAAATATTTAACAAAATCTTAAAAATATATAAATTTTTGTTTTTCTTTTTATATTTTCGAATATTTAAAACGTATTTTTACAAAAGTGAATTTTAATAAAAGTAAACTAAAAATAAAAATCTTTTTTTTTATGTAGCGTTGCGCTTCCGGCTTTTAAGCTAGATTGTCCCCGGCAGCGGCACCAAAAATAACTTGATGTCGTGCGAGGTGTATATAAAATAGCTTTATATTTTACAAGGAAATACTATTAAATACGATACAATTTTACACAAGATATTTATTTATTTATAGAATGGATATACTTAAACCTTGCTACAACACTTATAGGCAGTGTACCTAATCGTACAGTAGTGTAGTTTTTAGTAAGTCCGGTTCGTTCCACAGGGAAAATCTTTAAACAAAGCTTAACGCTATATTAGTTTACTTTTATAAAAATACAAATATATATAAGTAATATTATTATTATAAAGGGGGGTTTTTACCGTTTAATGACCGGTTTGTCGATTTTAAAACTTTAGTCACAGTTAAAACCAAATGTAAAATATTAAAAAGACTTAATTTAAAGCGTAAAGTAAATAACGATAATGAAATTGCGAATAATAAAAGTGCGATAAAATAAACTTGCGATAATTAAAAAGTACGATAATTAAAAGTGCAATTAAATACAATAACAATAAATAAAAATGCGATAATTAGAAGTGCAATTAAATATAAAATAAAGGAAATTAAATATGAAATAAAAGAATTATGCTTATTTAAACTTCCGTAATCATGATGTTTGACGTGTTGATTTTAGTTTTATGCCCAAGGGTTAATTGTCCTTTGTCCTGGATTATTTAATATGTCCGTCTGGTTTTTGTCCATAACAGTCCATCAGTCATAAATATAAAGTGCGAGTGTCCTCGTCAAATTATCCTTATACCCGAAGTCAAATATTCCAACTAATTGGGGACTTAAACTGTAATAAGATTTTAATACTTTGTTTAATAATTACACCAGGATATCGACTGAGTGTAACCCAAGGTTTTAATACTTTGTTATCAATTATGCCAAGTGTCCTTGTACATAATTTCACCCCTGTTTTAATAATTCTAGTGGCTATTAATCCATTCCCGTGTTCGGTTAAATGAACGATTATTCGTACATATAAATATCCCCCCCATCGTGTCCGATTGAGTGTATATGGTTATTTATAGGGACGTCCAATTGTAAATCTTTATATTAAAATTAACAAACTATCATTTAGTTAAACAAATATAAAGCCCATTAATAGCCCATAGTCTAATTTCCACAAGTGTCGTTCTTTTGTCCAAACCCCAATTATGGTACAAAGCCCAATTACCCAATTTTAGTAATTAGCCCAACATCATGATTACTTCGTTTTAAATAAGCATAATAATAACTTAGCTACGAGACATTAATGTAAAAAGGTTGAACATAACTTACAATGATTAAAAATAGCGTAGCGTTACACGGACAGAATTACGACTTACACCCTTACAACATTCGCTAACATACCCTTATTATTAGAATTATAATTAAAATTAAAATTAAAATATAAATATAAATATATTTACGTATACATATATAGAGAGAGATTGAATTTTTTGATGATAAAAACTCCGCGACTCGCGGCAATTTTTGTCTTCAAACTCCGCGAGTCGCGGAGTTTGAAAATACAGCTCACCCTCCTTTGGCTTCTTTCTTGCCGACGATTTATAAATATATTATAATATATATATTAATTTTAAGAATTAATTATATATTATATTATATTTATGTGCATAGTTGACTCGTAATTTTTAGTCCATTGCGTCGAGCGTTGAGAGTTGACTCATGTCCCGGTTCTGGATTTTCGAACGTCCTTGCGTACTATTTTATATCTTGTACTTTGCGTTTTGAATCTTGTACTCTTGTAATTTCTAGACGTTTCTTATCAATAATTGGAACCTCTTTGATTGTATTTTGTACTTTTGAGCTTTTTGGTCGTTTGCGTCTTCAATTCGTCGAATCTGTCTTTTGTCTTCACCTTTTATTATTTAAACGAATATCACTTTTAAATAGAACAATTGCAACTAAAAGCTTGTCTTTCTTGAGGAATAATGCTCTGAAATATATGTTCGTTTTTAGCATTATCAGGTACAAAGCCCAATTATCCAATTTTAATATTTAGCCCAACATCACGATTACTTCGATTTCAATAAGCATAATAATAACTTAGCTACGAGACATTAATTTAAAAAGGTTGAACATAACTTACAATGATTAAAAATAGCGTAGCGTTACACGGACAGAATTTCGACTTACACCCTTACAACATTCGCTAACATACCCTTATCATTATTAAAATTAAAATTAAAATTAAATTATATATATATATATATATATATATATATATATATATATATATATATATATATATATATATATATATATATATATATATATATATATATATATATATATATATATACGTGAGATTGAGAGATAGAAAAAGATATGCAAATAAATGGCCAGAACACGCGAAATTTATAGGATGTCTGCAGCTACAGGACACCATGCGATCGCATGGTTTTTAGCCTTCCTGGCCATACGATCGCATGGCCTACTTTTTCAGCTCACATGTCTTTGTTTTCTTCTTTGCCGACGATTTATATATATAATATAATATATATAATTTTAAGAATTATTTATATATTATATTATATTATATTTATGTGCATAGTTGACTTGTAATTTTAGCTCCGTTGCGTCGCGCGTTAAGAGTTGACTCTGGTCCCGGTTCTGGATTTTCGAACGTCCTTGCGTACAATTTAATATCTTGTATTTTGTGTTTCGCGTCTTGAACTCTTGTAATTTTGAGACGTTTCTCATCAATAATTTGAACCACTTTGATTGTACTTTATACTTTTGAGCTTTTTGGTCGTTTGCGTCTTCAATTCGTCGAATCTGTCTTTTGTCTGCACCTTTTATTATTTAAACGAATATCACTTGTAAATAGAACAATTGCAACTAAAAGCTTGTCTTTCTTGAGGGATAATGCTATGAAATATATGTTCAATTTTAGCATTATCAAATATTCCCACACTTGAGCGTTGCTTGTCCTCAAACAATATAGTCTTGAAATAAAAATACTAGAATCACTTCTTTATTCTTCACACTTTGTACATGAGTGAATTCTATACGGCGGTATGAACAATGATAGTAACGTTGTGGTTTACAGTCCCAAATGACTATGAAAATTTAGATCCTTTAGGAAATTGGATCTTTATGAAAACATTTGATCTTTTGAAAATTTAATCTAGTTTTTACCCTAGATAAGTTTTCCAGAATAACCCTTCACCGGTGTTTGCAAATTGTTTTTGTGGGTTTGGTTGGTTTCAGATTTGAAAATTTTAGCTCAAAACTTATGATTTTGTGTCACCCACTTGCTAACCTTGTATTGGGAAAGCAACACGTCCAGTATACTTGCTCCGTATATTACCTTTCGGTAAACTACCGTCCGGTTGTAAAGGAAAGCGTTGAACAAGTAACTGTTAAGGCAATGTTCCGTGACATGCTTTTGTTCATGGTCTAAAACGTGTCGGATGCAATTACTATCCTTTGTAGGAGCAATAGTAAAGATCACCCTATGATTTTTCGGTCTGGCACAAGGTCCTGTCTCCAACCATGCTATGCAACCACCGTTCTTACGGTTGACACCCGATTTGGTTCAGGCGACCTAATGAATTTTGGTGAATTCTTAGGATTTTACGTTCAATAATAATGAACGCATTGAAAATGGGTTTTCAGAAAACAAATCGGTTTTAATTTGATCAAAAATATTTTCTCGTTCAAGCTCGAGTTTAGATATCATCGAATTCCATGAGTTTGTAATTCTCATTCTTTAAGGTCAATCTCAAGGATTGAGTATTATCAGTCTTAAAAGCTAATTTTTAATCTTTAAGGAGATTATCCTTTCTGGGGGTCTGATTCATTAGTCTTATCAAGATAATTTGCACGGCGCCCTCCCCATTTTACGAGACAGATCCTCTCATGGTTAGGATAAGTCTGACCACTTGGCGACCCTGTTTAATGCTGAGGTCCGTGGATTTCCAGCTGATTTTTGAGAAAACTTTTCAAGGTTTTTCGTAGACTCTACAACTGATCTGGACGACAACTTCCTGACCTAAATCAAGAAGCGCGTGTCTTTTTCGGAAGACTTTACTTCCTTTTAATGATGGAATTGATTCATCATGTAGATCCATCTATTCTTTCAAAGGTATTACAATAAATCGGGTAAAACTGATTAGTTTAGTTCAAAGCAAAAGTACCTGCAATAATCTGTACCAAATATGTGATATGTGTTTTAAAGAAATTGGTAAATTCTTCCCACACTTAGCTTTTATTTATTTTTTTCTTTGCCTTTTTTATTCTCCTCTATTCCATTTTAAATGAATTCAAGCGTTTTGGGTTGTTTCTCCATTTATGTTCTCTCCGAGGTAACAATAATTTCGGTAATAAAACCTAGTTTTATTGTTCATAAATATGTATAAACATGATTTTGAATTCATTTTATTGAAAATTTTTCAAATTTTCACAAAATTTGGCAAATAAACTAAGTGTAAACCCGAGAGAATTTATAACCCTTCCCCACACTTGAGATCATGCAATGCTTTCATTTGCATGAAATCAGACTATAATTATAAATTCATGAGGGTGATTAGTGTAGAAAAGTGATTAAAAATACCGAGTTTGCAACATATTATTTTATATCACATTTGATATTTTACGTCTTGTCGTCAAAATTAGTAGCTTTTGCTGAACTTAATGTCAGTCTTTGAAAGTGCGCTGTTTTACCCTGTTTTACCCTATTTATATATATATATATATATATATATATATATATATATATATATATATATATATATATATATATATATATATATATATATATATATATATATATATATATATATATATTTATAAAAACCTTTATTTATTAAAACAATTTAAATGAATAATTTTTTTAAAATTTTGTTTCCTTTTACTTTAGGTAGTTTCGGTATGTTTACCTAGTCCGTCCCTCGACAAAATTTAAAATTTGTCATTTTTAAAGCGATTGGTTTAAAAGAAAAGATTTTTGGATTTTTTTTATTTTTTTTTGTATACTTTAGATCAATAATATTAAAAATAATGATAACAAAATTTGTCGCCCCGCCCTCGGGTAAAGCAATTTTGGTTCCATGACCTAGTCTTCAACTTACGATGAATTTTAGAAATCATTTTTTAAACTTAATGAAATAAAGTAATTTTTGTTTTTTTTTCACACAAAACTTAAATTTAAAAAAAAACATATAAATTTCATACAAAACCTACAAAACAAAAATTCAGAATGGGGGGAGAAAACAAGTTCTTTAGTGTCTGCTAGTGGAAAAGACCAATCGGATTCCATTCTCGATACTACACGAGAACAGAACAACTAACTCTAGACAGCATTTTCTTTTTAGAACATTTGAATCTCCCCACACTTAGGTAGCTGTGGTGTCGAAATTGTGGTTAAATTTATTGTCAATTTCTCTTGGACCATAATCAACTTGCATATCTGTGACTTTTGCTTTAAGCCATTGGTCGGATTCATGTGTAATATTCGCAAATTCAATTAGTTTCGATATTTCTTTAGGCGAAAGATTGGATACTAACCGGTTACATAACTTAAAGTTCCCCTTGGTTCTAGCATCGCGAATCCGTTTAATAAGTTTCTTCATTGAACTGTTAATAATGGGGTCATTTAATTTCTTATCAACAATGGGGTTCTTTGTTATCAGGTCATCATTAGGTGTTACTTCATTTTCCCCACACTTAGGCGTTTTATTATTGTTAAGCACTACCGTTGGAGTTGGTAAAACAATGTGGTTCTTACCAATCATTTTTGTTGGTTCAACGGTTTTGGTTAGTGGAGATTTAGACTTTCGACTCACAAAGGTGATCGATTTTTCATCATCACTAAGTGTCATTCTACCCTCTCTTACATCAAATTACGCCCCGGTGGACGCTAAGAATGGTCGACCTAAAATTAGAGAAATGTTTGGGTCCTCTTCTATGTCAATGACAATAAATTCGACTAAAAAGGTTAAATTACCTACTTGAATGGGTAGGTTGTCAGCAATTCCAACTGGGTGTTTAATAGTTTGATCAAAGAGTCGAACACTCATTTCCGTTGGACTTAACTCACCTACTCCTAATCTCTTATATAATGAAAGAGGCATAACACTCACACTCGCACCTAAATCTGCTAGTGCATCATACATGACACAATCACTAAGTAGACAAGGAACAATAAATTCACCTGGATCACCCAACCTGGGTGGAGGTTTTGGTGGAACTGTCTTCACCGGGTTTATCTTTACGGTTTTTGTTTCTTGTACTTTCTTATTCTTCTTCTTCTTTCCAGAGGTATCACAAACTTTATTTCCTATTACTTGATCATACTCAACTCCTTTTCTTGGAAACGGGATAGGTGGTCTGTATGGTGCCACCACTGGCTTTACATACTCGGGTGGTGGTGGTGGTGGTGTAACTTCTTCATTGTTACTCACATCTAAAACCTTCCCAACTTCTGGTGTTAGTTTTTCAGAATTTGTTGACACCATGTTAACATTTTCATTCCGAGGATTTACTTCAGTATTACTCGGTAGCTTTCCTTGTTCCCTCTCACTCATCATGCTAGCAAGAGTTCTTACGTGTTTTTCTAGATTCAAAATGGAAGCTTGTTGAGTTCTTAATGATTGATCAAACCTCTCATTTGTTTGGGTTTTAGATGTTATAAATTATGTTTGAGATTCCATTAGCTTTGCCATCAATTCTTCTAGATTTGGCTTTTTCTCTTCGGTTTGTTGTGGTGGTTTATACAAGATAGGTTTTTGTTGATTGAAAGTGTTGTTTTGAGGTGGTTGGTTATTCGGACCTTGTTGGTTGTACGAGTTATTGTTAGGTCCATTTGGATTGTAAAGAATGTTTTGATTTCGATTGAAGTTTGGCCTTGGAGGTTGATAATTATTTTGATAATTATTTCCCGACCTTTGGTTCATGTAGGAAACATTCTCACATTGTTCCATCGTTTGCTCGATGTTACCATCTTTCGTTAAGTGTGGTCCACCGCATTGCTTACAACTGATTCGTATTGCATGAATATCTTTATTCATTTTTTCCATTCGTCTCTCGAAAGCATCTATTTTTGCAGAAACGGAATCAAAATCATGGCTAGAATCGGCTCTAGCCACTTTAGATGAACAAAAAATATCTTTTTACTGGTGCCACTCATGCTAGTGGGAGGCTGTGTTATCAATGATTTTGTAAGCTTCAGTTGCAGTTTTCTTCATAATGGAACCACCGGCTGTTATGTCGATGTCTTTTCGTGTAACAACGTCGACACCTTGGTAGAATATTTGTACTATTTGATAAGTGTCTAAACCATGTTGAGGACATCCTCTCAACAACTTTCCGAATCTTGTCCACGCTTCATATAGAGTTTCATTTGACTTTTGCGTAAACGTAACTATTTCTCCTTGAAGTCTCACGGCTTTAGATGCCGGAAAGAATTGTTTAAGAAATTTTTCAACTAAAACATCCCATGTATCAATCGCCCCTACAGGTAATGATTCTAACCAATATCTTTGGCTTCTCCCTTTAAAGTTCAGGGAAATAACATGAGATAGATCTGTTCATCCTCAACTTCTCTGATTTTGAATAGAGTACATATCCTATTAAAGGTTTGAAGATGTTCATTTGGATCTTCTTTTGGCGTACCACTATATTGGCATTGATTAGTTACCATGTGTAGGATTTGTCCTTTGATTTCATAATCTGGTGCATTAATATCTGGCTTAATAATGCTGTGACCTTGGCCTGTGCGTGTGGCTCTCATTCGGTCTTCCATACTTAGAGGTTCAGTTACTTCCATAATTGAATTTGTTGAATCTGAATCACTAGAGGATTCTGATTTAACGGTTTATGGTTCAGGAGGAATGATTAGTGGTTCTGGATCTTGGAATTATCCTTGAATATCCTCCGGGTTCTCACTTGTGAAGTTGGGTTCAAAAAATGGATTATCTAAAATTTGAGTTGGAGTACTTGTTCGACTAGATGATGATTCTAAGGAAAAATCAACGGCGACAATGTTGGCTAGATGTCTTGATCGAGTTACAGGTGGTGAACGTATGAAAGGTGGTGAAAGTTTTGCTCGGTGCATTCACTGAATATCCTATTAGTTATAAAAGATAAAAATTATATAAGTTATCAAATTAATAGACTTTTCTGATTTTGCCCACGTTTCGAATAGCCAATAGATGCAGCAGGTAGCCAGGACCCTTTAAATCGGAAGCCCACAACTCGCCACTAACAAATCCAACTATTACTACGAACCAGAAAATTTTGGATGTCTATCAATTTAACCAATTAAAAATAATTTTTTTGTTTAAAGAAATTTAAAGAAATTTTAGAGAAGAAATAGAAAATTCTATGTCCTAAAACTAGAGCGGCGAAAAATAAGAAAGAAAAAGAGTGTGTCGAAAAACGTCGAAAAATAAAAATAAGAAAATAAGCGTCGAAAAATAATAAAAAGAAAATAAAGCATCGAAACTTAAAAGTCTAAAAACTAAGAATTAAAAGTTGCGTCTAAAGGTATTAAAGCTTAAAATGAATTCTATATCCAAAACGGCAATAACTTAAAAAGTACTGAAATTTATAAAACGGCGTCGCAAAATTCTAAAGCACCTAAATCTTAGTCTAAAGAATAAGCACTTAAGGGATTTTACGGCAAAGCCTAAAAATCTAGAAATAAAAATAACTATGGCAAAAACTATGACTTAAAACTAAATACGAACGAAAAATACAAATATTACGCTAAAACAAATAAAAAGTTATAAAATATAAAAATAAACTTAAAGTTGTAAAAAGTACAATTTTTTATAAAAATATTATTTTTATATTATTTATTTTATAAAAGTATTGATTTTATAATTTATTAAAACTAAAAATACAAATTAAAACTAAAAACTAAATTAATTAATTAATTAATTAACCCTAATTAGGGTTTAGAATAATAATAATAATAATAATAATTAATACATCGTAATTATTGCAGTACCATGTCAAATGTGGCGTGTCAGATCAGCTCATGCGATCGCATGAGCTGAATGTTGTAAATCCATGCGATCGCATGGTGCCCGGATCCAGTTCAGGAGTTGGGCTTCTACAGTGTAGCCCGATTCTTTTACTTATTATTTTTTTTTTAATTTTTTGTTTTATAATTAATTAAAGTATTTATATAAAATTAAATAAAAACTTATATTTTTACAAAAAAAACTATCTATTAGTTTTTTGTAACTAAAAGAAAATACAAACTTTTTAATTTTTTTATAATTTGAACAACTGTTAAAATATATATATTTTTTTCTTTTTATATTTTTGTATTTTTAATAACTAAAACGTATTTTTACAAAAGTAAACTAAGAATCTTTTTTTTTATATATATAGCGTTTCGCTTCCGTCGTTTAATTCACCCCTATTTTAATAAGTCCATTAACTATTAATCCATTTCCGTGTCCGGTTAAATGAACAATTATTAGTACTTATAAATATCCCGCCCATCGTGTCCGATCGAGTGTATATGGTTATTTATAGGTACGTTCAATTGTAAATCTTTATATTAAATTAACAAACTATCATTTAATTAAATAAATATAAAGCCTATTAATAGCCCATAGTCTAATTTCCACAAGTGTCATTCTTTTGTCCAAACCCCAATTATGGTACAAAGCCCAATTACCCAATTTTAATATTTAGTCCAACATCACGATTACTTCGATTTAAATAAGCATAATAATAACTTAGCTATGAGACATTAATTTAAAAAGGTTGAACATAACTTACAATGATTAAAAATAGCGTAGCGTTACACGGACAGAATTTTGACTTACACCCTTACAACATTCGCTAACATACCCTTATTATTATTAAAATTAAAATTAAAATTAAAATTAAAATTATAATATATATATATATATATATATATATATATATATATATATATATATATATATATATATATATATATATATATATATATATATACACGTGAGATTGAGAGATAGAAAAAGATATGTAAATAAATGGCCAGAACACGCGAAATTTATAGGATGTCTGCTACTACAGGACACCATGCGATCGCATGGTTTTTGGCCTTCCTGGCCATGCGATCGCATGGCCTACTTTTTCAGCTCACATGTCTTTGTTTTCTTCTTTGCCGACGATTTATATATATAATATAATATATATATAATTTTAAGAATTATTTATATATTATATTATATTTATGTGCATAATTGACTTGTAATTTTAGCTCCGTTGCGTCGCGCGTTAAGAGTTGACTCTGGTCTCGGTTCCGGATTTTCGAACGTCCTTGCGTACAATTTAATATCTTGTATTTTGCGTTTCGCGTCTTGTACTCTTGTAATTTTGAGACGTTTCTCATCAATAATTTGAACCACTTTGATTGTACTTTGTACTTTTGAGCTTTTTGGTCGTTTACGTCTTCAATTCGTCGAATCTGTCTTTTGTCTGCACCTTTTATTTTAAACGAATATTATTTGTAAATAGAACAATTGCAACTAAAAGCTTGTCTTTCTTGAGGGATAATGCTATGAAAATATATGTTCGTTTATAGCATTATCAGAAAACATTACCATGGATTTCATCACTAAATTGCCAAGGACTGCAAGTGGTTTTGATACTATTTGGGTAATAGTTGATCGTCTCACCAAATCAGCACACTTCCTGCTAGGGATGGCAAAAAAACCCGTACCCGATGGGAAAACCCGAAACCGGACAATTTTGGGCCTGGTTTGGGCTGGGTTTGCGGGTCCGCGGGCCGGGTATGTGATAGTTTTTAAAATTTTATCTGCGTTCGGGTTCGGGGACGGTTTTAGATACAAACCCGGTTACCCGTCCCATATACCCGAAACAAGACCCGAATCCGTATACCCGACTTATTTAAATTTCAATATATATATATATATATATATATATATATATATATATATATATATATATATATATATATATATATATATATATATATACACACTCTGAGAAGCTATACATAATTTATTTACTACAGTATTAATCAACAAACTGAAATTTTACAATTTGGTGAAAATTACTCAGAGAACTTGAAACAATACAAATTGGCCTATACTACTACATTATTTCGATTCTTGTATTATTATACATATCTATCTATCATCTGCATATCTATATTAATTATAAATGGAGACTCTAATGTTCTTAAGAAAACTCGTTTAGCGAATAGCTAGTAAGTAGATGGGGACCCGAATACCCGTGGGGAAACCCGAAACCCGATAGTTAGTAACTAAATGGGGACCGGCCGGGTATGGGACCAAATTTCTTAATCGGGTTTGGGACTGGGATTACCTATACCCGGCCCAAACCCGGCTCGATGCCATCCCTACTTCCTGCCAATAAGAGAAGACGACAAGATGGAGAAGTTAGCACGACTGTATTTGAAGGAAGTCGTCTCCAGACATGGAATACCAATCTCTATTATCTCTGATAGGGATGGAAGATTTATTTCAAGATTCTGGCAGACATTACAGCAAGCATTAGGAACTCGTCTAGACATGAGTACTACCTATCATCCACAAACTGATGGGCAGAGCGAAAGGACGATACAAACGCTTGAAGACATGCTACGAGCATGTGTTATTGATTTCGGAAACAGTTGAGATTGACATCTACCGTTAGCAGAATTTTCCTACAACAACAGCTACCATTCAAGCATTGAGATGGCGCTGTTTGAAGTATTTTATGGTAGAAAGTGCAGGTCTTCAATTTGTTGGAGTGAAGTGGGGGATAGACAGATTACAGGTCCGGATATAATACAAGAAACCACCGAGAAGATGATCCAAATTCAACAACGGTTGAAAACCGCCCAAAGTCGACAAAAGAGCTACGCCGACATTAAAAGAAAAGATATAGAATTTGAAATTGGAGAGATGGTCATGCTTAAGGTTGCACCTTGGAAAGGCATTGTTCGATTTGGTAAACGAGGGAAATTATATCCAAGGTATATATCACCATTCAAGATTATTGATCGTGTCGGACAAGTAGCTTACCGACTTGAGTTACCTCAACAACTCGCGGCTGTACATAACACTTTCCACGTCTCAAATTTGAAGAAATGTTTTACTAAAGAAGATCTCACTATTCCGTTAGACAAAATCCAAATCAACGAAAAACTTCAATTTATCGAAGAACCCGTCGAAATAATGGATCGTGAGGTTAAAGACTTAAGAAAAACAAAATATCAATTGTTAAGGTTCGATGGAATGCTCATAGAGGACCCGAGTTCACCTGGGAACGAGAAGATCAGATGAAGAAGAAATACCCGCACTTATTTCCAGAAGATACGACAACACCTCCAACTGCTTAAAATTTCGGGACGAAATTTATTTAACGGATAGGTACTGTAGTGACCCGAACTTTTCGATGTTTATATATATTAAATGAAATTGTTATTTACATGATTAAGTGTTTCCAACATGTTAAGCAATCAAACTTGTTAAGACTTGATTAATTGAAATAGGTTTCATATAGACAATTGACCACCCAAGTTGACCGGTGATTCACGAACATTAAAACTTGTAAAAACTATATGATGACATATATATGATTATATATATAGTTAAAACAATATTATGATAAGTAAGTATCTCATTAGGTATTTTAACAATGAGTTATATACGTAAAATTGAGTTTATTGAATTAAGAAACTCGAAACGATATATATATAACGATTATCGTTATAACAACGTCTTACTAAATACATATGAATCATATTAAGATATTGATACACTATGTTTAATCATGATAAATGATAAGTAAACATGTCATTAAATGTATTAACAATGAACTACATATGTAAAAACAAGACTACTAACTTAATGTTTTCGAAACGAGACATATATGTAACGATTATCGTTGTAACAACATTTAACTGTATATATATCATACTAAGATATATTAATATATCATAATATCATGATAATGTAATAATTTAACATATCTTTAGATATAATAAACAATGGGTTAACAACATTTAACAAGATCGCTAACCTAAAGGTTTCAAAACAACATTTACATGTAACGACTAACGATGATTTAACGACTCAGTTAAAATGTATATACATGTAGTGTTTTAATATGTATTCATACACTTTTGAAAGACTTCAAGACACTTATCAAAATACTTCTACTTAACAAAAATCTTCCAATTACATCCTCGTTCACTTTCATCAACAATTCTACTCGTATGCACCCGTATTCGTACTCGTACAATACACAGCTTTTAGATGTATGTACTATTGGTATATACACTCCAATGATCAGCTCTTAGCAGCCCATGTGAGTCATCTAACACATGTAAGAACCATTATTTGGCAACTAGCATGAAATATCTCAAAAAATTAAAAAAAAAATTATTAGTAATCATTCATGACTTATTTACAAGTAAACAAAATTACACATCCTTTATATCTAATCCATATACCAACGACCAAAAACACCTACAAACATTTTCATTCTTCAATTTTCTTCATCTAATTGATCTCTCTCAAGTTCTATCTTCAAGTTCTAAGTGTTCTTCATAAATTCTATAAGTTCTAGTTTCATAAAATCAAGAACACTTCTAAGTTTGCTAGCTTACTTTCAATCTTGTAAAGTGATCATCCAACCTCAAGAGATCTTTATTATTTACAGTAATATATCTTTCTAATACAAGGTAATACTCATATTCAAACTTTGATTCAATTTCTATAACTGTAACAATCTTATTTCGAGTGGAAATCTTACTTGAACTTGTTTTCGTGTCATGATTCTGCTTCAAGAACTTTCAAGTCATCCAAGGATCCTTTGAAGCTAGATCTATTTTTTCTCATTTCCAGTAGGTTTACCTACTAAAATTAAGATAGTAATGATGTTCATAACATCATTCGATTCATACATATAAAACTATCTTATTCCTAGATTTAAACTTGTAATCACTAGAACATAGTTTAGTTAATTCTAAAATTGTTCGCAAATAAAGTTAATCCTTCTAACTTGAATTTTAAAATCAACTAAAGACATGTTCTATATCTATATGATATGCTAACTTAATGATTTAAAACCTGGAAACACGAAAAACACCGTAAAACCGGACATACGCCATCGTAGTAACACCGCGGGCTGTTTTGGGTTTGATAATTAAAAACTATGATAAACTTTGATTTAAAAGTTGTTCTTCTGGGAAAGTGATTTTTCTTATGAACATGAAACTATATCCAAAAATTATGGTTAAACTCAAAGTGGAAGTATGTTTTTCAAAATGGTCATCAAGACGTCGTTCTTTCGACTGAAATGACTACCTCTTACAAAAATGACTTGTAACTTATATTTCCGACTATAAACCTATATTATTTCTGTTTAGATTCATAAAATAGAGTTCAATATGAAACCATAGCAATTTGATTCACTCAAAACGGATTTAAAACGAAGAAGTTATGGGTAAAACAAGATTGGATATTTTTTGATTGTTGTAGCTACGGGAAATATTGTAACAATTCTATACAAATCATATCTTAGCTAACTTATATTGTATTATACATGTATTCTAATATATTATGTAATCTTGGGATACCATAGACATGTATGCAAATGTTTTGACATATCATATCGACCCATGTATATATATTATTTGGAACAACCATATACAATATATGCATTAATATTGGAGTTAGCTATACATGGTTGAGGTTGATTCCAAAAATATATATACTTTGAGTTGTGATCTAGCCTAAGACGTGTATACACTGGGTCGTGGATTGATTCAAGATAATATATATCAATTTATTTCTGTACATCTAACTTTGGACAACTAGTTGTAGGTTACTAACGAGGACAGCTGACTTAATAAACTTAAAACATCAAAATGTATTAAAAATGTTGTAATTCTATTTTGAACATACTTTGATATATATGTACATATTTGTTATAGGTTCGTGAATCGACCAGTGGCCAAGTCTTACTTTCCGACGAAGTAAAAATATGTGAAAGTGAGTTATAGTCCCACTTTTAAAATCTAATATTTTTAGGATGAGAATACATACAGCTTTATAAATGTTTTACAAAATAGACACAAGTACATGAAACTACTTTCTATGGTTGAATGATCGAAGCCGAATATGCCCCTTTTTGCTTGGTAGCCTAAGAATTAGGGAACATCACTAATTTTGAGAATTAGTGAACCCCTAATTGACGCGAATCCTAAAGATAGATCTATTGGGCCTAACGAACCCCATCCAAAGTACCGGATGCTTTAGTACTTCGAGTTTTATATCATGTCCGATGGATGTCCCGGAATGATGAGGATATTCTTATATGCATCTTGTTAATGTCGGTTAACAGGTGTTCACCATATGAATGATTTTTATCTCTATGTATGGGGTGTATATTGAAATATGAAATCTTGTGGTCTATTATTATGATTTGATAATATATAGGTTAAACCTATAACTCACCAACATTTTTGTTAACGTTTTAAGCATGTTTATTCTCAGGTGATTATTAAGAGCTTCCGCTGTTGCATACTAAAATAAGGACAAGATTTGGAGTCCATGCTTGTATGATATTATGTAAAAACTGCATTCAAGAAACTTATTTTTTTATGTAATATGAAATGTCCCGTTCTTATTGATTAAAAACGTTCCATATTAATTGATTTCGTTGCGAGGTTTTGACCTCTATATGAGGCGTTTTTCAAAGACTGCATTCATTTTAAAAGAAACCATAACCTTTATTTCATCAATAAAGGTTTAAAAAGCTTTACGTAGATTATCAAATAATGATAATCTAAAATATCCTGTTTACACACGACCATTACATAATGGTTTACAATACAAATATGTTACAACAAAATAAGTTTCTTGAATGCAGTTTTTACACAATATCATACAAACATGGACTCCAAATCTCGTCCTTATTTAAGTATGCGACTGCGGAAGCTCTTAATAATCACCAGAGAATAAACATGCTTAAAACGTCAACAAAAATGTTGGTGAGTTATAGGTTTAACCTATATATATCAAATCATAATAATAGACCACAAGATTTCATATTTCAATACACATCCCATACATAGAGATAAAAGTCATTCATATGGTGAACACCTGGTAACCGACATTAACAAGATGCATATATAAGAATATCCCCATCATTCCGGGACACCCTTCGGATATGATATAAATTTCGAAGTACTAAAGCATCCGGTACTTTGGATGGGGCTTGTTGGGCCCGATAGATCTATCTTTAGGATTCACGTCAATTAGGGTGTATGTTCCCTAATTCTTAGATTACCAGACTTAATAAAAAGGGGCATATTCGATTTCGATAATTCAACCATAGAATGTAGTTTCACGTACTTGTGTCTATTTTGTAAATCATTTATAAAACCTGCATGTATTCTCATCCCAAAAATATTAGATTTTAAAAGTGGGACTATAACTCACTTTCACAGATTTTTACTTCGTCGGGAAGTAAGACTTGGCCACTGGTTGATTCACGAATCTATAACAATATATACATATATATCAAAGTATGTTCAAAATATATTTACAACACTTTTAATATATTTTGATGTTTTAATTTTATTAAGTCAGCTGTCCTCGTTAGTAACCTACAACTAGTTGTCCACAATTAGATGTACAGAAATAAATCGATAAATATTATCTTGAATCAATCCACGACCCAGTGTATACGTATCTCAGTATTGATCACAACTCAAACTATATATATTTTGGAATCAACCTCAACCCTGTATAGCTAACTCCAACATTCACATATAGAGTGTCTATGGTTGTTCCGAAATATATATAGATGTGTCGACATGATAGGTCGAAACATTGTATACGTGTCTATGGTATCTCAAGATTACATAATATACAATACAAGTTGATTAAGTTATGGTTGGAATAGATTTGTTACCAATTTTCACGTAGCTAAAATGAGAAAAATTATCCAATCTTGTTTTACCCATAACTTCTTCATTTTAAATCCGTTTTGAGTGAATCAAATTGCTATGGTTTCATATTGAACTCTATTTTATGAATCTAAACAGAAAAAGTATAGGTTTATAGTCGGAAAAATAAGTTACAAGTCATTTTTGTAAAGGTAGTCATTTCAGTCGAAAGAACGACGTCTAGATGACCATTTTAGAAAACATACTTCCACTTTGAGTTTAACCATAATTTTTGGATATAGTTTCATGTTCATAATAAAAATCATTTTCTCAGAATAACAACTTTTAAAACAAAGTTTATCATAGTTTTTAATTAACTAACCCAAAACAGCCCGCGGTGTTACTACGACGGCGTAAATCCGGTTTTACGGTGTTTTTCG